>NW_005364953.1:1540378-1566171 GCF_000412655.1 Myotis brandtii | reverse complement strand
TAATATTTGGAAACAGCCTAAGTGCCCATCAGCAGATGAGTGGATCAGAAAACTGTGGTACATCTACACATGGAATACTATGCCGCTATTAAAAAGAAGGAACTCTTACCATTTACAACAGCATGGATGGAACTGGAGAGCATTATGCTATGCGAAATAAGCCACTCAGAGAAAGAGAAATATCACATGATCTCACTCATATGTGGGATATAATGATTAACATAATTTGATGAACAAGAATAGATCCAGAGACAAATGATAGGGGAGGGGGGTTAGTGAGCAACCAAAGGAGTTTTATGCATGCATATTAGCATAACCAATGGACACAGTCACTTGGGCGGTGGGGGCTTGCCTGGGGTGAGGGTAGCTGAGGGTGTCAATTGGGGAAAAGGGATACATATGTAAAACTTTAGTCAATAAAAAAACCCTCCTCATAAACTCTACTGTTCTCCCAAACTTCACTTTCATATCTTGGACAGTTACATGTCTCTATTTATGGTGTGTGTGTGTGTGTGTGTGTGTGTGTGTGTGTGTGTGTGTGTTTTCCCTGACTCAGATGTCCTCATTTTTGTACTTGTTTTCTAAAATCTTTCCAAACCTATGTTAAATATTATCTCTTCTTTTCATGCCTTTCCTAAGGGAAACATAAGACAAATAACCAAATAAGTGGCTTTTGTGCTAGGCAAACTAAGATAAGCTGAGCCTTGCACCAAAATAAATTACAAATGACTGTGGGATGCAAAGCTCTCTGAGGGTAGGGAATGTGCCTATATTGTTCTATATCACCTGCCAAATTCCTAGCAGAGTTGATTGCAGTAGATACTAAATAGAAATGTGATAAATAAATAATGAATAACCTAGAGAAGAGTAAGGTCATATTCCGTAGCATATGCTTCTTGGAGACAAGAACTCATTTTTAAATTTATGTTCAAGCCGTACATAGTTGATACTCAAGAATTGTTTGTTAAACTTAATGGAAAACATAGCATTTTATAAACAATGCCATTACTTGAATACTGACTACATTTGAACTCAGTTTGTACTGGGCCAGCATCATTAACAAGATGTAGGTCTGGGGCAAAATGATGTATTGCTATTTTACTGACAGATTCAGGGAAGATGGAGTCAAAAGAGGCCAAACTGGTGGCTACATGGAGTTAATTAAAGTCTTCACATAAAGAAGATTGACTGGAAAACACTCAAAGGCCAAATAAAGTTCTAAGGAAGTTGATTAGTCCAATGAAACATTAGCTTTTTACTGTTTACCACCTGTAAATCATTTCAGTCCATTGTCTGTGAAGGGAGTTAGAACAGCTGTATCTTGTGGCTTCTGGACCCTGTAACTGGGTCCAACCATTTAAAACAATGAAGCAACAAAGCAATTCCATTGTGGAGAGGCAAAATCTTAAATTTTGTTGACATTGGTGTTATCTGATGCCCTTCTTCAGTTGTCTCTTTTTGTTTCCTGTGAAGATGCACAGGGCTGTTGTACTTAATCTTTTGTGGTATTCCATGCCAGGCAGCAGACCCTTCATGATCTGGGCCTTTCCCCATGTACTCTTTGCAAATCCAAACTGACATAGTACCAGGTCCTTAGACTCCAATGTGAAGAAAGTAAGTCAAGATGGTAAGTGGTTGCTTTTGGCTTCCAATGTGACATACTTGCATTTTAATGGGTTTCTAAAAGCAAAGCCTTTACTCAACAGAAAACTCTAATCACAGGGGTTTTAAGTGCTAAGGCAGGCTAGGACAAATCAGGATACTTCAGAGTGCTTAATCTGACCCTGAGTCTCCTGAAGACTAAATGCAGTTACATTAGCCAAGACTCTCTGGAGAAGAATTGACATGTTCACTTGTCATTGGGTAATTTGAGGGATATCTTTAAAGCACTTGGAACTTGTCAAAGACAAGTACTATTACTTGGAACTGGAGAAGATAGCGTGAAAGCAATAAAGTAGAAAAACCTCTTTATCCAGAAGGTGGTAAATGTATAAAACCCATTACCTTAGGACACAATGCAGTTTGAAAATAGAAAAAGGTCAAGAAATGATGAGAGAAATTACTGGATTCTAGATATAAGATAAAGGTACATATGTGGTTGAGGGTCATGGGTAACATCCTCATGTAGGGTTCATATTTGGTTGGATGATAGAACCAAGGATTTTTTATGTTCTCATCTTAATTCTTTTGGAAGCTTCATTCCTTCTGTTTGTCTCCCCTTTTAATCTACTTTCTTCTCTTTGCTCCTTCCCCTTCCAAATCCAAAGGCATTTCAACCGTTTTTTCTCCACGTAAGTTCCATAATTCTGAGCACCCATAGCTGCACTGATCAATATACTAACTAGTAGATACTCATGGCTGCTTAAGTTTAAATTAATTAAAATTAAAAATTAATATTTCAGTTCCTCAGTTGCACTAGAAATATTTCAAGAATTCAATGGTTTCATGTGGTGGCTAGTAGCTAAGCTACTACAGCTCAAATAAAGGATATTTCCATTGTTATGAAAACTTCTATTTAACAGTACTAATCTCCATTTACATTTCTCTCTCCTAAAGACCTAGGCATTAATAAATTTGACAACAGACACATTTTATAATGCATACTATACCAGGCAAAGCACTCAACTCTTTAAATATATAAACTCATTTAATCCCCTCAACATTATTATGTGCTAAATACCATATCATCTTCATTTCATTCATGAGAAAAATAAGTCTCAGAGGGATTAAACAACTTGACTGATGCCACACAGCTAGTAACTGGAATAGCTGGGTCTGAAACCTAAGCCTGGTTTCAATGCCCATGGTTTTAACCACTCAACTCAATTGTCACCCATCAAGTCCTCATTCTTCTTCTCAAGTTTATCTTTCTAATATCCTCCTAATATCCCACAAGGAGATGACATTGCTTGCTGGCATCCATCATGTTTTGAGCCCCACAGATTAAACTGGAAAATACCCTTTATCTTACTTACTACTCAGCTGTCTCTTCTTACTCATTTTCCCACTTCTCCTTTCCTATTCTGAGATACATATTGTGAAAAATAATGCTGTATTACTGATTTGTTTCTTTCTTTTTTAATCCTCTCCCAAGGATGTTTTCCCATTGATTTTTGAGAGAGTGGAAGAGAGAGGGAAAGACAGAGAGAAATATCAATAATGAGAGAGACACATCAATTGGTTGCCTCCTACAAGTGCCCCCACCAGGGCCTGGGCCGGGAGGAGCCTGCAACCAAGGTACATGCCCTTGATGGGAATCAAACTGGGGGCCCTTGGCTGATCTGTTCTTAAAGTGAACCATGCAAACATTGCTCTAGGTTCGATTACTTTTCCTTCAGAACCCTCTATGAGCAAAGCTTGGATAAAGGACAGATAAATTGAAGTCCTCCTGACAACAATTAGTGTCAGTGTTTGAGAAGAGAAAATGTGCTTATTTTGCAAGAATATAAAAGAACCCTAACTTACCTTCTGCCCAAACCTAACCCAACTCTATAATCTACTGTGCACCTTTTCTAAAACTATGGGGGAAATGTCTGTACTTATCCCCATCATCTGTCTGCCTGTATTCATTTGTATTTTCAGTATATCCTCAAGCATACCATAATATTGCAAAATGGTCATTTCACTCACAAATTTATTTCAAGTATTTCCTAAACTGGTGTGCTATGGGATGCTGCTATATAATATGTTAAAAATGTGTTCTATAGGGATAAAACTCTGTAATGATCAAATGTGCTTGGGAATTACTAGATGAAAAATGCTAAGCAGCCCTAGCCGGTTTGGCTAAGTGGATAGAGCTGAAGGGTCTCAGGTTCAATTCTGGTCAAGGGCACGTACCTTGGTTGCAGGTTCCCTGGCCCTTGTTGGGGTGCGTGCAGGAGGCAACCATTCGATGTGTCTCTCTCACATTGATATTTCTGTCTCTTCCTCTCCCTTCCACTCTCTCTGAAAATCAATGGAAAAATATCCTCAGTTGAGGATTAACAAAAACAACAACAACAAACAAGCAAAAAAATGCTAAGCAGATTTCCTTAAGGTAGGACTTTTCAGAGTCTTGATGTAAATTGAGTTAAGCCACTTTCCTACTCAAAACCATTTAATCCCTACCACAGCCCCCACAGCCCCCCAACCTGGTTAGGCAGCTGTAATGATTGACTTAGTCTTAAAGGAAAAGTGGAGTCCATTCGATAAAAGAAAAAGGGGTGAGGAAGAGCATTTTAGCAAGAGAAGAGCCTGTGCAAAGGCCCTGAGGCAGGAGAAACCAACCCTGAGGGGTAGGCAAGACTGTATTCATCATATCCCTATTTAAAAAAATTCTTTATTGTTGAAAGTATTACATATGTCTTCTTTTCCCCCTATTGACCTTTCCCCATTTGCTTCTGTCACCCAGCACTGGCCCTCACACCCCTACTGTCTGTGTCCATTGGTTATGCTTATATGGTTCTATAGGGATAAAACTCTGTAATGATCAAATGTGCTTGGGAATTACTAGATGAAAAATGCTAAGCAGCCCTAGCCGGTTTGGCTAAGTGGATAGAGCTGAAGGGTCTCAGGTTCAATTCTGGTCAAGGGCACGTACCTTGGTTGCAGGTTCCCTGGCCCTTGTTGGGGTGCGTGCAGGAGGCAACCATTCGATGTGTCTCTCTCACATTGATATTTCTGTCTCTTCCTCTCCCTTCCACTCTCTCTGAAAATCAATGGAAAAATATCCTCAGTTGAGGATTAACAAAAACAACAACAACAAACAAGCAAAAAAATGCTAAGCAGATTTCCTTAAGGTAGGACTTTTCAGAGTCTTGATGTAAATTGAGTTAAGCCACTTTCCTACTCAAAACCATTTAATCCCTACCACAGCCCCCACAGCCCCCCAACCTGGTTAGGCAGCTGTAATGATTGACTTAGTCTTAAAGGAAAAGTGGAGTCCATTCGATAAAAGAAAAAGGGGTGAGGAAGAGCATTTTAGCAAGAGAAGAGCCTGTGCAAAGGCCCTGAGGCAGGAGAAACCAACCCTGAGGGGTAGGCAAGACTGTATTCATCATATCCCTATTTAAAAAAATTCTTTATTGTTGAAAGTATTACATATGTCTTCTTTTCCCCCTATTGACCTTTCCCCATTTGCTTCTGTCACCCAGCACTGGCCCTCACACCCCTACTGTCTGTGTCCATTGGTTATGCTTATATGCATGCATATAAGTCCTTTGGTTGATCTCTTACCCTAACACAGTTTACATGGCCCTACATGAGCTGGCCCCTACCTTCATTTCCAATATCACTGGGACTCCTCTTTCCCTTAACACTCTGCTCCAATCACTTCAGCTTCCTTGCTGTTCCTTGAACACACTAAACTCCTTCCTGCCTCAGAGCATTTCAGATCAATATCACCTCCTTGCAGAGCCCTTCCCTGAAGATTCTATCTAAAGTTCCAATAAATCCTCCTGCCATGCTCAATCTCATTACTCTATTTAATTTAATTCAAAGCATTTATTATTATCTAAGATTATCTCATGTATCTATTCATTGACTTGTATATTTTCTGTCTCTCCAACTAGGATATTAGCTCCATTAGGGCAGGGATTACATTTGCCTTATTCACCTTTCAATCACTAGCCTGCAGCAGTATCTGAAATACAGAGGGTCACTAGCAAACATTTGCTAAATTAAAATTGTAAATAGTAATTGAAATTGTAAATAATTGAAATATTGTTGGTTGAAATTATAAATTATGTCCACTTATGTAGAAAATGTACAATTTTTCCAAAATTTGTTTGAGCATACAACTTCCTCCCTCCTGCACACCCTTAAAATTAACTCTGCGTTCATGGTCCACAGTACACAAGTTGGAAAATGACGGTCAATTTTTTTTTGAGGATTTACTTTTTCAATTTTGGGGGTTTATAATGTTCCATAAAACTTATAGGGACCTGAACAATTTTGACCAAAATATTGCCACGGTGCACAACCAAGAATAAAAGCCAGCAATTTATTTCCTGCTTCCCACTTTCTCACTCCCTGCCTAATTGAATGTTCACATAAAGTTTCTCCATAGAAAGTTAGCAGGAAGATGAAAAGAAAAACCATAAAGAGAGATAGCAATAAATAGCTTTTTCTGGGGGCGATTGGTAACAGACCCTATTAGGGACAAGGAAATAAAAACAGAAGGTTCACTCTACTTTCTCAAAATGTCAGTGAAATTAAATAGCAATGCAGAGGATCCCTACCTGCAGGCATATAGGAGGAGATTGTAACTAACAGGAATAGCAAGCCAGCACACCAACAGTTTTAATTTCATCTTGTGAACAGAAGGTGGCTAGACAGATGCGTGGTCCAATGTGATAATTACCAGTGTCTGCTTAGAATATAAACTTTTTTGTGTGTCTTCTGCTTAATTTCATTTCCTAGTGAATGTGTTTAAAGAGCCATTTTTAATATTTTAGTTAGGCTTTCTGCCTTTCTGCCAAGGACACTAATTAAATATTTAATAAAATTCTGGAAGTTGACTTTTAATTATGATATGCAACCAGGCTGCTTAGTCATAGGTTAGAGAAAAATCATATTAATTCAATGAGAGGAGTCTCTGACTGAATGCAATAAAAATAATGCTAATTTGAGTTTTTACAAAGAGGTGGTTAGATTCTAAAAATTATAGGCCAGTAATGTTAACATTAATCCTTTGTGAAAATCTTTAATGAGTTCATAAAGAAATGGGTTGCAAACACTAAGAAAAGGCCATGGTGATCACACAGGCCTAGTATTGCTTCACTGAGGGTTAAATTATGGCCACTTAATTCCATTTCATTTTTTCAATAACAAGCAAAGGAACATCTCATTGATTACATGTGGGTTTTAGCACTAGACTTCAAGTTTAAAATCATAGCTCTACCACTTATTAGCTGTTGAATCTCAGGGAATCGACATCACCTCACAGTTCTCCAGTTTTCTGATCTATAAAATCAAACAGAAGTAGTAAAATCAATTATTTCATAGAATTGTTGTGAGGATAAGATGGGTTTATACATACAAAATTTTTGGAACAGTATCTAAGGACTTTAAAGTAGTATCTTATAATTGATCAATAAGTATTAGCTATTATTATTTGAGTGTCATACAGCTCACATTCCAGGCATCCAAATAATAATAGCTAATGTTTATCAATCAATTACTAACTACTGTTTTAAAGTCCTTAGATACTGTTTCAAAATACTTTGTAAAGTATATGATTGTCTAACTACAATGCCGTAATGTACGCCTGAATGTGTAGACAGCATGCCCAGTAACTCTAAGTACTTAAAAGATTTTACAGTTTAGAAAGATGGGATGAAAATGTAGTAGTGTTTGTGAAATGTTTGATGAATTAAAGAGTGAATAACCAAATATACCACGTCCATAAATTATGACCAAAATGATGGAGAAGCCATAGCTATGTGATATAAGAAACTGTTGAAAACACTGGAGCTGTTAAGCCCTGGAGTAAGCGATAAGCTTTCTCCAGACATTGTTGTATAGATGAGGTGTTAGCCTTTTCTGTGCAGTCTGAGTTTAGTTTTAGAACTAACAGATTTCAACTAAATCAACTAAATGATTACATTTATATGGCACTTCATAGTTTATTGAGCACTTTATCATACATCATTTCATATAATTTTTATTTTTATACCAACCCTCTGAGGTAGTTACTGCAGTAATTTTACCCCAATATAGTAGAATATAGTAATAGTTAACACCTTTATTGTGCTTACTATGTGCCAACCACTTGCCCATATAAACTCATTTAAATTTCACCACATGAGTTATTTCCACGTATTATCAGGTACACTGTACAGACAACAAACCTGAAAAAATGAAAGAGTGAAGTAAGATGCCCAAGATCATACATCTAGCAACTAGCAGAGCCAAGGTTTGATCCCCCTTCAGTCTGGGCTCTGGTCCATACTCTTAACTGTTACACTACACTGCCTTTCACATTACCACCTTATTACAGAGGAGGGAACTGTGTTGCAGACAGATCAAATGATTTGCTTAAAATCACAAAGCTAAAAAGTGGCAGTCTGGATCTAAATTCTGATAAATGATCCAGTGCTCTTTCCACTACTCCTGGATGTTTCTCTCATTGGATGAAATTTGGACTTTTTAGAGCCATTCAAAAGTATGATTAGTTACAGAGGTTGGAGATGTATCTATGAGACTGTGATGGGAATGCCTACATAGAGTGATTTTCTAAGTCCATGAACACAATATATCAGGAAGAGCAGAGGGAGTCAGATGAGGAGAAGGAGAAAATGAGGGCAGGTCAGTCCATACCACCACAAGGAAGTACTTCTCAAAGAGTGGTGCTTAGAATATGTGTCAGAATAATCTAAGGCATGGTTCTATTACAGATTTCCAGGCTTCTCCTCAGTCTTACCAAACCTGTTTCTGGAGTAGGAGAAACATACCGATTTGTTGACACAAATTTTGAGAACCACTCATTTACAGTTTACCAGGACCATTTTAGGGTCTTTGAAGTCAGGCCAAGGATAAACACATTTTAAAAAATTGTTTTAAGGAAATGTGTAATATAAAAATATTTTTAAAGTAGAAAGTTAACTCTAGTTATAATAAGAAGGATGGGCAAAAAAGGTGTAAATGGAGATGAGAGGAATAGACAGATGTCTATTTTAGTAATCTAGGCAAGATATATTTACAATTCCAGAATAGTATTACAGGTAGGGTTTTGATAGTCTCGGATTGGTATTTTAGCATTGGACTCTAAAATTAACTGGTTCCTGTTCTTTCAGTGACCCCTCTTCTTGTAGTATTCTGTATCAAGGAAGCTATGTGCAAAGAACAATAACCAAATGGGAATCTAATTACTATTTCATTAATAGCTGAGCCAGTACTTAATAATCTTTGAGTAAAACTAAGTGGGATGATGGGGCTTAAGATGATGGCTTAATAGAATATCTTTCTCATCTCCACTCCCTAATCCTAATCTTGGGACTTGTGCACTTCAATGTGCCTGCTTGGGGCAGGGAACAAGGAGAGAGATAGAGATAGAAATAGAGATAGAGATAGAGATAGAGATAGAGATAGAGATAGATAGAGTGCCAGATCTCAAGAACAGCCCTGAGTACATTGATCCAACCACCTACAAGGAGTGGCACAAAGAGAAGACAAAAAGAATGCATACTTTTGTTCCTGAGGCAGGAAAGTAAGAAAGAAGAAGGCATGGAAGAAGAGGAAAACTTAAATCTGCATCAACTATAGACCCTTTCCAGAAGTGTAAGTGAGAGAGTGTTATGAATGGGTACTGAAACAATAACTATATCCTCTGATCAAACGTGACCCGAAAATTTCAGGTGTACAGCTCAGAGTTTGACCAATAAGCATATCAACTCTTCTTCCCTTGTAGAAGTGCAGTGAAGGGGACAGACAGAGGCAGACATTTGGAGAGAAGGGTGGAATTTTCCTCTGCAACACTCAAAACAAGAAAACTTATTGTATAGTGACAATATGTTCTCTAGCTCCTGGCCATGGTTCTAACAAGGAGATAATTTGGAGAATGTGTATGATGCTTTTGAGCCAGTATCTCTTTGGAGAAAAAAAGAAGTCTGTCTATCGAGTTCTGCATTTCCAATCATTATGCTGTATAACAAGAATAAGTCAGTAGCTATGCTACATGACCTATTCAACCAGAGTTTTACAATTTTTTCATCAAATTCAACCACTGTGAAATCAAGATGCAGGCCCAAGTCACTGGGCCCTCAGTAACATTACAGAAAATACCCCTCTCTATTCCCTTTACTCGTTGCCATGTGTTCATTGAAATGAGTCACTCTTTACCGGGGAGAAGATATCGATCTCATGTTCCATTTGTGAACTTGGCTGCAGTGGTTTGGAGCTACATCCCAGTTTAAACCCCAATCCAAATTCCACCCACAAGTTTTCTTTCTTGAGAGCATAGTCTTTTCGGGCATGAGCCTGGGAATCATTGCAGCCTAACCAGCTTGTCATTCCCTTAGTGCCACATATTCTCGTTTTTGGCAAGCATTCATTTTAGGGGGCATAATGTAAAGCTCATGATGCCATCTTCATTGATCTCATGCTTATAAGAAGAAAATAAGGGGCTATGGAAAACTTATTTTTAAATTGAATTTAAGTAGTTTTGCCACATTTTAAATGTCAGACGGAACTGTTCCACGGTACAAATCTGCCAAGTCTATGCAGGCGGCTGTTTTCAATAGGACTCTTTGTGCCCTATTGTACTAATCTTTTTTTAAATGCACACCTTGCTGGAGAAAAGACCAAGAACACCCACACAGGCAGTGGGTACTGTTATTTTTCTTTCTCCAAGTGGATGAATAGGCTCTTATTTGGTGTGTTGCACTGAGAAGTGTTTCCCAATCATTTTTATCTCCTTGATGGACACTGAGCTTTCCTGGGATACAGCATGCAACAGTCCTTGTACTCTCCCACGTGGCCATCTACTCCTCCAGCCATCTGCCCATCTATCTGCCTCCTTTTGATCACCCTCTCCTCTTCTCCCACATAGATTGGATCCTCACTTCAAGAATAATCAGAAATAACATTCAGTGGATAAGTGTGGAGATGGTCTCATAAACTAAAACTCCCTGTGTTGTTGTTTTTTTTCCCCACCATGAATGCTGAAAATATTATTATATACACATTTTCACCTTAGCCAGGTCCAGTCTGGGTATCAATAGTGAAATGACCTCTGAAAATTTGTAAAGTCCTTTGGACAGTATATGTACCTTAATAAGGCATTATGCCTGTAGGTTTAGAACTCAGAAGCTGGAGTCAAATGATTTAGGTCCTGGATCCCAGAAATATGTTGGTGAGACTCAGTTTCCTCATCTGTGAAATGTAACTAATAATACCTACCTCACAATGTTGTTGTGAGGATGAAATGCCATATCTGTCAAGTGCCTTCCATATAATAAATACTTGATGCATGTTGTTTTTACTAACTATAAGTGTTCAATAAAATGTTAGTTGTAAGAACATAATTTATTATTTAATTTTATTATCTTTCAAACCCTTTATCATCATCTTACCAAACAATGCCTTCTAATTCTGCATCTATAATCTTAGACACTCAACATATATTTTGGGGGTTCTACTGTATAAAAATTTATCTGGAATGATTCAGAGAAGGTTGGCATAATTTTAGCTCTAAATAAGCTTTCAGTGTACTTGGGTAGAAACAGTATTTGCACCTACAAATAAAACTAATATTAAAGTACCAGACATGTGATATAGATATAGTAAAATATTGGACTTCAGATAAATTGGATATACCTGTGAGCTGGGCTGAAGATTGAGCCATGGACTATGCCTTAAAAAATAAAAAGGCGATGATGATGTTATATCCTATTTGTTGGAAAGCTAATATGGGCTAAGTACATTACATGCATTATCTCACTTAACCCACAAAAAATTCCTGTAAGGTAGGCAACATTATCATCCTCACATTTTTTTTTTATTTATTTTTATTTTTTAAATATACTTTTTTATTGATTTCAGAGAGGAAGGGAGAGGGAGAAAGAAATGGAAACATCAATGATGAGACAGAATCATTGATTGGTTGCCTCCTGCATGCCCCCTACTAGGGATCAAGCTGGCAACCCAGGCCTGTGCCCTGACCTGGAATCAAACCCTAACCTATTGGTTCATAGGTTGATGCTCAACCACTGAACCACCATGGCTGGGCTCATCCTCACTTTTCAGGTGAGGAAACTAAACTTTAAGAAACTTTGCCTAAAGGTGCATGACTGTTAAATGGCAGAGCCGAGATTTAAACCTGGATTTGTCACACTCTAGAATTCATTCTCCTTTTAAGGTATCAGACTGCCTCCTGATAGCGAAGAGAAGCAGGCTGAGACAATCAGACAGGGGAGATAAGGTGTTAAGGGACCAATGAAGGGAATAGCTGTTATGAAGGATCTATGTTTAGGAAGAAAGAGGAGCCTGGAAAGTTAAACTGGGGTCTGATTGTGAAGGTCCATGTACGTCAGGCAAAGAAGATCAATCTGTTCTCCAGGCACCAAGGAGAGGAGGTGGGGATGAATTTGTGTGGTGTTAAGATTCCCTGACTAAATCTTTAATTTGGGCTTTGGTTTTGTTTCTTTCCTTTTTAAGAAAGATACTGATACTAATAATGCAATTTTATGTTTTGAGGTGGATTTTGTTTATTTAGGGGTCTCCTGGGAAAGTGTGTACATGTGTGAGGCAAAAGAGACTGAGGCAATTCAATATGTATTGACCTACTGAGGATATTTTTGCAATACACCAAAACATTCTTATACCCAGTCTGGGAGCTGGTGGTGTATGTCTCTCACTATATATTGGTGAGATGAAGAAAATATCACCATGAAAATGATTTGGATTCCTTTTGATTAGCAAAGTACCACAGGATCTTTTCTAGCATAGTGTTCAAAAACTGGAAAAATGCCACACACATAACATAAGCAATTCCTAACTAGCAAAATAGTTAATTTCTAAAAGTTCATTTATCAAGCAATTTTTCATAACTTGGAACAAACCATGCCTTGGAAACAATGCTGTATGAAAATTATAGTTGAATTTTCTCTACAATGGAGATGATGCAATACTTATGATTCTTTTGGGTGATCTTCTATTCTATAGCAACTTGGTAGTTAGCAGTAATTGTGCCTTTAGAGTTCTAAAAAGGCACCTATCAGAGAATGTCTGGACAATAGGCAAAGTTGTACTTTTCAATGTATTATACTATTGCAAAAAATTAGAAGACTTTTAGATAAACTCCTGGTTTTCTAAGGATATTTCCAAATATTTAGAGCTGTATATGTAAAAACAACTTCAGCACTCAATGTGATGAGATGCTTTTTTTAGGGCAATTTTTTTCTAGCTTATATAGTAGTTCCTTTCTTATTCACAGTTTCACTTTTCAGGGTTTCAGTTACCCATGGCCAACCATAGTTAGAAAACACTAAATGAAAAATTCCAGAAATAAACATTTAATAATTTTTAAAAGAAAATACATACAATGGACATGGTAAAAGGAAGTTAGTAAAACTAGATTTAGAGACATGATGATAATAGAAGCTGATTTAAATGTATTAGGTAGTGAAAGTATAGACAACTCATTCTGCAAGTGTGTTTTAAGAGGAGGAGAATGATACAGGGCAATTGTTAGAAGGCAGTATGGGTTGACTTATATTCTCCAAAATGATATGTTGAAGTCCTAACCCTCAGTATGTCAGAATGTGACCTTATTTGGAAATTGTCATTGCAGATGTAATTAGTCAAGATGAGATCATACTGGAATAAGATTGGCCCTTAATCCAAGATAATAGATGCCCTTATAAGAAGAATAAAATGTCATGTGAAGGCAGACACACAGGGAGAATGTCATGAGAAAACAGAGGGAGAGATCAAAGTAATGCAGCAAATGTAAGTTTGTAGGTTTAGAGAGAGTGGTTGAGGAAATTCTGATGTCTTCTATTTGTTGTTTAATGTGGGAGTTGGCATGTTTTACTGAGAATTTATATGAAAAGATTGTAGGTTCAAGAGGAGTGAAGAAGTGGAGAATAACAATTCGTGTGGTGAACAAGAGAAAGAACTGAGCAGGGAAACACATTGGTAAATATCAATGAAGACCCATGGTGTTTATGTTCACTGAACCAACATTTACTGACCTACTCTATGCAAAGCACCTGTTCTAGGAGCTAGTGTTATGACAGGAAACATGACAAACAAGATCGCTACTCTTATGAAGCTTGCATTTTCATGGGGGAAAAAAGAGATAAACAAAAAGGAAAATATACAGTAAAATTATTTATTGAATGAAATAATTTCATTTAAGTCAGATATTAATGGACATATATCTTATTTGAATCTAGAAGCATCTTGGCTAATGCTAGTAAATGAGAAATCTGTACTAGACAGCTCTCTTTTATACATTCACCTGTAGAGGACATGGCTCTTACCTGCTTATCACAAATCTCCAATGAACAAAGTAATTAGAAGAGTTCTTATAGGCCACACATGTCCCAAAGATCATGGTTATTTGCACCATGTCACTCATTAATTGACTGGGCCATGGATATGCATTTAATTTAAATGCAACTATTGCTTCTGGCCTACAAGAGAGCCTGGCATGAATGCAACCATGCTTTACCATCTACCTAGCTTCAAGTTCTTTTGAAAGTTCTGCATGTTTGAGCCTCAAGGTAGGAGAGACTAATTGTCCTTGGTTTTCAGTCTCAAATTTTAAGGAAAGCTTTAATATCCCTAGTTTCTCATAATGACTTTATGTACTAAGACTTTACCTAAGGTTGTCTTGAACTTGCATAGGTATACAATAGTCCCTCCTTATCTGTGGTTTTGCTTTCCCTGGTTTTAGTTACCCACAGCCAACCTCAATAAAAAATATTAAATGGAAAATTCCAGAAATAAACAATCATAGTTTTAAATTGTGAACCATTCTGAGTATTGTGATGAAATCTGTGTCATCCCACTTCATCCCACCTGGGATGTGAATCATCCCTTTGTCCACCATATCCACTATGTATATTTCCCTTGTCCATTAGTCATTTAGTAGTGATTTTAGTTAGCAGGGTGATTGTCATGGTATTACAGGACTAGTATTCAAGTAACCTTTATTTTACTTAATGATGGTCTCAAATCAACAAGAATAGTGATGCTGGAAATATGGATATGCCAAAGAGAAACCACAAAGTAATTCCTTTATGTGAAAAAGTATGTATATATAGGAAAAACCTTGGAATTATCCAAGGTTTCAGACATCCACTGGGTATCTTGGAACATAACCCTGATGAATATGTTCTATGAAGGACTGATCTTTTGCATAAATGAAGCAGGGGAGCACCAAGAGTGTAACTTGAAAGGTATTACTATTATGCCCTTATATTAGAAGTAATAATCCCACTATTCTGACATAGTGCCAGAAATTCTACCATAGCTATTCACTTTGTGCTCTAGCAGTTTTTCTTCAGTAACTAAAGTGGGAGTCCTTCTGTATAGTGTAACTTACCAAGGTATTCTCAGCAATCAACAACTCAGCATGACTTAGTTTATCAGGTAGAGAGTGCTAAGGACACTGGCCAGGGAACAGGTATATTTGATGGTAGAGGTAGGGATTTGGGAAGAATATTTTTAAGTATGATACAGAGCCTACACAGGACAGGCTTGGGTAAGGTTGTAACAAGGAGTCTGTGCCCAAAGTAATCATTTTCCTGATAGAGGCAGAGGACTTGCTCAAAGTGAAAAAGGGTAGGCTTTATAATATGGAATAAGTGTTGGCAGGACAGAAGATACCAGGAGGGAGCAGAACTTGTGGTTTGGTTAGATAAAATGAAATCTGCAAAAAATTGCAGTTTGGAGGAACAAACCGTCCAAGAAAAATCAAGTTGACTTTGCTGATAGACAAGCGTAATTAACCACAGGCAGTAGTGGCAGACAGCTAAGTAGCTCAGAGGTCAATACCTGTTAGGCCAATTAAAACAGGAAGAAAGAGTTGAAATCCATTCAGGCCCATAGTCCAGAAAATTGTTTTCACAAGTGTTACTTACATATAATATTTAGAAGGCTGTGGGTGTACCTGATTCCCTTTAAGGCAGGGGAAAAAGTGTCATCAGCCTTGTCTATTTAAAATTCCCCACATAATCTGCTATTATTTCCCTATATGTGTGCCTTAAAGGAACTGACTTGGGTCTCAGACAAGAAAAATCTCTTATGCCAGGCAAGATTAGTTAGGGAAATCTTCCTGGATTTGAGTCAAGAGGTAGCTTTTGAAGGATGAAACAGAAATGAAGAGTTAAGGAAGGAACAATATAGTTTTATAGCACTTTTTAAAAACCTGTCTGGCAAAAACTACAAATAAAGGCACAAATAAAATGAATGAAAATCATAGATATATAAGTAAAATATTAATGTACCTTGTATTATTAGACTTAGTGTCTGATCCTCAGTATAGGAATCTCTTCTAAATGTAATGGTGTAGAATACTCTAGTACTTGAAAGCAACAAATCAGACTAATGATCTACTGTCAGAACCATCGCAGAGCTTCCTGCCTTTGGATGATGTTAGAGATTGTGCTAGACAGATTCTAAGATCCCTAACTCCTGGTATTCATGTCCTTTGTAATCCTCCCCCTTTAAGTATAAGTTAAACTTATTGACTCTCTTCTAACAAATAAAATATGTCAGAAGTTAAGCAATGTCCACTGCCTAGATTAGGTTATAAAAAGATGGTGACTTCTGTCTTAGAAGCTTGTTTTCTTTTTTTAAAAAATATATTTTATTGATTTTTTTACAGAGAGGAAGGGAGAGAGATAGAGAGTTAGAAACATCGATGAGAGAGAAACATCGATCAGATGCCTCCTGCACACCCCCTACTGGGGATGTGCCCGCAACCAAGGTACATGCCCTTGACCGGAATCGAACCTGGGACCCTTCAGTCCACAGGCCGACACTCTATCCACTGAGCCAAACCGGCTAGGGCTGAAGCTTCTTTTCTTTATCTCTCTTGCTTACTTACTCTGAGGGAAGCCAGAAGCCATGTTGTGAGTTGCCCTATGGGAGAAGCACAGGAAGGAGCTGAGGTAGACATCAAGGACTTGAGCCCTCTGACCAATAGTTTGTGAGGAATTGAATCCTGCTAACCACCACATCAGTGAGCTCAGAAGCAGATCCTCCCTCAGTTGAGCCTTCATATGAGACTGCAATCCTGGCTGACAGTTTGACTGTGACCTCATAAAAGATCTTGAGACAGAGGCACCTAGGTAAGCTATGCATAAATTCCTGACTTACAGAAACTGTGAGATAATAAATATTTATTATTTTAAGCTGTTGAATTTTGGGGTAATTATTAATGCAGCAAAAGGTAACTAATCCAAAGACAAATTCCTATATTTTTGCCTATTCTATGAGTAGGTACACCAAAATTCATTTTTTAGTGTCCTGGTTATCCTCTGATTTGTGATCAGGGAATTTGCCATTTCTTAGAGGATAATAACATGCAACAATCCTTTAGTGTTTCTGGATCCTTTTGGGACTCTCACTCATCAACAGGAGGTTCTCCCATCAGTGTATCTGTAACAAGAAGTCTTGTTGGAGTGCAGTAGTATAGTGGGGTATATTAAAATCCTGGTTCTGCCATTTATTCTCAGCATGACCTTGTAAAAGTTACTCTGTGTCATTGTCTCAGCTTCCTCATCTATAAAATAGGAATTGTGCTGATATGAGACTTCAATGTGTAGTTAAAAGAGTATCTGGCACAAAAGAAGTGCCACATAAGTATTGGCTAAGTAAAACAATCTTGCCTATTTCTTCTCTTTCTGCCACACCTGCAAATCCATTAGACTAGCAGCTGATTGAGGGCAAGATGATACCTTATTATTTCCTATAATTTTAATACCTAGCACAGGATCTGATACAGAAATAGCTTTTGAAGGGTAAAACGTGAAAATTTAATTGAACTAATGACATAGTAGTCTCTTACTACACAATACTAATAGTACTAAAATGATGGAGTACACACACCATTGGTTTATGCTCTAACTATGTTTTAGGCCTATTTAGCTTTAAAATGCTAGTTCCTGAGTACAAGCTCTACCCAGTGGATTCTACAGACATGGCTGTGTCTGTGCTTGAGCAGTTAATTCCAGTTTGGAGACCAGTCAGAGCTCCCAGAATGCCTGCTGAAGTATTCTGCTCAGACTGAGGCCACAATAGCCAGTCTTGAAGGGTTTTGTAACTGTTGTATATAGCTCACATTTGTATACTCTGGTCTAGTGTTTCCTCATATTACCTTTTTAATCCTTAAAACCATCCCTTAGCAATTATTTCAATTTTACAGTTTAATAAACTAAAGTTCAGAAAACTTAGTTGATGTGCTCAAGGTCACAGAGCATAGGTTTGAACCTAAGTGTTCTGACTTCAAAGTTTATTCCACGGAGCCAGAAGACTGGGCCACTTCCTTAATGCTTCTTTACAAGAGCCATTGATCTAATAAATCATGTTCATCTAGGGCAAGGGCAAGTAAAGGTAGCTACTTAATCTAGAGTAGAAATGATAGACCAATACTTTCAGAAACTGTTCCAGAAATTTAATTGATTTTGGAGGTGGTTCAGGAGCCAAGGACCCTAAACAAATAGAGACATTGCCCTACAGGACTCAGTGGGTTAAAAATGGCTCCATAGAGTTTAAGGCTGGGTAATCACTTGGTTATACTTGCAATAATTCAGGTGAAGTCAGGACAGAGCAATATATTGAATCCCAGCTTTGCCTTTTATTATCTGTGTAACTTTGGGCAAGTTACTTGACATCTCTGATCTTCATATTTACCATCTATAAATTGACGGCAATATTAAATTACCTACATGGTTTTTGTGATGGTTATGTAAGATAAATATGTATGCAAATGCTCATTATAATGCCTGTCATACAAGAATGATTTAATAAATGATAGCTATAGTTATTACTAATAATAAGTATAGAGGTGTAATAAGTATATAATAGTATTAATAAGTATTAATGTTGTAATATAATAATCATACAGACACTTGAAGTACTCCTATGAGATTTCTCAGGATCACACAATTTTTAAAAATAGATTCAGACAGCTTAGAGGAAGCAGAGGATGGGATGAGTGGTTTGGAGTTGTCTGATTCTTTATACTTGCAGCTGTTGTGACCTTGAGCAACTTGCTTAACTATTTTAAATATCATTATTCATCTGTCAAAGTGGTCTATCAGTCACTGTTCTCCAGAGAAACAGAAGCAGTAGGATATATATATTTCAAGGAATCGGTTCACTTGATTGTGGGGGCTGGCACATCTGAAATCTGATGAACAGTCTGGCAGGCTGGAAACTCAGGCAGAAGTTGATGCTACAGTTATGAGGCATAATTTCTTCTCTGAGAAAACTTAGTTTTGCTTTTAAGGCCTTCTAACTGATTGGATGAGGTCCATGCACATTATTATGAATAACCTTCTTTACTTAAAGTCAACTGATTTGTATGTTAAACACATCTGCAAAAAATACCTTTACAGTAATGCCTAGATTAGTGTTTGAATAACTTGGTTCTATGGTTTAGTCAGGTTGACACATAACACTAACCATGACAAGTGAGTAAAAATAAAATATATGTCATAGGTTTGTTGAAAAAGTTTAAATAAAATCGTATTTTAGAGAATTTTTGTAGAGTGATTGCCACATAACTAGCAATCAAAATAATATTACAATAAAATAGTTTCTCTACTTAGGGTTATCGAAGGCAATGGCACTCGGCTGTGCTGTGGGAGTGGGGGTGGCTTCTTGAGTTTCTGTGGGCCAACACCTAATGTCTCATGTGTTGGTTTATGGTTTATGAGAGCAAGCGTGGTTCTAGTTTCTTGGTTAAAGGACAACACTTCAGCATATTTATCAGTCTCCAGGAACAGAACATGGATCAGTCCAGAAGTATCTGGAAATAGACTGAGGCTGGACTATTAATTGGTTGGGTTTGGAGAGAGCAACAAAAGAGGATGTTTTCTATAAAACTAAGTAGCAGTAAGGTCAGTTGATCTCTTACCCCTCAATCCCCACCTTTCCTCATAGGTTGGACAGTCTGTTCAATGCTTCTATGTATCTGATTCTATTTTTGTTAATCAGTTTATGTTGTTCATTATCTTCCACAAATGAGTGAGATCACATGATATTTATCTTTCTTTGACTGACTTATTTTGCTTAGCATAATGCTTTCCAGTTCCATCCATGCTGTTGCAAATGGTAAGAATTCCTTCTTTTTTACAGCAGTGTAGTATTCCATTGTGCAGATGTACCTCAGTTTTTTTAATCCACTCATCTGCTGATGGGCACTTAGGCTGTTTTCAAATCTCAACTACTGTAAATTGTGCTGCTATGAACATAGGGGTGCATATATCCTTTCTGATTGGTGTTTCTGTTTTGTTGGGATCTATTCCTGGAAGTGGGATTACCGGGTCAAATGGAAGTTCCATTTTTAATTTTTTGAGGAAACTCCATACCGTTTTCCATAGTAACTGCACAAGTCTGCATACCCACCAGCAGTGCATGAGGGTTACTTTTTCTCTGCATCCTTTCCAGCATTTGTCATTTGTTGATTTGTTGATGATAGCCATTCTGACAGGTGTGAAATAGTACCTCATTGTCGTTTTGATTTGCATCTCTTGGATGATTAGTGACTTTGGGCTTGTTTTCATATGTCTCTTGGCCTTCTGTAGGTCTTCTTTCAAAAAGTGTCTATTTAGGTCCTTTGCCCATTTTTTATTGGATTGCTTATCTTCCTTTTGTTAACTTGTATGAGTTCTGTATAAATTTTGTAGATTAGGCCCTTATCAGAGATAACATTGGCAATTGTGTTCTCCCATGCAGTAGGCTTTCTTACTGTTTTGTTGATGATTGATTTTGCTGTGCAGAAGCTTTTTGTTTTGATGTAGTCCCATTTGTTTATTTTCACCTTAGTTTCCATTGTCTTAGGAGCTGTATTGGTAAATATATTGCTAATACCTATGTCTGATATTTTGCTGCCGATGGATTCTTCTAAGATTTTTATGATATCCCATCTTAAGTTTAAATACTTTATCCATTTTGAGTTTATTTTATTGTATGGTGTAAGTTGGTGGTCTAGTTTCATTTTTTTTGCATGTATCTGACCAAATTTCCCAACACCATTTATTGAAGAGACTGTCTTGACTCCCTGTATGCTCTTGCCTCCTTTGTCAGATATTAATTTAACATAATAGCTTGGGTTGATTTTTGGGTTCTCTGTTCTGTTCAATTTTTCTATATGTCTGTACTTAGGCCAGTATTAGGCAGTTTTGAGTACAGTGGCTTTGTAGTATAGCTTGATATCTGGTATTGTGATCCCTCCAAATTTGATTTTCTTTCCCAAGATTGCTTCAGCTATTTGAGGTCATTTTTAATGCAGATTAATTTTTGAGAGTATGTTCTAGGTCTTTGAGATATGCCATTGGTATTTTAATGGGGGTTGCATTAAATCTATAGATTGCTTTGAGTAGTATGGACATTTTAAGGATGTCGACTCTACCAGTCCATGAACACTGTATATTCTTCTATTTGTTTATGTCTTCCTCTATCTCTTTTATCAGCAGCCTATAATTTTCTGGGTACAGGTCCTTTACCTGCTTGGTTAAGTTTATTCCTAGGTATCTTAATTTTTTTGTTGTAATAGTAAATGGGATTGGTTTTTTAGTTTCTCTTTCTGTGAGTTCATTATTGGTATAAAAAAAGGCATAGATTTCTGGGTGTTAATTTTGTATCATGCTACATTCCTGAATTTATTTATTAAGTCTAGTAGTTTTTTGATGGAGTCTTTAGGGTTTTATATGTACAATATCATGCCATCTGCAAATAATGACAGTTTTGTTTCTCCCTTTTCAATTTGGATGCCTTTGATTTCTTCTTCTTGTCTGATTGCTATGGCTAGTACTTCTAGTACTATGTCGAACAGGAGTGGTGAAAGTGGGCATCCTTGTTTTGTTCCTGTTCTTAGGGGAAATGGATTTAGTTTTTGCCCATTGAGTATGATGTTGGCTGTAGGTTTATCATAGAGGGCTTTTATTATGTTGAGGCATGATCCCTCTATTCCCACTTTGCTGAGAGTTTTTATCAAGAAAGGGTGTTAGATTTTGTTAAATGCCTTTTCTGCATCAATTGATATGATTATGTGATTTTTTATCTCTCAATTTGTTTATGTGATGTCTCACCTTTATTGATTTGCAGATATTGTACCTGCCTTGCATCCCTGGAATAAATTTCACTTGGTCATAGTGTATGATATTTCTAATATAATGGTGGATCTAATTTGCTAGAATTATGTTGAGGATTTTAGCATCTATGTTCATCAGGGATATTGGCCTGTAATTCCCTTTCTTTGTAGTGTCTTTATCTGGTTTTGGGATTAGGGTAATGCTGGCTTCATAGAAAGAGCTTGGAAGTGTGCCTTCCTCTTTAATTTTTTTGGAATAGTCTGAGAAGGATAAGTTTTAGTTCTTCTTTGAATGTTTGGTAAAACTCCCATGTGAAGCTGTCTGGGCCAGGGCTTTTGTTTGCTGGAAGTTTTTTTTTTTTTTTAATTACTGTTTCAATTTCATCAGTAGTTATCGACCTATTCAGGTTGTTTTATTCTTGCTGATTGAATATTGGAAGGTCATATTTTTCTAGGAATATGTCCATTTCATCTAGTTACTCCAATTTGTTGGAATAGAGTGGTTCATAGTATTTTTTTTTTAACAATCCTTTGTATTTCTCTGGGTTTGGTTTTTATTTCACCTCTTTCAT
This sequence comes from Myotis brandtii, assembly GCF_000412655.1. Lineage (NCBI taxonomy): Eukaryota > Metazoa > Chordata > Mammalia > Chiroptera > Vespertilionidae > Myotis > Myotis brandtii. Next base: position 1,543,848 of record NW_005364953.1, on the reverse strand, counting down.
TTCTGTTTTTGTTTATTTGGGTCCTCTCTCTTTGCTTCTTGGTGAGCCTGGCTAGAAGTTCATCAATCTTGTTTATCCTTTCAAAGAACCAGCTCTAGGTTTCATTGATCGTTTGTGGGGTGTTTTTTTTTGTCTCTATGTTGTTTATTTCCACTCTAATCTTTATTATTTCATTTTTTCTGCTTACTCTTGGTTTTCTTCTTGCTCTCTTTCTAATTCTTTATGTTGCAGGGTTAGATAATTTATTACCTATTTTTCTTTCTTTCTTTCTTCCTTTTTTATTTTTAGGTAAGCCTGTAGAGCTGTGCCCTTCTCTCTCAGGACTGCTTTCACTGTGTCCCATGGAATTTGGATTGATGTGTTTTCATTGTCATTTGATTCCAGGATGCTTTTTATTTCTTCTTTGATCTCTTTGGTAACCCAATTATTGTTTAATAGCATGCTATTTAGCCTCCAATTGTTTGATTTTTTTCATTGTTTTTATTGTAGTTGATTTCTAATTTTATGCCATTGTGATCTGAGAAGATGCTTGATATGAAATGATTTCTGTCTTCTTGAATTTCAAGAGACTTTGCCTGTTTCCTAATATATGGTCTATCTTTGAAAATGCCCTGTGTGCACTTGAGAAGAATGTATATTCTATAGCTTTGGGGTGAAATGTTCTGAAGATGTGAACTAATTCCATCTGATCTACTGAGTCATTTAGGATTGCTGTTTCTTTGCTGATTTTTTTGTTTAGAGGATTTATCCAGTGGTGTCAATGGAGTATTAATGTCCCCTACTATGATTGTATTGCTGTTGATATTTTCCAGAATTATTTTTTATGTATTTGGGTGCATATATGTTTACCAGAGTTATATCTTCTTGTTGAATTGACACCTTTAATATATGAAGTGGCCCTCCTTATCGCTTGTTATGGTCTTCATTTTGAGTTCTATTTTGTCAGATATAAGTATTGCTACCCCACCTTTTTTCTCATTTCTATTTGCCTGAAAAAAATTTTTCCATCCCTTCACTATCAGTCTGTGAGTCCTTTGTTTTTAGGTGGGTCTCTGGTAGACAGCAAATATATGTGTCATTTTTTTGTATCCATTCAGCTACTCTATGTCTTTTGATTGGAGCATTGAATCCATTTACGTTTAAGGTTATTATTCATAGCTACTTGTTTGTCGCCATTTTTATTCTTTATGCCTGTGTTCCTTCTTTCCTTTCTATTTCTTCTTTTTACAGCAGTCCCTTTAGCATTTCTTGCATTGCTGGCTTGATAGTGATAAACTACCTTAGCCCTTTTTTGTCTTTGAAGCTCCTGATTTCTCCTTCAATTTTGAATGAGAGCTTTTCTGGATAGAGTATTCTTGGATTCAGTCCCTTGCTTTGCATCACTTTGTATATTTCATTCCATTCCCTTCTGGCCTGATATGTTTCTGTTGAGAAATCAATTGATATTCTAATGTAGATCCCTTATGGGTAACTTTCTGTCTCTCTCTGAAAGCCTTTAAGATTCTTACTTTTTGGTTGATGTTTGCCAATTTGATTATGATGTGTCTTGGTGTTGGTCTTTTTGGGTTCATCTTGTTTGGGACTCTATGTGCTTCTTGGACTTGTGTGGCTTTTTTCTTCCCAACATCAGGGAAGTTTTCTGTCATTATTTCTTCAAACAGATTTTCTAGTCCTTGTTCAGTTTCCTCTCCTTCTGGCACACCAATCATGTGGATGTGGTTTAGTTTTGTGTTGTCCCAAATCTCCCTTAGGCTCTCCTCCTGCTTTTTAAGTTTGTTTGTTTTGTTTTTTTCCAGTTGGTGCTGCGCTTGTGTGGTTTTTCCTACCTTGTCTTCTAACTCACTGATGCAGTCCTCAGCTTCTTCTAGTGTACTGTTGATAATTCCCATGGTGTTCTTTATTGTGGCTATGTCAGTCTTCATTTCCTCTCGATTCTTCTTCATTTTCTCTTGATTCTTACACATGTTGTTGAATTTGTCTTCCATCATTTTCAGTGTCCTTATATCCATTGCTCTGAATTCTTTGTCTGAAAAATTGCTTTCCTCCATTTTGTTCATTTCCTTTTCTGGTGATTCCTCCTTTACTTTCGAATGGGGTTATTTCTTTCTCTCCCCATTTTGCTGTTCTTTTGTGATTGTTTCTATGTATCAGATCAAACTGCTATGCCACCCAGAATTTTTGAGTTTGTCTTGTATAGTAGATGTTTTGTGAGACTGAGTGGTGCAATCTCTCTCTAGTCTTCTGGGCTGGACAATCTAGGGATGCCTCCTACTTGGGATATTTGGGTTCTCTTATTGTAGTTGGGTCTTGAGTGTTATTGTCCTGTTCGTGGATGGAGTCTCCTCTCAGGGTGTCTGGTTATGTGGCTTGCTCTCTACCACATTGACCAAAAAGCACAAAGTACAACTCAACAAGACATGACACAAAGGGAACAAAACACAAATATACTCACAACACCAATAACCCCAATATAAGTGACCACCAGAGAAAATAGAATTAAGGGAGAGAAAAGAGAGCAAAAATTATATTGAGGAAAAAAAATGGTAAGAGAGAAAAGAAAAGAAGAAAAAGGAAGAATAAGAAAAAATCTATAAAAATAAAATCATAATATGCAAATCAACTGAATGACCGAACAGCAGAACAACTATCTGGATGACCTTACAGACGACCATGCTATGACATGCACTGGTGCCAGGGTAGCCAAGGCAGGTGTGATGCGATTGGTCAGGGGGCCTGCCATCACATCACAATTGCCCCACAGAGGGAGGCCTAGGCTACCAGCCAACAGGGTGATCAATCAGGGGGCTCCATGTTCACCCCAAAGTGGGAGGCCCAGGCCACCCCCTGTGGGTCGATCAATCAGGGTTCTCCACAGAACCAGGGAGCCAGGGGTGTTAGGTGGGGCAGCGCCAGGCCAAGGTGGGTGTGGGAGGAGGGTGGGGCTGTGACGCAACCAAGTCTGTGAGGCAGCCAGGGCCATGAGGGCCCTGGCAGCCAGGGTTGTGAAGGTGTACCCTTGCACAAATTTTATGCATCAGGCCTCTAGAACAAACAGATAAACCAAATAATGCAAACAATAAACACCCAGAAAAGAGATTGGGGTCAGAATCTGTAGAGGCAGAGCTTATATACAGAATGTAAAGTTAAAGAATTGAATGAATATGGGGAGGTCCTCAGTTCAATATAGAGGAGGTAGAAAGAGGATGAGTGGATAAGAAGAAAGAAAGAAAGAAAAAAAGTTAAAAATAAAAAAATAAAAGATAAAATAACAATAAAAAATAAAAATAGAACAAATAAAAATAATGTGAAAAAATAAACAAAGAAAAAAATTTTAATAAAAAATATAAAAATAAAAAAGTGAAGTGTCTTTCATTTCAGCCGAGTTTTAATGCCCCATGCAGGATGATTTAAGACAGGGGTCCTCAAACTTTTTAAACAGGGGGCCAGTTCACTGTCCCTCAGACCATTGG
>NW_005364953.1:1539290-1540314 GCF_000412655.1 Myotis brandtii | reverse complement strand
AGACCATTGGAGGGTCAGACTATAGTTTAAAAAAAAAAACTATGAACAAATTCCTATGTATACTGCACATATCTTATTTTGAAGTAAAAAAATGTGGCCCACAGGCCGTAGTTTGAGGACCCCTGGTTTAAGATCCCACTCTTCTGTATTATTTGCCACTTCTCAGTTTCTTATTAGGTAGTCAACACTGTGTTGAAGTTCCAAACCACTCCTTTGTTTGCGTCTATCTTCACCACCTTGACTGCCAGCAGGCGGGACCAATCTGCCCACTTAGCCTATCTTCCCGCTGTCAATCTTAATCTCTCAAGCAGCTATTTCTGACAGGGCCATAGTTATGGAGGTTGCTGTATCACTTTCCATGACTGAACAGCCTCTCTTCAACCCAGTCCCTGAGGGCTCTTAGGGGCTATCCTGGAATTTTGTGTCCTTTGTACAGCTCTGTACGTGGCTGTGTTGTCAGTATGTGGCTGTGTTGGTTGCCAGGAGACTGCTGGGAGGGGCTAGCTCTTCAAAGAAAATGGCTGCTTAGGTCCAGAGTGTCAGGGATGTCCCAGTGCCAGACTCCCAGTCACCTCTCCCTGACTTGCTCTTCTCCACAGCCTCTCCCCAGACTCCACAAGTCTGCACCTCCACCTGCACCTCAGCCATGGGTGTTTGTATCTGAAAGGTCCTATGAACTGGGTTTAGCGAATAAAAGCAAAGACCAACAATAGGGGAAACAACTGCGCCACTGCAAGTTTCTCGTGGCTGTGGACTTGGATGAAGAATTCCCTTCCACCAGCAGTCCTGTGGACTTCCTTTCCACAGTCAGATGTTATGCCTGTCCCCAAGGTACGTGGACTTGGTGCCATGTAGCTTCCTTCTGACCCTCTCAGCTCGAAGGTCTCACAACTCTCTCCAGCCCAGATCCCTGATCCTATGAGGTGTACCGGTTAATAATGTGGATTTTTAATCAAAGAAAACACGATAATTTCAAGAGAAACATCAAAAGTGCTTTATTCAAAGTAATGTCCATCACTAGCTA
>NW_005364953.1:1518877-1539236 GCF_000412655.1 Myotis brandtii | reverse complement strand
TTTTCTTGTTTTGAGGCAAACCATTCAGAGACCCAATTTTCCACTTCTTCGTATGTTTTAAAGTGCTGCTCAGAAAGTGTGTATGCCATCGATCAGAACAAGTGGTAATCTGAAGGAGCAAGGTCTGGTGAATATGGTGGGTGTGTTAATACTTCCCAGGCAAGGTCTTTTAACGTGTCTTTAACTGTTTTTGATTGTGTGATGATGCGTTATCATGAAGCAAAATTACTTTGCCGTGTCTTCTGGGCCATTCTAGTCATTTTATGATGAAAGCATGGTTCAAATTGATAATTTGTTGTCAGTAGCAATCAGTATTAACGGTTTCACCTGGTTTTAGAAGCTCATAATACACCACACCTTCCTGATCCCACAAAACTCGGAGCATTATCTTCTTTCCGAAGTGATTTGGCCTTTCAGTCGGTGTTGATAGTCGATCTGGATCAACTCATGATTTTGTGCATTTGGGATTCTCAAAATAAATCCACTTTTCATCGCCAGTCACAATTCAGTGCAAAAAAGACTTTCTTTCGTGCTGTTGAAGCAACGTTTTAGTGATGGCTTTTCGGTTTTCCATTTGTCTTTCATTCAGTTGATGTGGCACCCATTTTCCAGTGGTTCTCAACCTTCTGGCCCTTTAAATACAGTTCCTCATGTTGTGACCCAACCATAAAATTATTTTCGTTGCTACTTCATAACTGTAATGTTGCTACTGTTATGAATCGTAATGTAAATATCTGATATGCAGGATGGTCTTAGGTGACCCCTGTGAAAGGGCCATTCGACCACCAAAGGGGTTGCAACCCACAGGTTGAGAACCGCTGCTTAAAACCTTTCCCATTGTTTATAAATGATCAGAAATTGTTTGCTGAGCAACATTTAATCTTTTTGCAAGTTGTTTTCGAGTTTGACACGCCTCTTCATCCAATAATGCTTGTCATTGTTGGTCTTCAAACTTTTTCGGTTGACCTAGACATTCTTTATCTTTCACATCAAAATCATCACTTTTAAAGCATTTAAGCCAGCGTTCGAAAGTATCTTGAGATGGAGCATGTTCATAAGCTTCCCAAAGTATACGATAACTTTCAGCAGCACTTTTCTTCAAAATAAAGTAATGAGTGAAAACTTCCCACAAATGCTCTATTTTTGGCATGTAATTCAACATTTTTTTCCTTTATTAAGGTATTACAAATGTGTCTTTATCCCGCTATTGTCCCCCCATCCCCCCCACTCATGCCCTCACTCCCCAGGTGTCTGTGTCCATTGGTTAGGCCTATATGCATGCATACAAGTCCTTTGGTTGATCTCTCCCTCTTACCCCACCCTCCCCTGCCTTCCCTCTGAGGTTTGAGCATCTGATCGATGCTTCTCTGTTTCTAGATCTATTTTTGTTTATCGGTTTATGTTATTCATTATAATCCAAAATGAGTGATATCATGTGATATTTATCTTTCTCTGACTGACTTACTTCACTTAGCATAATGATCTCCAGCTCCATTCATGCTGTTGCAAATGGTAGGAGTTCCTTCCTTTTTACAGCAGCATAGTATTCCATTGTGTAGATGTGCCAAAGTTTTTTAATTCACTCATCTGCGGATGGGCACTTAGGCTGATTCCAAATCTTAGCTATTATAAATCGTGCTGCTGTGAACATAGGGGTGCATATATCCTTTCTGATTGGTGTTTCTGGTTTCTTGGGATATATTCCTAAAAGTGGGATCACTGGGTCAAATGGAAGTTCCATTTTTAGTACAAAGTCACTAATCATCTGAGAGATGCAAATCAAAATGACAATGAGGTACCATCTCATTCCTGTCAGAATGGCTATCATCAACAAATCAACAAATGACAAATGCTGGAGAGGATGCGGAGAAAAAGGAACCCTCGTGCACTGCTGGTGGGATTGCAGACTGGTGCAGCCACTGTGGAGAAATTCGACATTTTTAAGCGTAAAAATATCTATGATGTTAACACCTTTAGCAAATTTGACATATGAAGTTTTGAAGTTTGCTATCAATATAACAAAATAGCATACAGATCAAATTGCATATATATCAATTATGTGTAACTACATCTATTGAAAAAAATCTGCATTGTTAACTGGTACACCTGGTACAGTTCTCGAGGCACCCTCTGTCCTTCCAGGCTTCGAATTGTCTCACCAGCTGTGTCCACTTTGCCAATTCTGGGTGGATGTCATTTGATTTAGATTCTCCTTCTATCTGTTCTGGGATAAGGCTTGGGACATGTCTGCCTATTTGGCCACCATTTTGTTTCTCCTGCTTCAGGTCTTAAATACCACATTGTTAGTGACCTACGCTGACTACACTATTTAAAACTGAACCCCTTTCCCACAACACACAATTCTTCTTTCTGGACCTGATTAATTATTTTCTTATAGCCCTTATCACAATATATTATTAATTAGTTAATTAATTTCACTTGTTTAATGTCTGGCTACTCTGGTGACATTCTGAGCTTCATGATGGTAGGGATTACGTTTTTTATCCTGCTGAATCCCCAGTGAATGGTACATATTAGGTGTTTAATATTTGTCAAATGAATGAATGAATGAATGAATACAGGGTTATCTATGAATTTTATATCAGTATTTCAGATCTGAACCAAAGGTCTATGTATCTTTAGTATATGTGCTGCCAAAGCGAGCACATATGTGTCTTTATATTAGAATTTAGGATTATGAGAAGCAAAAGGCTGGATTTCCTCTGGACCGGGGACATGCCTGAATCTCTCAGAAAGAGAAGTTTCTGGTCTTATGTCCAGAGTCTGAGTCAAAAGAGAGTCACTGATAATTCTGGGCTTCCATCAGATATTTGACATTTTCTGGACATTCACACACTAGAGAAGATCCTCATATTTAAATGATCACCAGGCTAGGATTGCCATTACAAAAGAGTGAAGTGATAAGATCTGATTAGAGTGGATGGAGATTGAATAGACCCAAGTAGAACCTAAGCAATGAGGACATATCGTTTTACTTTGGTGTTTAGGTCCTTATAGGGAATCACTACTGTCCCAAAGCACATAATAGGATATATGATAGAATCCTGTTTCCTCCCAGGAGTCATGAAAACAAGCCTTAAGTTATTGATACAGGACTCAAGGATAATATAATTGTCTTATTTTCACAACCAAAGGTTTCCTTTCCCTATGTCTCAACCAATCCCCATGCTCCTTCTCCCACATCACTTGGAAGGCAGTCAGATGACCAATCTAGCTTATAAGCCACTAATAGTGAGTAATATTACCTACGGACTACTCTGAATCACTCTGAGACTTTTTGGACTGGGTCTTGAGTGGTGGTGAAATAAGCCAGAACAAAGAAGGTTAAGGTCTAGAGCAGGGGTCCTCAAACTTTTTAAACAGGGGGCCAGTTCACTGTCCCTCAGACCGTTGGAGGGCCGGACTATAGTTTTTAAAAAAAACTATGAACAAATTCCTATGCACACTGCACATATCTTATTTTGAATTAAAAAAACAAAACGGGAACAAATACAATATTTGTATTTGCATGTGGCCTGCAGGCCGTAGTTTGAGGACCCCTGGTCTAGAGTCTAAATAGACCTATTTGGAAACAGAAAGTGATCCTAGTGGTTCTTAGCAGTAGGCCACAGAATAAGCATATAGAACATGGGAATAGTGTACAGTGGGGCCTTGACTTACGAGTGTCCCGACTAACGAGTTTTTTGAGAAACCAGCTGTCTCTCAGCTGATTTTTTGCATTGAGTTGACAGAGTAATTTGAGTTTTTTTTTTTTTTTAGTTTTATTCATTTCAAACAGGCCGGATCCGGCCCGCGGGCCGTAGTTTGCCCACGGCTGCGTAGAGCATCAGCCTGAGGACTCAAGGGTCCCAGGTTCGATTCCAGTCAAGGGCATGTACCTTGGTTGCGGGCACATCCCCATTGGGGGGCGTGCAGGAGGCAGCTGATCGATCTCTCTCATCGATGTTTCTGGCTCTCTATCCCTCTCCCTTCTTCTCTGTAAAAAATCAATAAAATATATTTAAAAAAATTAAACTCGTAAGTCAAGGCCCCACTGTAGTTATAGGTAATAGGCTCATACTCCTGGGAATATTAGGTACTTGACCCTGAAAGACATATACAAAGGGCCCAGTTATTGGAACAAGGAAATAAAACAGAACTTGATCATAAGGAACAAACCATTAAAACAGTTTTATATCAGAGAAAGATTTAGAACAGAGGATACTGGTTATAAGTTTCTTAAATTCCCTTGGACTAGAATTCTGTTTGATCCTAGAGGTTGGAACAACATTGAGGCTGAAGGATGGGACTAAATGATTTCAGCAGAGAGGACTGAAAGTCTTTGTGGATAAGGGGTTGGGTAAGTGGTTATGTTGGTTAATTCATACCTTACCCTGTTGGTCTGAGAACTGAGACATTTTTAACAAGGTATTTATTCTCTATTTCAGGTTATGCCCTTTAATCTGGGTCTTTAGAATACAGAGAAGACCTAGACTATGGGAAGTTCTGCACCCAAGGAAAAATTATTTTCAAGGTCATTTCACTCCCCCTCCCCACAAGGGCCCATTAGCCTTTTGGGTGTGCATTAGAATTAGCAGAACCTTAAGTATCAGGGTTTGTTTTTTTGTTTTTTTGATGACTTTTAGAATTATGGCAATGGTAACCCAAAGAGTAAAAAAAAATAGTCCATCCATTACAGTAATACAGGTATGGTAAATTTGTGCTGACACTGTGGGCAATCAGATTTTGTGGCTTCTTGGAAATGTAGCCTCATTTGGTGATGAGAAATAACATTTTTTTTTTCTGGTAAACTACTATCATGTGCTATGATGGCAATTTGCATCAGCACCCATGAAACCATGTCTCCCTAACTATGCCATTCAGTTGTGTGATATATTTAGGGTTAGGTTTTAACCTCTGGAAACAGTGTTATAAAAGAATACTTGTATGCTTTTGGGGGAAATGGGTTTCCCATGGCTTCTTCTGTTATTTATGAGCTTTCAGCAGAAGCAGCAAAGATGTTGTCGTGATGTTTTATGTGGCTGGTTAGCTTTATAGTGTGAGAAACTTGCACTATGATTTTGGGACCAAAATAATACACTCACTTCCTCCTGCCAACCTACACCAGAAAAATTAAAAATTAAAAATTAAAAAAAGAATCACTACCCTCAAACCAAACAGAAATCTGTGCCTGTGCTTTGGCCAGAAAGAGAATATTTTTTAGCAGAAATGATCATCCCAAATAATTGGGAAACTAGCAGCAAAGAGAATATGGAAAACAAAGAAATTATCTGAGTGAGACAAAGTAAAAGAAGGACCCAGATAGTAAGGAATAAGAAGAGAGAGAGAGAGAGAGAGAGAGAGAGAGAGAGAGAAAGAGAGAGAGAGAGAATCCTTCTATAGAGTTTGAGTGAACCCATTGACCACCTACCATGTTAATTTGGTCTTTCCAGTAACCTTTGTAACATTTCCTTTGGCATTCATGGAATTGAATTATGTTAAAAGTCATGGGTTTTCAAATAGGCACTCTCAGGCTGTGAGAGGCAATGTTACAGACTATTTTCTCTGGCTCCCTTGCCTTGTGGCTGGGTAGCTTACTGGCCAAGATGGTGGGTCCAGTGACAGTTGAAGTGGGATGAAAAGTTGGAAGTTCTTTTAGAAAATTTAATTATTTTTTAAAAAAATATGTTTTTATTGATTTTTAGAGAGAGAGGAAGGGAGTGGGGAGAGAGAAGCAATGATGTGAGAGCAGAACATTCCTGCCTGCCTTCTTCCAGGGATTGAACCCCCAATCCAGGCTTGTGCCCTGACAAGGAATCGAACCAGCAACCTTTTGGTGCATGGGAAAATGCCCAACCAACTGAGACACCAGACAATAGGCCCCTTAGAAGTCCAGAACCCATACTACAAATGACCTTACTGGGTTCAATTAAAAATTAGTGCTATAATTCTAAAACACTTGTTAAGTTTAATTCTTTTATTTTATAGACATGAAAACTAAGATTCAGAGAGGAAAAGTGATTTATTGAAGATCACCAAGTGGGTGTCTCCTGACTGAAAATGCAGTATTCATTGTAGTATATCAGAAAATGATATTCTATGGTCTATATTTGAAAGTTGAATTCAAAGATGATTGTCTAGGGTAGAGGAAGCTGTTCTTTTGGAGCTGTTCTAGCTGAGGGTAAAAGGATTGTTGTGGCTCAACCACTATAATACTTAGCCTGGTAATTTGCCCAACAAAATTTATAGTCATCTACTCTGGAAAATTCTAGGCATTTACCTGAGAATGTTTCTGTTTATAGTTAGTTGATTATGAATTGGTATTTAAATTTTGGTACTGACCCCATGTTGTCTAGCACACTAAGCTAAAGAAATGGGGGGATTCTAGATTATTTTCTAGTGTATAAGGTAAAATTAAATTAAGAACTAGGAAGGTTAATTTGCTTGAGCTGAAGCAAAGGAAAATACATTACTCATATTGATCATAAGAATGTGATAAACTGGACCCTGTCTTCCAGACAGGAAAATTAGGAACATAAATGAATAGGATCTAATAATCATTTGTTACTTAGGTCTCCTCTATCAATATGCATTGAGTTCCTCAGAAATATACCAACCATATGGAATTGCTCAGTGTGGCTCTGTTGTCTTGACAATCTCTAGAATGGATTTGGACTAGACCAGTATTTTCAAAACTGGTTAATCATCAAAATCAACTGGCAGGGGGGGGGGGTTCTTACTGAATTGTATCTAGAATTGTAATGTTTTTCAGCATACTGATTCTTAGGTCCTACCTCCAGGGATTCAATACTGTAACTGTGAGGTGTTGCCTGGTAATCTATATACTTAACCAGCTCTCTAGGTGATTTTTATGATTACCTAAATCTGAGAACTATTGCATTAGGCTGTTTTTTTTCTTTTTGTACAGCTCTGCTTGTAAAAGTCTCTGTTGTGAAAAACCCATGGGATGACAGATTTGCTCTGCTTGTAAAAACCAATGCCTGCAGATGCATAAGGGAGGGATAATTCACATAGCCAGATTCATGGTTTAAGAGAAAAGAGTCACAGTGGCAAACCATTAAATAAGAGACTTTCCTACTGTTTTAAAATTATTTATTTACATAATTACATTTAAGTAGTTGACAGAGAAACTAGAGGAGGAGGCAGATATTTGAAACTAGTGTTAAAGGATCATAGCACATTGAAGATCTAGGATATAAAATATAAAACATTTCTGAAGTGATATTGAACCCAAAGAGAAAACAGCATTTGCTTGATAAAAATTTGATCCTCTCACCCTCATACTCTGGATATTTTCACAGGCATGTTGATTTGGCTAAGTGACATTTCACCTTGCTAAGCTGAAACCAGATACAAATTGGAATATGTCTGGGAAGGAAAGCATCTGAGTTTGTATTCCTTTCCATAATTACCCACACACTAACCATTTCTTCTCAGTCTTCCTGTAACTTGTGGCAAAGTAGACAATCAAGTTCTATTGAGATTGCCTCACTATTTGTGTAGATTTCTAAAGTAATAAATCACCAGGAGAGCCTGCTTTTAATTTGAGATGTTGTGAACTGCTTTGAGAGAGTCCCACTAGAAGAGGTACTATGACACCAAGCCGAGGCCCTTGAGGTAAAAGTCAGCGGGAGTCAGCAGGCCCTCCTCTCTACATGCAAGTTAAAACTGATTCAATTTGCCTCTCTATCTACTGTCTGTTAATTCTGTAAGTTTTCACAAACACAGAGCCTTTACCCTCAGGATTGGTAATTCCTGCTGGGATACCCTAATCATCTCTGCCTTTCCTGGCCAAGTCAGCTCCATGTAACACTCCCTTCTCCTCAGTAAAAGCCTAGTTCCTTCAGTCCCATCTTTAGCTATCTATAGAAGAGAAAAACACCTGCCTCAAGTGTTAATTAAGATAACAATAATACTTAACATGGTACCCAGAAGGGTTTCCTTTACAAAATATGAATTAGAGGTGATAGCTTTCTCTGATGGCACTTTGGATTCTGTGGTAGTGGGATGGGGAGATAATATTTTGGGATAAAATATGCCTTTTAAAAATCACATTAAATAATAAACTTTTAATTTTAGTAGTTTTAGATATACAAATCAGTTGTGAGAATATTACAAAGTTCCCATACACTCCATACTGTTTTGTTAGCATGTATTTAAACCATTTAAAATTAAATTTTATATGATTTTATTTTAAATCCTTTCTTGGAATATCATTATTACTTCTTTTTAAGACATTTTAAATAATGTTAATTATTTATTAATAATTATAGCCATTACCATGAGGAGATCTTTTTCAACTTCACTGTGAGAACCTGATGAATTTCTGGAGTGAAAGCCCACATAAGTTTGGGTAGTCCTTTGATGACTACAGCCCCTTGTAGTTTCTTACTCCCAAGTAGTCTGCACTTAACCTTTAGAAATTTGGCTAAATAATCATTTAAGTTTCCCTACTAGCTTATGGGTTTTAGTGGCTTTTGTTCCTGCTAAGCACATTTTGAGGATATGTCACTCTGGGTGTAACTGTCCCTCTAGATTTTGGGTAATATTTGCTCTGTGACTTTGGTTCTATGATAGGCCCAAGAAAACATCATTGATTTTTTTGTTTGTCCATCTTTTTATTTGTTTCAAGGACAGTAGTGACAATTTTAAAGCTCTTTTAATGATCTGAAACCAGAACCCAAAGCTTGCTTTTTTATGCCTCAAATCATAGCCCCAAGCTACCCCCTCACTTCATTACTTCTGCTAATTTTGAGTAAGGCTGATTCTAATGACCATACCTCTATGTGTCTAGAATCAAATTATGCTCATAATAAAAGAATGAAAGATAGGCCAGTGTCTGGTAAAACTTTAATTGGATTATTAGCTTTAAGTACATTATTTTATTTTTGGTAGCTAGGATCAAGTTAAGAATGGGTAGAATTCTAAACTCAACCTTTCAGTGATGAATGTATGCTTTTTTGTAAGTACTATAAATAAATAGATCCCCAAAAGAATTTAGAGGAAATTAAAAGTGAAACATGTTTTCTCTAGGATGATTACAGAAAGGCATGTGAGTGGACATAAGAATGGTCACTGAGCTTGACTGGAAAACTTGGGTGAGGGGCTAACTTGGGGAAGGTAAGTTTTCAGTACAAGGCAATCCACTCTATGCTGTGGGGTTTCACCCTTTATAGACTCATTAATCCTTTTGAAAATCTGATGAAATACTCCTGAAAACTTTTTTTGTATACTCCTGCAACATTTTTAAGACAAATCCATGTTCTGTAGATAGAATCTTCTTTTGGACTTTGGTTATCTAGAGAACTAGTTATGGCCTGTGACATAGCCCACTTAGATGCCTCTTAGGGAAGCCTTTCACTTTCTCTTGCCTCAACTGACCAGGAACCTTAGCCTTCCTGCTCATAGAGCTTTTGTTTAGAACAGGGATTGGCAAAATTTGACTGGCTGATTTGTTTTGGTAGATAAAGTTTTTTTGCAATACTTCCACACCTATTTGTTTATACACTATGACTGCTTTTTTCCTTATAACTGCAGAGTTGAATAGTCATGGCAAAACTAAAAATATTTGCTCTCTGGTCTTTTACAGGCAACTTTTGATGATCCTGTTGTAGATGAAAAATTTCAGAAAAACACAGCTGACAAGAGTTAACTTGTAAAAGAGTTACCCTGACCAAATATGTTTACATTTAAAAGAACTCAAAATGTTTTTCAATTGAATGGATTTAATATTAAAGATGAATTTTATGTTTCAATGAGAAAATACCTAAAATCAATTGATAAAACCCCAATTCAGATCATTTACATGTGTGGTCAGCCATGATAGTAAACAGAAAAGACTTTATCTGGCCAATTTCTATAATTTAAGAATTACCAACCAATACCAAATTTGCTAACACAAAATTTTATGGTAATTTTTTTTTTTTTGGCCTTATGCTGGGCTTCCTTTTTTTCTTCCTCAGGCAATTCTCTTGAAAAGCATCTCAGATTTCCAGAAAAAAAAGGGAAGCTCTATCTGATGCTCTTTTCCTTAGGGCAGTGGTCGGCAAACTGCGGCTCGCAAGCCACATGCGGCTCTTTGGCCCCTTGAGTGTGACTCTTCCTAAGCCTTAAGAGTACCCTAATTAAGTTAATAACAATGTACCTACCTATACAGTTTAAGTTTAAAAAATTTGGCTCTCAAAAGAAATTTCAATCATTGTACTGTTGATATTTGGCTCTGTTGACTAATGAGTTTGCCGACCACTGCCTTAGGGTGGCTTTCTAATACAAATACTAATTCTTCTGGTGCTCTTTGCTTAGAGGACCAGAATAAGCCATTGTAAACAGCTTTTTCTATAAACATTAATGTTCAGTGGGCCAGCAGAGGAACAAACATAGAGTTCACACAATGGCATTTCTCTCCAGTTTAATATTTACAAAAGCTACTCACTAGATTGAAAGGCCAAAAGAGCCAGTTGTGCTAATATCTACATAAAGGCCATATCAGGGAAGAGCCTCTGACACAGAATGCTTTGAATATAGGGCCCAGCTGGCCAGAAAGTGGTGATGAGCATTTAGTTTTATGTCTCTATTTGTCCTCTTCAAGGTTACAGGTCAGTCTCACACAGGATTGATTTTTACCTGAGAGAGAGAGAAGTAATGACAACCTACAGTGTTCTTTCGCTCTTTGTGCTACTTTTTTTTCTAGCTTTTTCTATTTTCTGACTTGCACCTTTACCTCACCTTACTCCATCATTTATTTCCTATGAACTTTCTGTGTACTGTTTGCCTGGCCATTTTCCTCAAACATCTTGTTTCTGTGGAGGTAACATGCTGTGGTGGAAGGATATAGACTTTGGATTCAGAGAGAACTAAGCTCAATTTTATGGCATACTAGCTGGTGTCACCAAGGCAAGGTTCAATGAGCCTCAGTTTCTTTATCTGTAAAATAGGAATAAAATACTGTATATCCCATAAAATTATTAAGAGGATTACTTGAGATAATGTTTACAAAACACCTAGCATAGCACTTGATATATTGTAGACACTCAGTAACACCAGTTATATTCCCTTTTGTCTATTCTTCCCAATGAGGCCTCTTGATTTCTGTGGCTTACCTGGCCTCTGATTCCTTTTTGCTTAGGCCTTTGTGATTTATAGATGCCCTTCCTTCCTGGGTTCACAGTCTTGCTAACCTTTGTTTCTTGATTTGATGGAGCATACCAACTGAACTTTATTGAGTGGCTAACTATAATTTCTAGGGACTTGTAAAGCCTGCACCCACTAATACACGCTTCAGTTATTTAGAAGTGTGCTCTAGCATCATAATGTGGTGATTTTCACATAAATGGTGCTGTGTTTTATTTAGCCATGACAGAAAAGAATGTGTAAACAACAGCATCAGCATGAATATTCATGTTGCTTAATGACACCATTATTTAATTTGCTCTTTCATCAAGACTCACCTCACAGATAGTTCTAGGAAGGGCCCAGGATTTCCATGGAAATCACCAAATACTCATTCTGTTCTTGCTAACTCACTTAGTTTTTTGTTTGTTTGTTTGTTTGTTTGTTTTTTAAGAACAGTTAGGGCATTTATAAACAATAGAGCTATCTTACATTGATACAGATTGTTCTTTTAAGAAAATAATTGAGAGCTAAACTATTCTAAGTACAATGTCCTAGAAATAAGAAACATCCATAATATAGCGTTGTGTTACATCTTGTGTGAACGCCTCTCTCTACAATTCTTGTCCCTTTCTCCACCCCATGCCCCATGTATACTATTGACCTAAGCTCCAGTTTTCCATGCCCTTTCTATTGTATTAGATGGAATTGTTGATCATGATTCTTTGTTCCCTTATAGTGGAATCATGTGTTCACATATGTACAAAAACTTAGAACTTTGACCTTGACAGGTCACCTGGGTCTAATTATTATGCTACTGTTTCTCTTGATGGCCAAAGAAAAGTGGAAAGGTCCTTTGCTTCTCTCAGCACTCCACCAAAACCCATTTTTATTGCTCTATATTTTTCCTGAAACATCCATTGGTAATTAAAATTTTTTTCAACTTGAGAAAGTAAAAGACTATTAAAATGTATGCATGCTCTATGGTGGGGAGAACACATAAACATAGTGATCATTATCATCTGAAGTGACATATGTTTATTATGGACTTCAGATTCAATAGAAATTTAAATATATATATTGAATTAGATGTTTTGCAGTTGCTTTATTACCTCTTGAATCCTTATACAGGTATTGTAAGATAAATTTTATTATTTTCCCCAATTTATATAGGAAGCAACTGAGACCCAGAAAGGTTCAAGTTATGTGTTCATAGTCACAACTGCTTAGTAGTACATTTAAGACTCAATACCAAGCTAAGGAAAATGACAAGTCCTTGAGAAGGGATTTTAATGTGGGAATGGGAGACATCTTAAAAATATACTTCCTACATCGACACACAGTGTCAGGCCTTTCTTTCCCTTCCCTCCCTCAAATTTTAGATTTTATGAGAATGTATACCTTATTTTCTCTCCTTCCTTAGTCCCAGAGTAGATGGAATTCAAATGGTGGTCACATTTGCTAAGAAGTTTTTGAGAAAAAGGTAATTTTAGTGTGGTGACCTGACTCAGTGTTTCTCTTCACTTTCATGGTATATCTTTTAGGAGAGTAAACCAATTTCTGAATGGGAAGCCACTTAGAACCATGAAAACATAGAATTAGCAGGTTTGGCTTCTCTTCCAGAAAATTGAGATGATACTTGGTAATCTTGTATCAGAAAGGTGAGTCTCAAGGTTGAATGTATGGGTTTGCCTTGTTTCAAAACTGCTCAGAGTAGAGCTCTGCAACAGTCTACTATCTACTACACTTTGTAGACTTTGAGCAGGGAGCAGACTGTTTTAATGCAAAAAATGTTCTGGGTCCATTTTAAGGGCATATAAGTCTTGAAAGTGCACTTAAGGTGAAAAATTTGAGGGCTCTATTGTATTCTAAAATTTAGGACCTATGGAATCAGGCCCAAGTCAAAACATTCCCCTGCAGCTGGAGACATGAAAAATACTATGAATTTCATAACTAGACTAAAACATGATATTATCTTTAAGGTTGAGTATTACTTCAAAAATTGTTTTGTATTACAGATAATTTTTAAAAAATCAAAATACTTTTAAACATATACTGTATAGACCAATTTTTTTTCAAGTACCAGTTTGGTTCTACTCTAGTGTTTTCCCAACTGAATATGGGCTAACTGTGGATTGTGTATGCCTGAACAAAGTGAGATCCTCCTCCCCATTATCATAAAAATCACCACTAATACCAACGTTTAACAGAAGTTGAAAGGCAATTGATGTTGATGTTTATGGAAAATTTATAATGTGCCAAGAGTTATGTTAGATACTTTATATACATTACCTCTAATTCTATATACATGATGTCATTATGTCTAACTCTCAAGATAAAATTATGAAGTAGAAACTATTATTCTCATCTAACAAGTGAGAAAATGAAGGTCAGAAAAATTAAAAATTTTTACCTAAGATCACTTAATAACTAAATGGCAGAGCTAGAGATTTAAAAAAACAGTTTTATTGCAGTATAATTTGTATGTTATAAAATGTACTCATTTTAAATGTACAGTTTTAAATTTTTTAATGAATTAACAGAATTGTGCATCTATTACCAAACTCCAATTTGGTCTAGACTATGGGAAGTTGTGCACCCAAGGAAAAATTATTTTTAATTTTTTATGAACATTTTCATAATTATAAAAGATCCCACTTACCTATTTGAAGTCATTCTCAATTTTCATCCACCACTAGGCAACCACTGATCTACTTTCTATCTCTGTAGAGAAAAGAAAGTAATAAATATTAGATCAGACATAAGTGAAATGTATAATAAAAAACAAAAGAAAGAATTAATAAACCCCAAAGTTGATTCTTTAAAACATAAACAAAGTTTAAAAACCTTTAGCTAGATTTACAAAGAAAATAAAACAGAATACTCAAGTCACTAAAATCAGAAAGGGAAGTGAGGTCATAACAATTGACCTTGCAGAAATAAATATGTTTATAAGAAAATAGTAGAAACAATTGCATGTCATAACTTAGATGAAATGGAGAAATTCCTAATGACACACAAACTACTAAAACTTATACAAGAAGTAGAAATCTGAATAGCATTATAAGAAGAGGTTGAATTAGTAATAAAAAAAAACACCTCTAAACAAATAACCAGGGCCAGATAACTTCACTGCTGAATTCTACCAAATGTTTAAAAAATTAACACCAATCATTCACAGACTCTCCCAAAATATAGAAGGGGAAGAAACACTTACTAATTCTATGAGGCCAATATTATTCTGACCAAATCCAGACAAAGATATTATAAGAAAAGAAACAATAGACTAATATCTCTTATGAATATTAATGAAAAATTTCTCAACAAATACTAGAAAACCAAATCCAGCAACACATGAAAAGGATTATATACCATTACCAAAATAGGATTTATCCTAGGAGTGCAAGGCTGGTTCAACATATGAAGTTCATTGGATGTAATACACCAGATTAATATAATAAAAGAAAACACTATATGATCATCTCATTAGATGCAGAAAAGTCATTTGACAAAACCCAATACCTATTCATGATAAAAATACTCAGTAAACTAGGAATAGAAGAGAACTTCCTCAAAATGATCAAGGGCATTTATGAAATACAGTGGGGCCTTGAATTACGAGTGTCCCGACTAACGAGTTTTTTGAGATACCAGCTGTCTCTCAGCTGATTTTTTGCATTGAGTTGACAGAGTAATTTGAGTTAACGAGCTCCTTAACGAGCTCGGTCTCGGAACGAATTAAACTCGTGAGTCAAGGCCCCACTCTACCTACAGTTAACATCATGCTTAGTGGTGAAATACTAAAAGCCTTCTCCTTAATATCAGAAACAAGATGATGTCTGCTTTTACCACTTCTATTCAATATTGTACTGGAAGTTCTAGTCGTGGTAGTTCGGCATAAAAAAGAAAGAAAAGACACCCCAATCACAAAGGAAGAAATAAAACCATGTCTATTTGTAGTTGATATGATCTTTTATATAAAACTTCTAATAAAATTACAAAATATCTTAATGTTAATAAGCAAACTCAGCACAATTGCAGGAAACAATAACAGTTTACCAAAAAATCTGTATAGCTATACACTAGCAACAAGCAATCCATAAATTAAATTAAGAAAAAAAATTGATTTATAGTAGCATCCAAAAGAAAAATATGCTTAGGAATAACGTTAATGAAGGATGTGCAAGACCAAAATACTGAAAACCATGAAGCCTTGTTAAAAAAATTAAATAGAAAGAGATACCATGTTCATAGACAGGAAGATGGTATTACTCTCCAAATTTATCTATGGGTTTAATACAATTCCTATTAAATTTAATATTTTATTTTTTTGATGCTAGAATGGATAAGTTTATCCTAAAATTTATATGAAATTGCAAGGGGTGTAAAATAAGAAAACAATCATGAGACAAAAGCAAGAAGTGAGAGGATTCACATTTCTCAATTTCAATTATTCCTACAAAGCTACAGTAATCAAAACATTGTGACCTGGCATAAGGATAGATATAGAGATTAATAGAATGAAATGGAGACTTCAGAGATAAACCAATGCATTGCTGGTCAATTGATCTTTGATAAGGACTCCAAATTATTCAATGAGGGAAGAGTCTTATC
Organism: Myotis brandtii; assembly: GCF_000412655.1. Lineage (NCBI taxonomy): Eukaryota > Metazoa > Chordata > Mammalia > Chiroptera > Vespertilionidae > Myotis > Myotis brandtii. Next base: position 1,523,492 of record NW_005364953.1, on the reverse strand, counting down.
AATAAGTGGTCTTTGGACAACTGAATATTCATATGCAAAATAATACATTTTTGAACCCTATCTCACACTATATAAAAAATTAACTAAAAATGGATCAAAGACCTAAATGTAAGAGCTAAAGTTAAAGAAAACTGTAAGGAAATATAGGTATAAATCTCCATGACCTTTTACTAGTCAACATTTTTCTTAAACATAACACCAAAAGCATAAGTAACTAAAAAAAACAAAAAACAAAAGCATAACTTTTATGCTTCAAAGGACACTACCAAGACAATTAAAATACAACTGACAGAATGCAAATCATATATTTGATAAAGGTTGGGTATCCATAATATATAAAGATCTCTTATAACTTAGCAATGCTAAGTAAAATAAGCCAGGCAGTGAAAGAAAAATACCACATGATCTTACTCACTTATGGATAATAAAGAACATTATAACCTGATGAACAAAAAGATAGATAAAAGGCAGAGAAGCATCGAACAGACTGTCAAATTACAGCAGGAAGGCTGGGAAGTGTTGGGGGGTAAGAGATCAACTGAGGACTTCTAGGCATGTATATAAGCAGAACCAATGGACACAGGACACAAGACACTGGGGGGGGGGGGGGGGGGGGAGGGCATGTGCCAGTGGGTGAAGAGGCCAGGGGAAGGTCAATGGGGAAAAAAAGGAGACATATGTACTACTATTTGTAATACTTTAAACAATAAAAAAATAACAAGTTAAAAAAAAAAGACAAATGACCCAATTAAAACATGGGGGAAACACTTGATTAGACACATCTCCAAAGAATGTATAAAAATGTTCAACAAGCTGATGAAAAAATGCTCAGTATTATTAGCCATCAGTGAAACATAAATAAAAACCACAATGAGATATGACTTCCCATTCACTAGAATGGCTAGAATACAAATAAAGGAAAATGAAAATTGTTGGTGAGGATGTGGATAGATTGGAACCCTCATACATTGCTAGCTGGAATGTAAAATTGTGAGACCACTGTGAAAAACAGTATAGCAGTTTCATAAAGAGTTAAACATTAAATTTCCATGTGGCCCAGAAAGTCCTCCCCTAGGCATATACCTAGAGACTTGGAAACATATGTTCAAACAAAATTTTGTGTACAAATGTTTGTGGCAGAATTATTCATAATAGACCAAAGTGTAAATTATCCAAATGTTCATCAACTAATGAATAGATAAACACAATGTGGTAAATCCATTTAATGGACTAATTCTGCCATAAAAGAATGAAGTACTGATACAGGCTACCACATGGATGAAATTTTGAAAACACACTGAGTGAAAGAAGCCAGGTTACATATTGCATGTGCAATGGTCTGAATGTTTGTGTTCCCCCAAAATTCATATGTTGAGATCCTAACCTCTAAAGATGTTGGTATTAGGAGGTAAGGCCTTTGGGAGATGCTTAAGTCATGAGGATGGAGCTCTCATGAAAGAGATTAGTACTTTATAAAAGAGACTTCAACCAAAGGACTTGTATGCATACATATGAGCATAACCAATGGACACAGACAGTAGGGGGTGAGGGCATGTGCTGGGGGGTGGGAGCGGCCGGGGAGAGTTCAATGGGGGAAAAGGGAGACTCATGTAATACTTTAAACAATAAAGAATTTAAATTAATAAAAAAGAGAGACTTCAGAGAGATCTCTAGCCCCTTCCACCATGTGAGGACACAATGAAAGGAGTTATATATAAATCACAAAGAGGGCTTTTATCAGAACACAACCATGCTGTCACCTTGATCTTGGACTTCCTAGGCCCCAGAACTGTGAGAAGTAGTTGTTTGTTGTTTAAAAGCCACCCAGTCTGTGGTATTTTGTTATAGCAGTCCTAATAGACTAAGGCAGTATGATTCCAATTCTATGAAATATTCAGAATAGGTAAATCTGTAGAGACAGAAAACAAATGAGTGATTACCAGGGATTTGGGGAGTGGGGAATTAAAAGCAAGTGTTAATGAGTACAGGGTTGCTACATATGGTGTAAAAATGCAATTATTTATTGGTGATAGTTCACATTATTTTGAATATACTAAAAAACACTCAGTTGTACATTTAAAAAATATCCTCACCTGAGGATAAGTTTAGAGATGAGAGAGAGAGAGAGAGAGAGAGAGAGAGAGAGAGAGAGAGAGACATTGATCGATTGCATCTCCAACCTAGGTATGTGCCCTGACCAGAAATCAAACCTACAACCTTTTTGGTATATGGGATAATGTTCCAACTGACTGAGCCATCAGGATGGGCTAATGTTCCAACTGACTGAGCCACCAGGCCCAGGCCAGTTGTGCATTTCAAAATGGCTAAAATTATGAATTTCATGTTATGTGAACTTTATCTTAATTTTTAAAGTCTTAAAAAAACCTCAGTTCTGGAAAATCCAACCCATTAACCAAGAAACAGGTTCAGCCTGGAGCAGAGAAAGGTTCCCTGAGCAGAGGGTAAAGATCAGATGGCAATGGTCCTGCTAGTTATGATAGAGGTTACATAGAAGAGATTCTTAGTTTGCATTATTTATGCTCATGGGTTATACCAAAAGTGAGATACAGTAGCTCTTGGAATGACCATATTGTGGCAATCTCTGATTAATTGGTTGTGAAGCCCAACAGGTTGTCCTGTAATCTCAGTCTGGTATCATTCTTACCTGACTGAATAGATAACACAGTTTTCACCCATTGTCTTAGTTTGGGCTGCTATAACAAAGTACTATAGACTGGTTGGCTTATAAACAACAGACATTTATTTCTCACACTTCTGGAGTCTGAAAGTCCTCAGAGATCAGGGTGCCTGATGGTTGAATTCTGTTGAGGATGCTCTTTCCAGTTGCAGACTGCCAACTTCTTATTGTATCCTCATATGGCAGAGAGGGGAAGCATTCTCTGTTATGACTCTTAAAAGATTACTGTTCTCATTAATGAGGACTCCACCTTCATGAGTTCATTTAATTTTAATAACCCCTCAAATGTCCTACCTCCTAATACCATCACATTCAGAGGGGTAGGGTTTCAACATATAAATTTTGCAGGCACACAAGCATTCAGTCCATAATACCTACTTATGAATAACTCCCCTCTCAAGGAAATACACCTGATGTTTTTATGAATTAAGATATCTCTATGGGAAGTTAGCTTTATTCAGTCTAGTTACCAAATATTTATCAAGCATCTAATGCTATTTATTGGTATTTATTAACTACTATACATAAGCATTATATTTCTTATATATATTAACTCACTTAGTCTACCCAAGAAACATATTAAATAGATTTTAATGTTCCCATTTTAAAGATGTGGAGACTATAATGGAGAGAGGTTAAATAACTTGCTTAAGGCTACACTGTCACTAAGTGGCAGATCTGAGAAATTAATTGAGTTCTATATGACTTCCTGCCCCATGCTCTTTAACACTGTATTATAATGGAAGTTAGCTTGGTGTGTGGGGGGGGGGGTGAGGATTGGAGAGAAAGAAGTCTAACAAAATTCTGGATATTATGCCAGACCAATTGATTGACTTTCTCACATTTAAGCCAATTGTTTGGCTTCATAAAGGCAGGGACTAAAATAACCTAAACTCTCTTTCATTCTTACAAAAATAAAATGTTTTATCCTTTATTGTTTTCACAATTTCACTATGTAGTAAATTGGGCCTGTTGAAATTTCATGATATTGCAAGGATGGGGTGAGGCATTTGCACTATGTGTTCTGGTTTGTTTATTAACTGTAAAAACATATTGCTCAAGCATTACATTGAGATGGATCTGTAGCTTCTGACTAAAAAAAGGGACATTGTAAATGTGGCTGTTGACAGGATGACAGGATTTTATGCTTTTACAATTAAAGATGTCTAAACATTCTGTGTAATATCCAATAATTAAATGTCTGGCAAGTGTCATTAAACACAATTTATATACCAAAGGTGTTAGTTTTTAAATAATGAAGTTAGGAAAAATAGATTTGTGTGTACACAACTGCATTTACTTGAATAACTCCCTCATTTTATTTACTCTCTTTTCAAAATTATAAAATATATCTCTATCGCATAATAAAGCATTGTATTTGCTGTTCTGCAAATAACTATGAAGGCAGATGGATAAATTAAGATTATATTATTTAACTGCCATATAGTATTAGTTGTGATCATCTTAACTATATAAACCTTAATCCAAATCACCTTTCTTCAAGGACCATACCAGGTCATGCCTCCTCTTAGAAGCCTTCTCTTACTAAGCTGGCATGCTCAGAATTTACCTTTCATATATGTCATGTGTTTATAGAGTGGTATATTGTTTAAACTTATTAATATTGTTTTTAAATGATTATTCTGGCTATTTCAAAAGTATTTATTTTCTCTTTCACTATCTTGAAGGCTCCCCATGTCACTGACTTCTTTTTATAGTCACAGAATGTTTGTTCTCTACATATAATAGGTTCCCAGTAAATATTCCTGAAAATTTAGACTGCATTTATAATTGCCCAGCTTATTTAATCTTTAAACCAGTGGTTCTCAACCTTGGCTGCACATTAGAATCACCTGGGAATCTTTTTAAAATCCTGATTTCTGGGCCTCATCCTCCGGAAATTCTGTTTCTTTGTTA
>NW_005364953.1:1516980-1518807 GCF_000412655.1 Myotis brandtii | reverse complement strand
ATTTTAATGTGCAGCCAAGGTTGAGAACCACTGCTTTAAACTATTAAAGTTCATAGTGTCTAAAAATTTTGAGCATAAAACCAATGGTGTTGTGAGAAATCTGAGAATTGTTTTAGTTACTGGACAGAAATAACAATTCTTTATTTTTTCCCAAGTGATTCGACTGCTACTTTAAGCATAGGATCTCTGGTTTAAAAGGAGTTATGCCTCCTCTCACTCAACTTACCAGGATATACCCCACATGCTTATTGTGAAAGGACCTCAAATCTTCTTTGTAGCTTCTTTTGGACTTATACAAAAGGGGTATCTCTCAGGAGAGAAATCTGAAAAACTAATACCTTGTTTATCTGGCATAATTTATCCTGACTTCTCCAGGTTGAGTTAGGTCCTCATAACCTGTAGAAAGAATAAGAAAGCAGCTTCCCTTCTGGCATGACAATGAGGAGCAATTTGGAGCTGCTCTTCAGGTCCAAAACTGGAGATAATATATATATATTTTTAATTTAACATTTCTGGAAATTGTCCCAGCATACAAAGAATGAAGAAACATGTTCTAAAATTTATTGTGGTGATGGTTGCAAAACTCTAAACATACTGAAAACCATTTAATAATGCACTTTAAGTGGATTACTTAAATTGCATGCAAATTATATCTTAATAAAGCTGTTGAAAAATTAAGACAGAGGCAGAGCACGAGGCGCTGCACCTGGGTCAGAGGCGGCTGCAACAGCTGCTGTCCTTATCCCTGCCGCTGCCTATACAGCCCTTTTGTAATTACTGCTCCAGCTTCAAGGCACTGGCAAGAAAGAGGAGAAGGGGAGAAACTGACCCACAGAGAATAGTTTATTGGGGATTCCAAAATGGCAGTGGAGTAAGTGGATGCTACACAGACACACTTCCAGGACCAAACTGGAATTACAACTAAAATACAGAAAAACCACCCTTAATAATCAATTGAAGACTAGCTGAAGAGAACCCTGTCAATGAAAGATAGAAAGTGGAGACCACATAGAGATTGGTAGGAAGTGCAGAGGCATGCAAAGTCTGGTCGGCCAGGCTCCCACAGACTAAAATTATCTATTCCAGTTCAACACATTTTCTAAAACTTAAAGATTTCTTAACTCTCAGTGTCTATGGGTCAAGAATCCTGGGCCCAATTTACCTGGGTGCTTCTCAATTCAGGTCTCTTATGAGGTTACTAGGGGCCCAGTGCACGAATTTGTGCACCTTGAAAGGAACTGTGGGCTGCAAGGCTGCGGTGAGCACAGGGGATGGTCTCAACCTATCTTCCATGCCCCTGCCCGGCCCCTCCTGCCGTGGTCCCCAGTAGCCTGTCTGCTGGAGCCACCGCTCCCACAAACTGAGGGTGCAGAGCAATTGGGGCCGGTGCCAGCAGCAGGTGCGAGTGGCAGCTGCTGCCCTGATCACCCCTCAGGATCAGAGGGAAGTGGAGAAGCCCTCAGGGGTAATCGGGACTGGCACCAGTGCTGGCAGCAGGTGTGAGCAGCAGCTCTGGCCCTGGCAGTGGATGTGAGCAGACCAGTACTGGCAGCAGGTGCAAGCACCTGGTGGGACCACTGCGCATGGGAGCAAAGAATTTTCAGTAACCACCAGAGGCTTGTCCTGATGACAGTGACCAGCACCCCGCCTTGGTCTGGCACCCCCGCTCCCCTGCTCCACCATCCCGCCATAGCCGATGCCTGCCATGCTCCACATGCGCCCCCTGGTGGTCAGCGCACATCATAGAGACCAGTTGTTCTTCTGTTTAGTCTATTTGCATATTAGCCTTTTATTATATAGGACTAGAGGCCCGGTGCACAAAAATTT
>NW_005364953.1:1512262-1515559 GCF_000412655.1 Myotis brandtii | reverse complement strand
GACTAAAGCTTCCAACCGCTCCTTGTTTTCTTCTCTCTTTTTTTTTTTTTTTTTGGCCAGCTTTAGCTCTGGGGCCTTGCTGCTGAAAACATAGATACAATGTTGCGGTCCGAGCCCGGCTGAATGGAAGCCCTTTTCTGGGGTTTTGTTTAGCTTCTTATTTGCAACATAGTATATAGTTGCTTAGAGTTGCAACTGAGAGGCTGGCAAGTTAGGTGGAGAATGTTGGAGTCTGCAGCAAGCAAGCCTCCCTGCTCGCTTCAGTGCCTGGCTGCCGGCCGCCATCTTGGCTGACAGTTAATTTGCATATACTCACTGATTAGCCAATGAAAAGGGTAGCGGCCGTACGCCAATTACCATGTTTCTCTTTTATTAGTGTAGATAGTCAAGCCATTGTTCAGAGCAGTAGTATTCATTTAAAGTCTTGGCTTGGACTTTAGAATTTGTTTCTAATCTCATTCACATAGATGCTGACTGGACTGAAAAAAATTGGCTTCTATCTCATTTATATGGTTGCCATCAGACTTTGGTTCCTCATCAGGTGGACCTGAATATTCTTAAAGTATTCTTAAAACATGGCAACTGATGATGACGACTGAGAGAATGCTCAACAGTGTTCAAGATGAAACCCATAGTCTTTTGTAACCAAATCTTGAACATGAAATCCCATAATTTCTGTATTCTACTCATTACAAAAAGCCAATAATTCCACCTACACTCAAGAGCAGGTGTGGATACCAGGTGTGGATACCAGGAAGTGAGGATTATTGGGCATCACATAAGAGGCTGTCTGCCACAGAGAAGATATTCCAGGCTATAGATGTTCTATTTTCTCTTTTCTGATGATGTTTGTGGAGAATAATACGTTTATAGAAAAAGGTAAAGTATAACTTAATGTAATATGTGATGTGATTGGGATTGCATAGGAAGCCATGGTTGCATCAAGGAGGCACTTTAATCCAGCCCTGGGAGGAACCTTGAGATATAGTCAAAGAATTGGTCTTTGAAGATATAATGTCTTATCCTTCTTTTGAAGTGAGAAGTTACATTGGTTAGAAGGCAGAGCACACTAAGGATAAAGGCATAGAGACATTATACCTTTAGGAACTGCAGGCAGCCTGGTAAAATTGAAAAAGAGGTAATGTGTGTGTGTGTGTGTGCGTGTGTGCGTGTGTGTGTGCATGCACACTCGCACATATAAACTTGTGTGTGTGTTCAGGAGATTAAATATGTGGAAGGACTAGATCCTGAAGGTCTGTGTATGACATGCTAAGAAGTTGGGATTTTTAAACTGAAAAAAAGTCACTTGATTCTTATGGAAGCAAAGCAAAAAGTCTGTTTATTTTGCATTAAAATGAAAGGAATCTATACGTTCTGACTTTGAAAAAGGAACAAATATAGATAGGAATCTCTAGTAACTATTTTCTAAACATATCTCATCCTACCTTTGTACCATTGCTAAGTATTTACACTGCTTTCCCTGCCTTTTTTTTTCTGTTCTAAATTACTCCCTTTCTTCAGAGACTTAAGAAACACCTACCTCCAGGAAAACTTCCGTCATTTTAACCATAAGATTACCTTTCTCTGAACTTCACAGCACTTGAATAATATTCTGCTTCTTTTATCCTTTAAACAGATAACCTGGTGCATTTAGTTATTTCACATTTATTCTACCATTGAACAATCTATTATGTGCATATCTACACTAATAAAAGACAAAGATGCTAATTGACTGTACCTTCACTATGCCCAAGCCACGCCGACCAGCCAATCAGAGTGACTATATGCAAATTAACCCAACCAAGTGGGGGCCATGGCCAGCCTGCAAAGAGCCATCAGCCCCTCACCCAGCATGGCCACACCCTCAGGGGGTGAGGGTCCCTGCTGGGGGGCTTGGCCAGCCTGCAAACAGCCATCAGCCCCTCACTCAGACGCACCCCAGCAGGACCCCCCACCCTGAAGGGGGTGTGGCCAGCCTTAAAATGGCCCTCAGCCCCTCACCCAGGCTGGCCAGGCAACTCATCAGGGACCCCCACCTGGAAGGGGGTGTGGCCAGCCTTAAAACAGCCATCCCCTCACCCAGGCTGGCCAGGCACCCTAACGGAACCCCCATCCTGATCCGTGACACCCTTCAGGGCAATCCAGCCAGCCCCCACCCATGCAGCAGGCCTCTATCTTATATAATAAAATGGTAATATGCAAATTGACCCTAACAGCAGAACGACTGGGAATGACTGGTCACGATGACACACTGACCATCAGGGGGCAGACACTCAATGCAGGAGCTGCCCTCTGGTGGTCAGTGTGCTCCCACAGGGGGAGCTCTGCTCAGCCACAAGCCAGGCTGACAGCTACCAGTACAGTGGTGGTGGTGGGAGCCTCTCCCGCCTCCTCAGCAGCACTAAGGATGTCTGACTGCAGCTAGGCCTGCTCCCCGCTGGCAAGTGGACATCCCCTGAGGGGTCCCAGACTCCGAGAGGGCACAGGCCGGGCTGAGGGACCCTCCCGAGTGCACAAATTTTTGTTCACCGGGTCTCTAGTTTTATATAATAGAAGACTAACGTGCAAATTGTTCAACCAGGAATTTGACCACTTGCTATGTGATCAGCAGCCTCTGTGGAGGCCCAGAGAGAAAGAGAGGCATGGCTGCTGGCCAGGCCCAGAGAGAAAGAGAGAGGCAAGCGCTGATCAACAGCTGCCACGGAGGCTATGGATCAGACACTGCTTCTCTCTCAAGGCCTCTCTCTGGGCCTGATCCACAGCCCTCTTGGCAGTCAGTGCTGGGTCACTAAGGCAACCCAGCACTGACTGCAGGACTGACTTCCAGTTAGTCGAGTCTTCAGTCGTTTTGGACATTACAGACCCTGGATTTTTATATATTAGGATGCTTCAATAATATTCAGATGGCTGAGGGACCCTCCCGAGTGCACAAATTTTTGTTCACCGGGTCTCTAGTTTTATATAATAGAAGACTAACGTGCAAATTGTTCAACCAGGAATTTGACCACTTGCTATGTGATCAGCAGCCTCTGTGGAGGCCCAGAGAGAAAGAGAGGCATGGCTGCTGGCCAGGCCCAGAGAGAAAGAGAGAGGCACGCTGATCAAAACAGCTACCACGGAGGCTACAGCTCAGACCCTACTTTTCTCTCCAGGTCTCTCTCTCTCTTTTTTAAATATATTTTATTGATTTTTTACAGCAAGGAAGTGAGAGGGATAGAGAGTTAGAAACATCGATAAGAGAGAAACATTGATCAGCTGCCTCCTGCACACTCCCTCCTGGGGATGTGCCTGCAACCA
>NW_005364953.1:1505353-1512179 GCF_000412655.1 Myotis brandtii | reverse complement strand
CAGGTTTGATTCCGGTCAAGGGCATGTACCTTGGGTTGCGGGCATATCCCCAGTAGGGGGTGTCTGCAGGAGGCAGCTGATCGATGTTTCTCTCTCATTGATGTTTCTCTCTCTCTATCCTTCTCCCTTCCTCTCTGTAAAAAATCAATAAAATATATTTAAAAAATATTCAGATGTATATGATGTGGAATGATGTCCCTGCCTTCGAAAAGTCATAGTCAAGGCCCACTTAAGACTCACTGAAAAAGAATCTCTGATAGAAGGTCCTCAAATCTAGATTTTAATACATTTCTACTGTGATTCTAAAGAATACTAAGTTTGGGATTAGTGGTCTGATGAGATAGGAATATATATATGAATATTCCCAACACAAGTAGAATTTGCTAATGTGTCCCTCATAAAACCTTTGCAAAACCTTTTCAGGAGTTCAGAGATCACTTGTAGCTGGGGCAATTTAGGAAAATTTCATGAACAAAGTAGTATTTTAATTGTCATAACTGAAGGACAGTTACTGATATAGCCTCTTATATGTTTATTTATGATTCCCTTCTCTTTGACACATAAGGTGTGACTTTATTTTGAGAATGCTGCCCCTTTAACAGAAATAGCAAAATAATTTTTGAAATACGTGTCCATGAGGAGCTTTTTCAAATTGGTCTTAAAATCTTGATTTTCAATTTGCCAGTCTCTTCTGTCACAGCTTTTTAAATCCGGACTTGGAAAACCAAAACTACATTTACTTCTTCATCCACTTATATATGCTATTCACATTCACATTGTGCTTGTGGGAGGATGAGAGATATATAAATCCAAGGTCTTATTATTATTATGATCTCTCACTGCTGTTCCCTTTTGGTCCTTTATTCTAGGCTTTCAACTTGACTTAGTTTGAATTCTTCTTATATTTAATTTAATTCTGTTTTAATGAAGCTGTCTATAAATAATAACAATGATGATTATTATAAGAAACAAAGGAGATCTGTTTACTGAAATCCTTAGTGGACTAAGACTAATTTTCCCTGCATACTCAGGGTTCTGAAGACACTCAAATTCAACATCTCTATTTAGGTACATGTCTGTTGGGTGGATGGTTTGAAGTTCATAGGGTTGATTAGTGCTGGAAATTTTTGTTTCCTTAAAGATGTTCATACAGAGCTCTTGATACTGAAGCACAGAGGTACTGCCAGTGAAGAGCTTAAAGAAAAACTGAATGTTAGCCCATACAATAATGTGCAACCCTATTCAGGAGATTGTGTTGCCTTTGGCATCTCGTAGCAGGCATGTATCATCATCTCCTGATACTAAATCCTGTATCAATCAGTGCCCATTCAGAAAAGAAGAAACCATTAGAATATTTTACATATATAGAGAGTGTTCTAGGGAATTAAATGCTTTTATACCATTGAAAAGACTGTAATAAAGAATGTTAGGAGGTTGTCTTCAGGAAACATGGACATCAGGGGATCCCAGGAAAGTCACCGCCAATGATATTAGCTGCCTGTGCACAAAGGATATGATCTGAACTGCCTGTATTGTATCAGCAGCACAAGCCTGCTGTAGTGGGAAAGTTGGACAGAGAAAGCTTGCTCCTGTCTCTGCTTTTTCCATTATCTGTTGACTCAGATATAGGCATTTTTTTGTTTGTCTCTGTACCCTTAGAATTATGTACATTTAAAAATATGTGGGCATGTGCTCCAAAATGCAAAACATTTTCACTTAGTAAATTATGAGCATATTCCTGTCACTAAATATGATGCACTATGATTTTAATGGCTATATGCCATTTTTTCATATAGTTATACTATAATTTATTAACCACTAGTGTACAAGCTCAGGCTGTGGAGGTTCACAGGTCTTTATTTGAATCCTGTTTTTGTTGCTTCCTGGCTTTGTGATCTTGGCAAGTCGCTTAATTTTTTTTAACTTTTATATTCTTCATTTGTAAAATGAAATTGAAAATATTAATAACCTTTTGGGTTGTTGAGGACATTAAAAGAGATCATGTACAGAAAGTACTTCACATAGTGTCTGGCATATTAAAAGCTCTCAATAAATGTTGAGGATTGTTGTTGTTATATCATAGCTCTTAAGAATATCTCATTATTTGTTTTTTATAAATTCTTAGTGATTGCACTGCTTGGTCAAAAATATGTGCTTTTTTTGATAGGGAGTGGGTAGGTACATAAAACAAATTTCTTTTCAGAAATATTAGGCAATTTGTATTCCTACCAGTGGTTGTATAATTACCTGTTTCACTTAACCCTCACAATTACAAGATATTATAATTTCAAATCATAATATGGCTTTTTGACAGTCAAATTGGTCTTGTTTAAATTTGTATTTTCTTTTTTTATATTCAATTATATCTTACCTAATAATAGACAAACATGTAAATTGACCATCCCTTCGCTATGCTCACCAGCCAATCAGGAGAGTATGCAAATTAAACCAACAAAAATGGCGGTTAATTTGCATACATAGGTGGGCGGAGTGAAGACTGAAGGCTCTGGCCAGAGCGAAGGCCTGGGTCCCGGGTGCTGGAGGAAAACCGGTGCCGGCAGCCAGAGGAAGGGAAGGCCTATTGCACGAATCTCTTTGTGCAATGGGCCTCTAGTAAATACTATAAAATATATATAAAATACTAATATAATATTGTTTTGGCATATTCTGTCAATTTTTTTCAAATATCAGTCACTTTTAATATTTTAAATAACATTACAAATTTGATATTCTATGGTATTAGTTTATCTGTTTATGATAAACAAAATGCAAAATTGGGCCCTAAATACATTCATTTGTCATAATTTCTTTTGTTACAGACTACAAAAGTGCATTAACTCAACCAATTATAATAATTCTTAGGAGTCCACATTTTAAGTTATCTAAAAACATAAACACTACAGAATCTAAAATGATTTTGATATTTTTCATTCTCTTTTCAGAGATGATTTTGATATTTTGATATTTTTCGTTCTCTTTTATGTAAGCAAACTGAACTTCTAAATTTTAAGCAATGCTAATCCTTTTCCTTGAAGATTATTTTTTATAGTTATTTATAAAGCTTGGTAAAAAAAAAAAAAGAGAAAAAGAAACCTGTAGCATTTGTATTGATGGTCCTTAAGAAGGAAATGAGAAGATAATTGGGAGGTTATGTGAAAGCTTAATTAGTAGGAAATGAGTTTATTGCATTTTATAAAACTGAAATCCTGTTTCCTTGAACTATGGTCATAAAACTCACAAAACCCTAGAGACTGGGGTTGTTGACATTGTGAGAATATTTTCTCATTTATTATTTGCCTTTTAAGTTTGTTGTGATGCCATTTTACATAAAGAACTTTTAAATTATATTAGGTCAAATTTGTCATTGATCAACTGCTTCCTGCACGCCCCACACTGGGGATCGTACCCATAACCCAGGCATGTGCCCTGACTGGTAATTGAACTGTGACCTTCTGGTTCATGGGTCGAAGCTCAACCACTGAGCCAAGCCAGCCAGGCTATTTTTTTAAATTTTAATATTTCTACTTTTTTTCTCTTTATTTTTTATTTTCTAAGATATAATTTTATTGTTGATACATTATAGATATTTCCTATTTGCCACTCTCTTACCCACCCCATGTCTTCACTACCCTATTGCCCATGTCCATGGGCTGTGCATGTAAGTATATAAATTTTTTAGTTGATCTCTTCTCATCCCCGCAACCCCACATCGATGTATGTCAGCCTCTTCCATGCCTCCATGCTTAGAGTCTTATTTTGTTGGTCAATTATTTTGTTCATTAGATTCCACAAATAAGTGAGATCATGTGATATTTGTCTTTCTCAGATTGGCTTATTTCGCAGCATAATAAATAGCCCAAGTGCCCATCAGTAGATGAATGGATTTAAAAAGCTATGGGATATTTACACAATGTAATAGTATGCAGCTGTAAAAAAGAGGGATCTCTTACCCTTTGGGACAGCATGGATGGACGTGGAAAATACTTTTTAATATTTCTGAATCACTTAATTTTTATACATCTATCTTATAGTAAACATGTAGTCTATTCATATTTGTTCAGTTTTGCAGAGGAAAAACACTAGTTCTCTTTCTTTATAGATTAACAACTTTTAAAAAATGTGTCTAGGTATTTATAAGGTCCTTTCTTTGTCTGTGGAGTTGAAAAGAACAAAACACCATTTACATATGTTTAGGTATTAGTCCCTTAAAAATCATTTCAGTCTGGTATTCAGTAACCCTTTTTCCATCTGCTGACTTAAGTCTTTGTCCATTTAAGGAAATCTTTCTTCCTTATATCTTTGCTTCTTGCTTATTTTCTATTTGCCCCACCTCTTTTTTAGGTATACTAAGTGCTCTTCATCCTCTATACAGTGCTTCTTTAATTTATTTTTCATTTTTATTTACCCTGAGTTATAGAGAAACTTTACTTTGGTTATCATGCCACTTATCTACCCTACTGAATGCCACCTACTGAACTGCTGAACTGTATGTGCATTTTTACCTGTATGTTTTCTTCACTTGGTATTTCAGGGGTCATCCTATCTTCTCTGCTGTTGTAACTCCAATACTCAGAACACAGTCATCATCTTTTAAACCTTTTCTGTGGACAGAGGCAGAAATATATGTGTTGATTTAATACTCATATTTTCAATTAAAATTCATGAGTTTTATTTAATTTATATTTTTAATGTATTTTTATTTTCAATTACAGTTTACATTCAATATTATTTTGTGTTAGTTTCTGATATACAGCATAATGGCTATACAGACTATCATAAATTTTAAAAAGTGTTGCAATGATATTTCCAGTACCCACCTGGCACCATATATAGTTATTACAATATTATTTACTATATTCCCTATGCTATACTTTATATCCCTGTGACTATTTTATAACTACCAATCTGTACTTCTCAATCCCTTCACCTCTTTCACCCAGTCCACCATTACTTAATTTCTTTTAGTATATGGCTCTTTTATACCAAAATCTTGAGTTGTTATCACACTAAGAACTTCTTTGGTATCTATACTTTTAAAACAATAATATAAATATATTAGAGATTCGCGCAATAGGCCTTCCTTCCCCTGGCTGCTGGCACCGGTTTTCCTCCAGTACCCAGGACCCAGGCCTTCGCTCCGGCCAGAGCGGAGAAGCCAAGCCTCTTCAGTCTTCAGTCCTCTTCAGTCTTCAGTCTTCAGTCTTCACTCGGGCGGAGCCTTCATTCTTCGCTCTGCGCATGCATATGCAAATTAACTGTCATCTTTGTTGGGTTAATTTGTATACTCATCCTGATTGGCTGGTGGGTGTAGCAGAGTGACACCAATTTGCATGTTTCTCTTTTATTAGTGTAGTTTACTAAAAATTGATTACTGAAAGCAATTGATATTATTACTAACACAGTGATTATTGAAAGCAATTTAAAATCATTTGCAGATTAAAAAAATTGTTCTTAGGCTGCATACCATTAGGAAAGTATAATCAAACTATTGACATAATTATTTTTGTAGTTATGCCAGCATTTGGTAGGTCATTAAGTTACATTGTTTTATTTCTTTTTCCTTTTTAAATAATTGAGTTTTGCATTTTATTTTGTTTTACAATTATGTAAAACATTTACATTTTTTTCCAAAGTAAAAACAAAAGGACTTACATTATGAGGCAGAAGTGGGGAGGTGCCAGGAGAATGCAAGATCAGCCTGAGGTGACTCGAGGGTGGGCAGCGCTGTGGGAGCAGGCAGAAGGGAGAAGGTGAGAAGGTCAGCACCATGCAGGAGCAGGCAGAAGGGAGAAGGTGAAAAGGCCGGTTCCGTGGGAGAATGGAGAAGGTGAGAAGGCCGGTGCCATGCACGAGAAGGCAGAAGGGAGAAGGCAGAAGGGAGAAGGTGGCAGTTAGGTGGGGTGATCAGGCCAGGAGGGGAGAGCAGATAGGCAGTAAGGGCGATCAGGTCAGGAGGGGAGGGCAGTTAGGCAGTTAGGGTGATCAGTCTGGCAGGAGAGAGCAGTTAGGGGCATCAGGCAGGCAGGCAGGTGAGCGTTTAGTAGCCAGTGGTTCCAGATTATGAGAGGGATCCCAGATTGGAGAGGGTGCAGGCCTGGCTGAGGGACCCCCCCCCACCCTACCCCATGCACAAATTTTGTGCACTGGGCCTCTAGTATATATATTAGCTTTATATATGTTCTACCACTTGTGAAAATATTGAGATATTTTTTTAAAATTTTAAATTCTTTATTGTTTAAAGTATTACATAAGTCTCCTTTTCTCCCATTGATCTCTCCCCAGCCGCCCTCATCCCCCAGCACATGCCATCACTCCCATTCCCTGTCTGTGTCCATTGGTTATGCTCATTTATGCATGCATACAAGTCCTTCGGTTGTTCTCTTACCCCCTCAACCCCCGTCTTCCCGCAGAGGTTGGACAGTCTGCTCATTGCTTCTATGACTCTGGTTCTATTTTTGTTCATCAGTTTATGTTGTTCATTATATTCCACAAATAAGTGAGATCATGTGGTATTTTTCCTTCATTGACTGGCTTATTTCGCTTAGCATAATGCTCTCCAGTTCCATCCATGCTGTTGCAAATGGTAAAAGTTCCTTCTTTTTTACAGCATCGTAGTATTCCATTGTGTAGATGTACCACAGTTTTCTAATCCACTTATCTGCTGATGGGCACTTAGGCTGTTTCCAAATCTTAGCTATGGTAAATTGTGCTGCTATGAACATAGGGGTGCATATATCCTTCCTGAATGGAGTTTCTTGTTTCTTGGGATATATTCCTAGAAGTGGGATACTGGGTCAAATGGAAGTTCCATTTTTAATTTTTTGAG
>NW_005364953.1:1501650-1505011 GCF_000412655.1 Myotis brandtii | reverse complement strand
GTTGTTTTGTTGATGGTTTCTTTTGCTGTGCAGAGCTTTTTATTTTGATGTAGTCCCATTTGTTTATTTTCTCCTTAGTTTCCATTGCCCTAGGAGCTGTATTGGTAAAGATATTGCTATGACAAACATCTGCTATTTTGATGCCTATGGCTTCATCTGGGATTTTTATGGTTTCCCGTCTTACACTTAAGTGTTTTATCCATTTTGAGTTTATTATTGTGTATGGTATAAGTTGGTGGTCTAGTTTCATTTTTTTGCATGCATCTGCCCAACTTTCCCAACACCATTTATTGAAGAGACTGTCTTGACTCCATTGTCTGCTCTTGCCCCCTTTGTAAAATATTAATTGAGCATAATGACTTGGGTGAATTTCTGGGTTCTCTAATCTGTTCCATTGGTCTATATGTCTGTTCTTGTTCCAGTACCAGGCAGTTTTGAGAATAGTGGCTTTGTAATATACCTTGATATCTGGTATTGTGATCCCTCCAACTTTGCTCTTCTTTCTCAGGATTGCTTTGGCTATTAGGGGATCTTTTTATAGTCCATACAAATTTTTTGAGGCTTTGTTCTAGGTCTTTGAAGTATGCCATTGGTATTTTAATGGGGATTACATTAAATCTATAGATTGCTTTGGGTAGTATGATCATTTTTGTGATGTTGATTCTACTAATCCATGAACACACTATATTCTTCCATTTGTTCATATCTTCCACTATCTCTTTTTTCAGCGTCCTGTAATTTTCTGAGTACAGGTCCTTTATATTCTTGGTTAAATTTATTACTAAGTATCTTAATTTTTTTTTTGCAATGGTAAATGGGATTGTTTTTAATTTTTGTTGTTTGTGTTGTTTTTTTGAGTTTCTCTTTCTGTGAGTTCATTATTGGTCTGTAAAAAAGCCATAGACTTCTGGGTGTTAATTTTGTATCCTGCTACATTGCTGAATTCATTTATTAGTTCTGGTAGTTTTTTGATGGAGTCTTTAGAGTTTTTGATGTACAATATCATGTCATCTGCAAATAATGACAGTTTTACTTCTTCTTTTCCAATTTGGATGCCTTTTATTTCCTCTTCTTGTCAGATCATTATGGCTAGCACTTCTTGTCTGATCATTATGGCTAGCACTATGTTGAATAGGAATGGTGAAAGTGGCCATCCCTGTCTTGTTCCTGTTCTTAGGGGAAATGGTTTTAGTTTTTGCCCATTGAGTATGATGTTGGCTGTAGGTTTGTCATATAAGGCTTTTATTATGTTGAGGTATGATCTCTCTATTCCCACCTTACTGAGTGTTTTTATCAGAAATGGGTGTTGAATTTTTCAAATGTTTTTTCTGCATCAATTGATAGGATTATGTTATTTTTGTCTCTCACTTTGTTTATGTGATGTATCACTATTATTGATTTGCAGATATTATACCAGCCTTGCATCCCCAGAATAAATCATGATGTATGATCTTTCTAATGTAATGCTGGATCCAATTTGCTAGAATTTTGTTGAGGATCTTAGCATCTATGCTCATCAGAGATATTGGCCTGTAATTCTCTTTCTTTGTAGTGTCTTTATCTGGTTTTGGGATTAGGTTAATGCTGGCTTCATAGAAAGTGCTTGGAAGTGTGCCTTCCTCTTGAATTTTTTTGAATAGTCTGAGAAGGATAGGTTTTAGTTCTTGTTTGAATATTTGGTAAAACTCCCCTGTGAAGCTGGCTGGCCTTGAGCTTTTGTTTGCTGGAAGTTTTATGATGACTGCTTCAGTTTCCTCCTTAGTTATCGGCCTGTTGAGGTTTTTTATTCTTCTTGATTGAGTGTTTGAAGGTCGTATTTTTCTAGGAATATGTCCATTTCCTCTAGGTTGTTTAGTTTGTTGGAATAGAGTTGTCCATAGTATCTATTTTACATTTTTTTTTGTATTTCTGTGGAGTCTGTTGTCCATAATTTTAAAATTTTCACTATGTTCTATAAACATAATATAACCCGCAGGTTTATACACCAATATTATTATAAAATAATATATTATTGAGATCACTTCATCTATATATATGTATAAAAGGCTAAAGGATAGACCATCCGTCCATCTGATTGTCCAACCGACTGACTGGCTGGTACATTTAAAAATAAACGTTGACTCACACATGCACAATTCATATAAAGCTCTCACTGGCACCAATTTCACCTGTGTGTTTAGATCTGTCATTGTTGATTGTGAATTTGGTTGTTTTTGTTTACATTCTGAAGCTGAAAGAGAGTTTCATCATCATGTTTTTGTTGTTTTAATATCATGTTTTTGTTGTTGTTATATCATGTTGTTATTGTTTATTTATTAATCAATTTATATATTATTTTCATATAAATTTTACTAATTTTCTTTAATCTCTGACACTGCTATTATAAAGGGCACATAGTGATATTAAAGTATTTTTTCTCATTAATTTCCTTTCAATGTATACAAATCTGTGCACCAGGCCACTAGTGGTGGTAATATAAGGAGCTCTGCCTCATTTATTTCTCATGGCTGGAAGGTATTTCATTATGTGGATGTTCCCATTTATTAAAATAGTTATTTATTAATAGACATTTGAGGTGCACCAGTCTTTTACTATTAAAAACACAGTTGACCCTTGAACAGCGCAGGTTTGAACTGCATGAGTTTCACTTATATGTGGATTAAAAAAAAAATACCTGTAGTTTTCCAACCACATTTGGGAGTCTACAGATGTAGGAGGGCTGAGTATATGCAATGATCTAAACCTCTTTATATAGGGGTCCTGAGTTCTGCAGAATTTTTGTATCCACAGGGGTCCTGGAACCAATTTCCTATTAATATCAAGAGACAATTTCAGAATCAAAAGTTATACGTGAATTTCTTACTGTGCAGGGTCAGTGCCCTTAACTGACATGTTGTTCATGAGTCAACCATAGTCCTGCATTGAATAGCTTTCAGCATATTTCATTTTATATTTTTTACAATGTGTCTTTGGGAAAGACTCCTAGAGGTATGATTGCTGGGTCAAAGGGTAAATGCATTTGTAATTTGCTAAATTTTGCCAAATTTCCTTCTGTAGGAGGTGTATAATCTTGCAATCTCATTAGTCTTGTATGAGAGTGCCTGCTTTCCTTTAGTCCCACAAATAGAGTAATACTACTAAACTTTTAGATTTTTGACTGTTTGATAGGTGAAATATGGTGTCACCATATAGTTTTAATTTTCATTTTGTTATATTTCAAACTAGTGGCCCAGTTCACAAAATTCATGCACATTAAAAGGGGATTAATTAGAAGAAATATTTTAATATTGCTATTTGCCCTTTCTCTATAATAGAAGTGTCAGAGATGAAAGAAAATTAAAAAATGTATAATGAAAATCTT
>NW_005364953.1:1478402-1501632 GCF_000412655.1 Myotis brandtii | reverse complement strand
GGGGCACAGCCTGAGGTCCCCTGTCAAGCCCTGCCAGGTGGGGGGTGCAGCCTCAGGTCCCCCGTCAAGCCCTGCTGGGCAGGGGGCGCGGCCTGAGGTTTCCCGGCCCTGGGCGAGGGGAGCAGTCTGAGGTTCCCTGGCCCAGTACCAGGGTGGGGGGTGCACTTTGAGGTACCCCGTCAAGCCCCGCCAGGTGGGGAGCTCAGCCTGAGGTCCCCTGGCTTGGCACCAGGGTGGGGGGCGTGGCCTGAGGTCCCCTGTCAAGCCCCTCAGGTCCCTATTGATTGCTCGTTAAGGCTCATTATGGGAACTCAGCCTCCACTGTGGGTGTAGCCATCTTGTGTTACGGAAAACCCCCTGCCTCCGCTGTGGGCGCCACCATCTTTGTGGTGGAGTATCGGTCAATTTGCATGTACCCTCTTTATTATATAGGATGTTTAAGGAGTATTTGCATTTTTGTAAGAATTGTCTTATTTATCTTTCCTATCTAATCTAATAAAAAAGAAACATGGTAATTAGCCGTAAAACCGCTACCCTTCCCATTGGCTAATCAGCAAGATATGCAAATTAATCGCCAGCCAAGATGGCGGTTAACCGCCAACAAAGATGGCGATTAATTTGCATACGTAGGCACAATGATGGGAGGTGAAAAGGGAAGGATGGAAGAAGCCGCCAGCCGGTGTCAGAACCCAGGTGGCAGCCAAGAGCCGGAGAACTGTCGGAGAAGCCAGGCCACCTTTGCCGGCCCTGGGCCAGTAATCGGAGAAGCTGGGTGGGGCAGGGAAGAGGGGATGTCCGCCTCTTCCCTGCCCCTCCGGCTTCTCAGATCATGGATCACCAGTGATTGGAGAACACCCAGAGGCGGGGCCAGAGGCCAGGCTGCACCCCTGCCTGGGGACGCGGTCCCGGGGGGGACACAGCCAGGCACCAGAAGGAGACCCAGGGGCTGGGGCTGTGTCGCCCCCGGGCATGCGGGCAGCAGCACATCCTGGCCCCAGAAGGAGACCCATGGGCCGCAGAACGCAATCCGGTGCCTGGGCAGCAGTGCAGCCAGGCCCCAGAAGGAGACCCAGGGGCTGGGGCATGCGATCCGGTCCAGGGGCGATGCAGCCAGGCCCCAGAAGAAGACCCAGGGGCCAGGGCTGTGTCGCTGCTGGGGCACGCAATCCGGTGCCTGTGCAGTGGCACATCCCCAGCCCCAGAAGGAGACCAGGGGCCTCCCAAGTGGAGAGTCTCCGTGGTCAGACTGCGCGGTGTCGGGACAGAAATAAAGATGGAGGTGACTCAGATGCCTGGCCAGTGGCCTTAGACCAGCAAGCAGGGCCTTTCAGCAGGGACTCCGGGTGGGGGTGGGGCGAGGAAAGCGAGCAGGAAATAGAGAACTACAACTCCCAGGAGGCTTAGCAGCTGGGTCCTGTGTGCCTGGCCATGAAATCAGATCCGGGAGTCATTTTGCACTTTAAGAGGCTTGCAAGGTTGGAAGTTCTGCCGGGAGCCAGGGAGAATGGAGCTGGAGCAGAGAGAGTGGTCATTTTTTTAATACTAGGTGATAATATTATTTCTTAAGAAGAAACTTGGCTTTTGATTTCCTGATTCACCATCTAATTCTCATCTATAACAGTTTTATTTTTATAACAGTTTTATTTTGATTATTGCTTTCTCTCAAGCCTTTCCCTTTCAATTTATGAAGGGAAATGAAGACAAAATGCACTAACAGCCTATTATAGCCATGCAATTAATAATGATACATTTATTTAAAAGTACTGTAATAACCAATAAGAGAAAGACAGATATCAATAACATGATCTCACTTATATGTGGAATCTAATGAACAAAGTAAAGTGACAAATAAAATAGAGCCAGAAACATGGACACAAGGAACAGACTGAGGAATCTAAGAGGGAAGGGGGGGGGAGGGCAGGAAGAGATTAACCAAAGAACATATATGAATATATGTATAGCCCATGGACACAGACAATAAGGTGGTGAAAGTCTTGGGGAGGACAGGAACCAGGTGGGGATGGGGGGAAAAGCGGATATCTGTAATACTCTCAACAATAAAGAAAAAATATTTTTAATGTGATATAAAAAATCCTTTATTAAATAAAGGATTTTTTTAATCCTATATTAAAAAAAATATTTTTAATGTGCTATATAATAAAAGGGTAATATGCAAATAGATCGAATGGCAGAACAACCGAACAACCAATCAAAACGTAATATGCTAATGATATGCTAAGGCTGCTCAACTGCTCGCTATTATGTTCACCAACCACCATATGGCAGAAGTCAACTGGTCGACCAGTCGCTATGACATGCACTGACCACCAGGGGGCAGATGCTCTGATCAGTAGGTTAGCTTGCTGCTGGGGTCTGGCTGATGGGGATTGAGCGAGATGGGCCAGACACACCCTGGAGCCCTCCCGCGGTCCCTCCCCGGCCCGATTGTGCACCGGTGGGGTCCCTCAGCCTGGCCTGCACCCTCTCGCAATCCAGGACCCCTCAGGGGATGTCGATCCCGCAGGCCACTCCCCTTGGGAGGGCACCAGATGCAGGGCTCATGGCTGGCGAGCACTGCTGCGGCAGCATGAGCCTCTCCCTATTGGGACTGATTGGGCACGAGTCCGTGGCAGGCACAGTGGGGCTGGGATGAGCAGGAGCAGCAGGGAGGAGCTGCAAGTGGCGTTGGACTGTGGGTTTTGGCCCGATCCCTGCAGGCCACCCAGAAGAACCCCACTTGTGCACAAATTCATGCACCGGGCCTCTAGTCCTATATAATAAAGAGGTAATATGCAAATTGATCATCATGACCTCGCACAAGATGGCTGCCCCCATGTGGTCACAAGATGGCTACCACAAGATGGCCTGCAGGGGAGGGAAATTGGGGGCGACCAGGCCTGCAGGGGAGGGCAGTTAGGGGCAACCATGCCTGCAGGGGAAGGCAGTTGGGGGGGACCAGGCCTGCAGGGGAGGGCAGTTGGGGGCTATAAGGCCAGCAGGGTAGGGTAGTTGGGGGCAATCTGGCCGGCAGGGGAACAGTTAGGTGTCAATCAGTCTGGCAGGGGAGTGGTTAAGGGGCAATCAGGCAGGCAGGCAGGTGAGCGGTTGGGAGCCATCAGTCCCGGATTGTGAGGGGGATATCGAACTGCCAGTTTAGGCCCGATCCATGTGGGGTCCCAGATTGGAGAGGGTGCAGGCTGGGTTGAGGGACACCCGCCCCCTCCAGTGCATGAATTTCGTGCACTGGGCCTCTAGTTTTTTATAAGGTTGTGGAAAAAATGTTTTTCAAGAATGCACAGAGCTAGGCCACATATCATTCTTTGTTGTAAAGATAAGAACTAGCTGGATTATATTTACAAATCAGGTACAAGAAACAATAAGAGCATTAGCTGAGTGTGACAAAGCACTAGCTAAAGTTAAATCAGTACTTAATTTGTATCTTGTCATCATAAAATTGTATTCTTGACTAGTTTGTGTGTGCAAAACTCTCCTGAAATATTTCACCTTGAAAAGATTGGTCTTATCACCAATTAAATGTAACCTCTAACCCTGAGATAATTTTAATGACAATGATTATTTCACCATGTTTGTCAAAATAAATTGAAATTGCTGTCAACCTTTTAATACTTAACCCACTGACAATGATCTCA
Organism: Myotis brandtii; assembly: GCF_000412655.1. Lineage (NCBI taxonomy): Eukaryota > Metazoa > Chordata > Mammalia > Chiroptera > Vespertilionidae > Myotis > Myotis brandtii. The sequence continues at coordinate 1,497,982 of NW_005364953.1, read as the reverse complement.
CAGATATTGTTACTATTTTCCCAACTTGTATGCACATTTGCACATTTTCTTGCTAGTCAGGAAAGTATCTTTATTTATTTTTGGTGTTTTTGTTTTTACATATCTCTATGTAAGTAACATAAAATGATTTTTAAGAGCAGATTGTGTGGCGGTTGCCAGAGAGAAGGTAGGGGGTGGGGGGGAGACGGGGATCCTAATATATTGTGACAGGAGAAGATTTGACTTTGGGTGGTAGGCACACATGCAATATACAGATATTGTAACATAGAAACCCACACCTAAAACCTATATGTTCATGTTGACCAATGTCACCCCTATAAATTAAAAAAAAAATAAAAGAGCAGATTCATTATTAAATGCCAAAGCAAAATATAATATTACCCTTAAAATCAGTTATAGCATTATTTGATTCCTTCCATCCTTTGGCTCAGCTAATGTCCTTTTTAAATCTAATTGTTTTATCTTTTTAATCAATCTGCAATAAGAGTAGAGTTAAAATTTCCTTTAATTTTATTCTGTACAAAGCAGATACTATTTTAAATTAACTTCTGTTTCCTATAGTAAATCTTTTACAAAAATATGCTCCTCTTCTACCACTTGGGTCACTTTTTTCACCCATTTCTTTTTATGTGGTAGCAGAATTTCTTTGACCTTGTGTGGGTTTCAAGTCTGTTTAATTCATTTTTGAAAGATGAGTATTATCTCAGCTTGGTATATGCCACTCAAAGATGTGGGTAGATTCTTCTTGCATTCTTTATTTTGTTTTGTGCTTTCATGATGATCTTAACCTACTTTAACCTGAATGGCTAACAGATATAAGTTTAAATTAGTGCTATGTTTCAGTTGGCAGAAATACATGAGAAGGGAATTGAGATCTTTGAGAATCCCATTATACAGACTTGTTTGATTATTTCAGCTAGAATTTGTGAAGGAGATTTTTAATTCCTTTGTTCAAGTCACATCCTTACTTGAAAGGCAGTTTGTAAACTTTTTGCCAATAATTCTTTAAGTAAAGCTAACTAATCAGTGTTTGAGGTAATCAATCACTTGTGTTCTTTGAGACTGACTCTTTTCCATAATGGCCAACAGAACACTTCTGAAGCATCTGATTGCTCTTTATTCTAGCCTAGATGGTTGAAAATGAAATGACTTCTGCCACATAAAAATATTTAATTGGCCCTAGCTGGTTTGGCTCAGTGGATAGAGCGTCATCCTGCAGACTGAAGGGTCCCGGGTTCGATTCCAGCCAAGGGCACGTGCCTGGGTTGCGGGCTCAATCCCCAGTGGGGGGCGTGCAGGAGGCAGCCAATCAATGATTCTCTCTCATCATTGATGTTTCTGTCTCTCTCTGCCTCTTCCTTCCTCTCTGAAATTAATAAAGAAATATATTTAAAAATATTTAATTGGATAAAAACTAAGTTTTGTCAAATGAGTTAAACCATCAAACACATTAGACCCCAAAATGATAATATTAGACTCTGATTAAACAACTTTTACTTATTTCTGATCTCTGCTTAATAGTCATTTCTGCTGAAAGGCCCTTCCTAAACATTTCAAACCAAATTATTCCCCCTGTTATACAGTTATATACCCTGTAGTACTCCTTAATTACATTCATAGTTGGTAGTTATCTACTTGTTGATCATTTCTTTAATGTCTATGCTGCTCACTAGACTTTATATGTCAAGAGAACTAGAATTTTGTGTTGTTTATTTTGTTCTTTATTCTGGTCCTAGTGCCTAGCACAGTCCTGACAATCAATAAATATTATTTGAATAAATGGATGAATATAAGCTACAGATATTAAATCATATTCTACAGACAAATTTGAGGTAAAGAGTAAAGGGACATATTTGAGGTAGAGTGATTGGATTTGGGGTGAAAAAGAAAGGAACTTGAAATAGTGGGTAGAGTACTAGATTTAGAGTTAGAAGGATTAAGGTCTTGATCCCGCTACTTAGTTGCTGTGTGACTATTAAAAATACCTTTCATCTCTGATCCTTACTTTATGTATTTATAAAATTAATGGGGAAAATAAATAATATAAAATTTTCTTATAATTCTAGTCATCTTGGATTTTCCTAAGTTCTGTTTTTTTTTTCATCTCTAATATGGGTGTAATAATAGTACCTATCTCATAGAGTTATTGTGAATATTAATATACTGAGATAATGTGTATTGAGTTTTATCCTTCTATCTGTTTTTCACTAAACAATTTTCAAAAATGTTTTGAGCCTCTGCCTTACTGCAGCAGTTTTATTTTTGGATAGTTACAATATATAATCAGAATTCCACAAAATACCAAAGTACAATGTATGACAATGTCTTACCTGTTAAAGGGTCTGCTCTGTATTAATGGACCATTTAAAAATGAACAATTTAGAAAAGAAACTAAGGTCCAGTGGATAAAAGCAACGTGTTTGGAGTCTGCTAGAATTAGGTTTGAAATCTTGGCTTCTTGACCACTTCTTCTTGGTAAGTCACTTAACACCCCTTTTCCTAGGCTTCTTATAATATAGCACTATTAATACCCATCTCATCTTGTTGGGGGACATATGTGACATAAATGCATAAAGCACCTGACACACAAGTAGCACTCACTACATAGTAATTAGTATTCTTATTTTGAGTTGGTATGTAGATTAAGTCCAAAATTGTGAACTCTAACCTCCATGTAGGTCAGTTTATATATTCATGTCTTTATTTAACTATTTTTCTCCTTGACCCAGGCACCCAGGAATCAATCCTAAGAGTCCCTTCCCTTTTGGAACTCACAGTGTAAAGGGCATTAGTGAGAGGTGTTTACCATATGGCATAATAAATGCTATGATAGAGTATACATAGTGCAATAGAGCTTAAAGGTTTCTTAAAGTAGATGGGGCCTTAGTTTAGTTAGAGTAGCTATTTCCAGGATGGAGAAAAGGAATAAATGAGGCTTTTGCATGAACAAAGACTAGCTGATTTTTCTGTTTCAACAGACTGGATTCTCACTTCCACCAGTGTCTCATGAGTCCCTTAGAGAATAGCTGAATCAGGGAAAACCCATCCTGTTCCTGGGAGACTAAGTTAGACCATTCACCCTTCTGGTTGAATAAGGAGCTTATGACATTAGCTTTATATAACTAGTATAGCAAATTATTTACATCAGCTTCTCAAAGACCTTTAAGATGCCAATAAACATAGCACTTAATAGGAAAAAAAGACAAAACCATTTCAGCTAAACTTAGTAAAGTGAAGACATTGTCAACTTATTAATGATTAGAGATTTTATCATGCATGTAGATTGAGCTACCTGGAAAAAAAAACTACTATATGGGTCTGAATCAAGTGGATGATCTTTGTCAACTGTTGTTTAGATCAAAGAGCTTTTTCAATGTGTGTGTAAGGGATACAGGTTTGCTGAGTATTGACCATCTCCAACACTTAATAGACCAGGATGAGTCCAGGGCAACCAATTCAACTCTGGCAGTAAAACGTCTTTTCCTTTTACTCTATGTGAAATTAATATTCTCCTGTCCGTCATAAAAAGAAAATAAGTGAGTAACATGGCTATGGAGTTCCATCTCTAAAGGAACTTCTCTAAAGAAATTCCAGCCCAAATTATATGGGGGCTAGAAAGGTAAGGGCATCATTACCATTGTCAATGTTGTCATTGTTATCATCATCAGTAGTATTTCTATTATTAAAGCAAAAAGATTCCTTATTCTGAAAATGTCACTTGGCTTCTCTAAAATATCTTGCTCTGCTCATGGTGTAGAGTGCTAAAAATGATAAATATCATGTGATTATAATTTATAATATAGAGAAGACAATCAATTTTAATCAGAAGACATTGTGACTGTGGCTAATTCTTGACACTATCACCCATAAAATGAGCATGTGTTTCAAGTAGGTATTCATCTCTCACCATATGAAGAAGCCCCAAATAAGGCAATGCATGTATGTGGAGGAATCATGGAGAAATGATCTCTCTTTACACAAGAGCAAATAAATATTCCATCTAGAAAGAGAATGATGGAAGCAGAAGAAATCATGACATGTTTTCACTGCCCCTTCTTTTCTACTTAAAACAAAACAAAAACTAACCAAATGACCTTTCTACAATTTGGGCTCCCCCCACACCACCAAAAGCTTGTTTTGAGGGTCTTTAGGGGAATGTTTCAACCTTGCCAGGTTACTCTGGATTTGCAGCTCTGCTGTCAGTCCAAGGCTGACTTCCAGGAGAAGCCTCCTAATTGGTTGTCAGTGAGTCACTTTTATGCACAGCCTTTTCTTTGAAACCTTTTCCGCTCCAGTAACACAACCTCTCTACAACAGCCCAAAACATTTTGGAGGTGAAGGTGTGGGAGTGGGAGTAAGTAGGGTTTAAAATCACTAAACTGGTGCTTCGACACTTGTGAATATTCCAAAATATTTTTACTGTAAACCTGCTTCAATCATGTTAAGACAGTCAAAACAGTTTGACAAGTTTCTGATTGGTTCTGGTTTTGGCTACTGTGTTCATGACCTGATTAGCTAGTGCCTAGAAGGGATTGACAGGAGTGGCAAATCCACCGAGACAGCTCTTTGTGAAGGGAATTTATGGCTGTGTAATGCAGTGATTAACCCTAAGCTCCCACAAGCTGTTACCCAGGGCACATCTACTTCAGAGCCAAGGAAAGCAGAAGAGTGAAATCAAACATTTTCTGCATGTAAATGTGTCCACCCTCCAAACACATTTGCTTGCCTTTGAATATGACCTTATTTTTTTCAATTGAAATTTGGAGCTGAATTCAAATCCTTGCTCTGCCAACTAATAGATGTGTGACACTGAATAAAATAAATAATCACTCTTGTCTTTGTTCTTGTCTATAAAAATCCCACCTCCCAGGATTATTGTGAGTTTACATGTAAAAACAACATAGTGCCTGGTTCATAGTAGGCAATCAACACATGTTGTTTTCCTTCCGTACCTTGACTAAAATGTTTTAAGTAGGACTTGTTAACATTCTATCACAAGACGTGCAATACAGAGAAGGCAGTCTGCCAAAATTGTATCCCAAATCTTAAAGCTCTCTTTCAACTAGCTTGCGCTGGTTTTCTCAACAGGATGCAATCTGCCACCACATCAGTCATCCATAAGGAAGTTACCTCTAGAACTTAATATTTTTTTGGTTGCTCTTGGTTACTAATCTCTGAAGATGAGATCTCTGAACAGAATTCTTTAACACTATCTTTGCACATGCAGCACTTATCCTTCTTAAAGATCTTCCCTCTGCTGGTACTGACTGGCTCTCTGGCATGTAAGTGCCAACAATTGCCCTTGCTCTTGAAATATCTTAGTTTTTCAAATAATATTGCTTGGAGAAATGGAGCACTGAGAAAGGAAATAGGGTATAACAGGAAATTAAATTGAGCCCATATTTTCTCATCATTAAAATTTTTATTTGTAAGTTTGAGATGCCACTATAAATCCTGAGACTGGGTTGAGCTCTTCTTCTGTTTCCTATACCTGCCTTTTCTTAGCTCATTGATGTACTTACCTTACTGCATTGTTACTAACTCCTGAGATCCTTTCAGCCAAGGACTATCTTTTCAACTTTGTCATAAACCCAGAAAATTGCATAATGCCTGGAAAATGATAGGTGCCCAGCTAATATTTGTTAAGTGAGAGAATAAATGAATAAAGTAACAAATGTCAGCAAACCAGTTTATAAATGTTTTCAGCAAGACTTTCAAAGAGCTTCATAGCCTCATCTTCTAATCCCTAATTCTTTGCCCAAATGTACAGAATCAAATATGAGGAGCCTGGTCTGTGTGGCTCAGCAGTTGAACATTGACCCAAGAACCAAGATGTCACCAGTTCGATTCCCAGTCAGAGCACATGCTCCTGTTGGGGGCTCCATCCCTAGTAGGGGGCATACAGGAGGCAGCCAATTGATTATGTTTCTCTCTTATCGATGTTTCTATCTCTCCCTCTCCCTTCCTCTCTCTCTAAAAATCAATAAAGACACATTCAAAAAATAAATATGAGGAAATAAACCTTTATCCTCCTGAGAAAAAAATAATTGAATTATGACAAGTCCTAATATGCCCCCAGCTAAATATACAGTACATTATTTAATTCCAGGAAAAAGAGAAAACAAATAACCAAAACCCATACACTTGGCACTCTCTGCTGTGTGCCATTTTACTTATTGGACTCTCTTCTCACTGTTCCTCAGCCGGAACATATATTGCAAATGTGCTATTCTTCTCTAGATCTAGTTTGCAATGCCAACCCCACTGAGAATGATTGTCACCAGATAGCCTGCAAATCCAAAGTTGAGAATGGCAATAACGTGGAGTTGACAGCAGAGGTTCAATAGGAAGGCTATCTCCACAGGACTTCTGAGAGCTTTAAATGAAGTAACATATACAAGGCATCCAGCATAGTGCTTGGCATGTTTTATATATGTGAGTTAGCTAATTTCTTGCTCCTCCAAGTAAGAGGGCATCAGGTGGTTTTCTTAACACTTCAGCTCATGCTTCAGTACACCTTCATAGAAAGATCCAAAACAGAGTCACATTTCTTTTGCACATGATTCTTCATCTATTGTTTTAATCCAGAAAAGATTACAAAATAAACTACAATTGTATAAAATGCCAATTCATTCACTTTTGTCCAGCCCCTCCCCAATGCTCCTCATTTTTTAACCGATGTTTTATTTTCATTTGAGAGGTCATTGACCTTCCTACCAGAGCTTTGCAGCTTTTTAAATTGAATTTATTGGGGTGATATTGGTTTGCAAAACCACACAGGTTTCAAGTGTACATAAAAAAAAAAACATCATCTGCACACTGCATGGTGCGCCCACCACCTCAAGCAAAGTATCTTTCCATTTGACCCCCTTTGCCCATTTCCACCTAGACCCCACCCCCTTTCCTTCTTATCACCACACTGTTGTCTGTGTCTATGTGATATATTAGAGGCCCGATGCACAAAATTCGTGCAAAGGGCTCAGCCCTCACAGCCCTGGCTTCATCCAGAAGGATGTCCAGAAGGTCATTTGGCTGTACAGTCTAATTAGCATATTACACTTTTATTATATATATATATATATCCTATATAATAAAAGCCTAATATGCTAAGTGTCCGGTCGTCCAGTTGGCCATTCAACCAATCAAAGCATAATATGCTAATGATATGCTAAGGACACTCAACTGCTCGCTATGATGTGCACTGACCACTAAGGGGCAGACACTCCAACCAGTAGGTTAGCTTGCTGCTGGGGTCCAGCCAATCGGGACTGAGCAAGACAGTCTGGACATGCCCTGGAGACCTCCTGTGGTCCCTCCCAAGCTGGCCAACCTTCCATGTCCCTCCCCAGCCCCGATCGTGCCCCAGTGGGGTCCCTCAGCCTGGCCTGTGCCCTCTCGCAATCTGGGACCCCTCAGGGATGTCAGAGAGCCTGTTTCAGCTAATATGCAAATAGACTAAATGGTGGAATGACAGGTCACTATGGCATACACTGACCACTAGGGGGCAGACACTCAATGGAGGAGCTGCCCCCTGGTGGTCAATGCGCTCCCACAGGAGGAGCACTGCTCAGCCAAAAGCCAGGCTCATGGCTGGCGGTGGCGGGAGCCTTTCCTGCCTCTGCGGCAGCACTAAGGATGTTCAACTGACGGCTCCCTATGGGGAGCGGGCCTAAGCCATCAGTTGGACATCCCCCAAGGGCTCCCGGACTGCGAGAGGGTGCAGGCTGGGCTGAAGCACCCCAGCCCCCGAGTGCCAATTGGGCCTGGTCAGCGGGGGAGAGGGGCTGCGGGAGGTCTGATGGAGGGGCCATGGGAGGTAGGCTGGCCGGGGGGAGGGGCTGTGGCCAGCAGGAGGAGGGGCCACGGGCAGTTGGCTGGCTGACCTCGCCCCCAATCAGGGTGGTGGGGCCAATTGGGGGAGGCGTCGTGGGCAGTTGGCTGGCCAGCCCCACCCCTGATCGGGATGGGGGGCCGATTGGAGGCAGGGCCGGTTGGGGGGAGGGGCTGCAGGCAGTTGGCCAGCCGGCCTTGCTCCTGATCATGGTAGGGGGCTAATCAGGGGCTGGGCCAACTGGAGGGAGGGTCCACAGGAGGTTGGACAGGGCCGATGGGGGCCCCAATTGGGCCCATTGGCCACTGCAGTGCGCAGCATAGCGACCGGTCTTCTGGTCATTCTGTTGTTCCGGTTTCTTGGCTTTTATATCCCATATAATAAAAGCCTAATATGCAAATTGTCCCCTCAGGCGGTTGTTCAATCAGGAGACCAGGAGTTTGACCGCTTGCTATCACGTGCGCTGACCACCAGGGGGTGGCATGGAAAATGGTGGGTGTTGGTGATGCACTGCGACCTCTCACTGGCTACCTGGGGGGGCGGTGATGGGGACGGAGGTATTGTGAGAATGCAGGGTATCTGCCAAACTTGCTCTTACTCCTCCTGCTACCCTCTCCCAGGACACCAGGGCTCGCACACCCACTTTCAGGTATGCACCCATGCAGCCTCTTCTAGGTGAGCTGGGCCACAGCCACTGGGACTACAGGGGCCAGTTGGGCTCCCTGTGGGTTCATGCAGGAGTTGGTCTGCGAGGCCAGCTGGGAGAGAGCGCACTGCCCACCCGGCTTCCATGCAGCACCACTGGGTGGCCCAGAGGCCCACGCTGCGCCCCAGCCCGTGGCATCTCCATGTGGGAACTCAGGTGCTGTGACTCAGGTGGAGGGGGGTGTGCAGGGGCCCGGGGGCCCAGGTGCTGCCCAGGGCCCAGAGGTCAGCTGGGACCTGCCCTTCCACACCAGACACTCATGCTTCAATCGCCGGCCAGGCCTAGGGACCACACCGTGCATGAATTTCATTCACCGGGCCTCTAGTATATAGATAGTTGGTTAATCCCTTCACCTTCTTTCATCCAGTTCCCCCAACCCCTCTCCCCTCTGTTAGCTGTCAGTCTGTTCCATGTATCATGTATCTGTTTCTATTTTGTTCATCAGTTTATTTTGTTCATTAGATTCCACACATAAGTGAGATCATATGGTATTTGTCTTTCTCTGACTGGCTTATTTCACTTAGCATAACACTCTCTAAGTCCATCCATGCTGTCTCAAAAGGTAAGATTTCCTTCTTTTTGGTGGCCTCATAGTATTTCATTGTGTAAATGTACCACTGTTTTTTTATCCACTCATCTACTGGTGATCTGTTGTGGGCTTTGCCTGTCTTAAAGGACAGAATATTGAAAACAAGATTGAAACAAAACTATATACAGTGGTAGTTTCCTTGCATACCATGTGCTTGTCATACCTGCTATGCATACCCTCTATACCTGAATTTGTAATGAAGCTGTGGTTGCTAACACTGATTCACACTTTTCTTCCTTTTCCTTGGTCTCTGTACACTTTTATTATATATATATATATATCCTATATAATAAAAGCCTAATATGCTAAGTGTCCGGTCGTCCAGTTGGCCATTCAACCAATCAAAGCATAATATGCTAATGATATGCTAAGGACACTCAACTGCTCGCTATGATGTGCACTGACCACTAAGGGGCAGACACTCCAACCAGTAGGTTAGCTTGCTGCTGGGGTCCAGCCAATCGGGACTGAGCAAGACAGTCTGGACATGCCCTGGAGACCTCCTGTGGTCCCTCCCAAGCTGGCCAACCTTCCATGTCCCTCCCCAGCCCCGATCGTGCCCCAGTGGGGTCCCTCAGCCTGGCCTGTGCCCTCTCGCAATCTGGGACCCCTCAGGGATGTCAGAGAGCCTGTTTCAGCCTGATGGCAGAACAACCAGTTGCTATGATGCGCACTGACCACCAGGGGGCAGACTCTCAATGCAGGAGCTGCCTCCTGGTGGTCAATGCGCTCCCATGGGGGAGCACCACTCAGCCAGAAGTTGGGCTCATGGCTGGTGAGTGCAGTGGCAGTGGCGGGAGCCTTTCCTGCCTCTGCGGCAGCACTAAGGATGTTCAACTGACGGCTCCCTATGGGGAGCGGGCCTAAGCCATCAGTTGGACATCCCCCAAGGGCTCCCGGACTGCGAGAGGGTGCAGGCTGGGCTGAAGCACCCCAGCCCCCGAGTGCCAATTGGGCCTGGTCAGCGGGGGAGAGGGGCTGCGGGAGGTCTGATGGAGGGGCCATGGGAGGTAGGCTGGCCGGGGGGAGGGGCTGTGGCCAGCAGGAGGAGGGGCCACGGGCAGTTGGCTGGCTGACCTCGCCCCCAATCAGGGTGGTGGGGCCAATTGGGGGAGGCGTCGTGGGCAGTTGGCTGGCCAGCCCCACCCCTGATCGGGATGGGGGGCCGATTGGAGGCAGGGCCGGTTGGGGGGAGGGGCTGCAGGCAGTTGGCCAGCCGGCCTTGCTCCTGATCATGGTAGGGGGCTAATCAGGGGCTGGGCCAACTGGAGGGAGGGTCCACAGGAGGTTGGACAGGGCCGATGGGGGCCCCAATTGGGCCCATTGGCCACTGCAGTGCGCAGCATAGCGACCGGTCTTCTGGTCATTCTGTTGTTCCGGTTTCTTGGCTTTTATATCCCATATAATAAAAGCCTAATATGCAAATTGTCCCCTCAGGCGGTTGTTCAATCAGGAGACCAGGAGTTTGACCGCTTGCTATCACGTGCGCTGACCACCAGGGGGTGGCATGGAAAATGGTGGGTGTTGGTGATGCACTGCGACCTCTCACTGGCTACCTGGGGGGGCGGTGATGGGGACGGAGGTATTGTGAGAATGCAGGGTATCTGCCAAACTTGCTCTTACTCCTCCTGCTACCCTCTCCCAGGACACCAGGGCTCGCACACCCACTTTCAGGTATGCACCCATGCAGCCTCTTCTAGGTGAGCTGGGCCACAGCCACTGGGACTACAGGGGCCAGTTGGGCTCCCTGTGGGTTCATGCAGGAGTTGGTCTGCGAGGCCAGCTGGGAGAGAGCGCACTGCCCACCCGGCTTCCATGCAGCACCACTGGGTGGCCCAGAGGCCCACGCTGCGCCCCAGCCCGTGGCATCTCCATGTGGGAACTCAGGTGCTGTGACTCAGGTGGAGGGGGGTGTGCAGGGGCCCGGGGGCCCAGGTGCTGCCCAGGGCCCAGAGGTCAGCTGGGACCTGCCCTTCCACACCAGACACTCATGCTTCAATCGCCGGCCAGGCCTAGGGACCACACCGTGCATGAATTTCATTCACCGGGCCTCTAGTATATAGATAGTTGGTTAATCCCTTCACCTTCTTTCATCCAGTTCCCCCAACCCCTCTCCCCTCTGTTAGCTGTCAGTCTGTTCCATGTATCATGTATCTGTTTCTATTTTGTTCATCAGTTTATTTTGTTCATTAGATTCCACACATAAGTGAGATCATATGGTATTTGTCTTTCTCTGACTGGCTTATTTCACTTAGCATAACACTCTCTAAGTCCATCCATGCTGTCTCAAAAGGTAAGATTTCCTTCTTTTTGGTGGCCTCATAGTATTTCATTGTGTAAATGTACCACTGTTTTTTTATCCACTCATCTACTGGTGATCTGTTGTGGGCTTTGCCTGTCTTAAAGGACAGAATATTGAAAACAAGATTGAAACAAAACTATATACAGTGGTAGTTTCCTTGCATACCATGTGCTTGTCATACCTGCTATGCATACCCTCTATACCTGAATTTGTAATGAAGCTGTGGTTGCTAACACTGATTCACACTTTTCTTCCTTTTCCTTGGTCTCTGCCAGTGCTGGCTATGCAATGCCCACAACTTAGCCCTTGGTTCCAATTTCATAGTTTCTTGGAGGTCCCTGGAGTTTCCTCAGATTAGGTGCTCATTTTATTTCTCTTTCTTTTGAATTTCCATTAACATGTTCCCTTTAGATAGTTCTTGACACTGAAAAGGGGCTTTGTATCATGTTGATGAACACATGATTTTAGGTGGAGGAATAAATTCCTAGAATGTGTGGGGCTGAAATAAGGGTGGCTCCATTCTCTTTGTACTCTATTCCCCAGTGTAGCTACTTCTGTACCATCTGGTGGCTTTGAATTCAAGGAAACTTCCTCAGTGCAGTTCTACCAGACATAGGCAGAGCTGAGAAGAGATGTCTCTCTTAGAGGATTTTCTTTCAAGTTCAGTGAGAAAGACAAGGAAGCAGATGCTCATCCCTTCATGTTTGCTTGTTTTCCTGCCTGCAAAAGACAGACTTTCATCAGCTAAATACTCTCTAATATAGCCAGCACCTGGCAACATGAAAACAGGAAAATTCGCTGCCTTAATGGGAAAAAGGGATTTTTATTTAGCCTGGAAAAACAACTTAATAGTCAATGAGTACATTTAGACCATAATGGGAAACATCTATGATAAATGGGAAAAGAAAAGAACCACAATTTAGAGATTAGAAAGCACCATTCATAATTAGGTCAGTGTTGGATACCATTTAATGTTCAAACTAAGGGGGTGGGGGCTATTTTTTTCCACAGAAGGTTTTTATAAGCCAGGTAGTCAAAAACTATAGCCCACAGGCCAAATTCAGCCTGTTACCTGATTTTGTATGACTCACAAGTTAAAAATGTCTTTTTATAATTTTTTTATCTTTTAAAAATAATTATTTAATTACTAAATTTTAAAAACTAATTTAATTTTTTTAATTTTTCAATTGCAGTTTACATTCAATATTATTCTGTATTAATTTCATATGACAGCAAAGTGGTTAGAAAAATTATGCACTTTACAGAGTGCTCCCCTACTTCATGTACCTACCTGTCTCTATATATAGTTATCAAGGAGGGAACTATTTAATAAGGGCATTTGTTTCTCTTTGTGTGATGCTCTTACATACCATCAGAGTTTACTAAAGAATGAGGAATGCATTCCATGATTAAGTGCCTCCAACCTGACACACTGTTCTAGAAATGTCTTGGGCTACTGAAATTTCTGGGTCTTTATGATTTTTAGAAGCTTCTTGGACTGTAACCATTCTATGACTGAAGCATTATCAAGTGAGATCAATACTTTAAAAAAATGAGTTTTCATAAATGATGTTATCCAGAACACATACCAACTTCAAGCTAGAGCTCCAAACTATTATTACTATAAACTGTTATTATAAAAATATTTCCATTTGTTTCTCTACTCAGAAGACTGCCTTAAGCTTAACATTCATGATGTGTTATTGAAACATGGGTAATAGTTTTCAAAAACAATCTGCTGTTTATCTCTATTATTATGTTGGGAATTATTAATGCTTACCAGAATGGAGTCACTTTAAATTTGAAGGGTGAATTAATGATGATAAGCCCATTATGACAGGCTGTCCACTGTGCTTTATATACAGACATTTTTTAAATATATTTGTCTAAGACTGCAGTGAGATAGGCCTGTGGAATCCTAAGATTATCTCACCTGATGGCTTCTTCAACTTGTCAAATTATGTGGCTGACTTACTTGCTGGTTACAGGCTACTTATAGTGAGGTAAAGATTTGTGGGTTCAGTTCCCTACCCAGGTCATTTACTGGGCTGGGTTATGGATGCTGGAGCTCAGATAGGCCTCTAAAATCCATCCACCCATAAAGCACATGTGGCTCCATGGGTTTCTTTTTTTTTAAATTGAGGTATAATTGACATACAAGATTATATTAGTTTCAAGTGTGCAACATAATGATTCAATATTTGTGTACATTGCAAAATGATAACCACAGTAAGTCTAGTTAACATCTGACACCATATATACTTACAAATTTTTTCTTATGATGAGAACTTTTAAAATTTACTCTTTTATGTTGCTTTAAATTTTATATCTCACATATGAGTGAAATCATATGGTTCTTAACTTTTTATGTCTGACATGTCGTTAAGCATGATATTCTCAAGATCCATCCATGTTTTTGGGAATGGCAGTATTTCATCTTTTCTTCTTTATTCCATGAGATCAGAAATGCAAGTCCCCCTGGTCTCCAAGACAGGTAATCTGGAGCATTTCCTGGGTGGCAGCTGCAAAAACTGGGGCATTAGACATGTGTGGAAGCTCCCCTTCAGATACTGGTGCTCTGGAGCATGGTAGAGAAAGAGTTCAAAGATGGTGCCTTAATGGCTGGAGTGAGGCAGAGGGAGTGTTTAAAAATAAAATATCATATATACACACACACACACACACACACACACACACACACACACACACACAAAGGAAAAGAAAAAGAAAAAAAAGAGAGATAATAATAAAATAATATAATAAAGAGAAAAAATAAAGATTAAAATACAAAATGATGGTGTTCCCCAGCTTTAGCAAGGCAGAGGGAGAGCATAGAAGACAGATCCAGAAGGTATCCCAGCAGGCTCCTACCCTTTAGAACAATACTTTAAAATAAGGAAATGAGTCTTTTTCACGTAAAGTCTGGGCACTTTTCAAAGGGCTGCTTCTGCACTGGGCCCTGAGTGGGTGAATCTGTACATGTGCTCTTTAAGAGATGTTACATAGTTCACCACAGCCCTATGGGTCTTGTGGGTATGAACTCGATTGATCATTAAAACCAATTTCAGGGGTTCATCTCTCTGGTGCCAATATTAAAAGCTGGAATCCCTGATGTTGAGTATGAACCCTTTGGTCCTCAGGAAGAAGTTCCCTTATGATTTGTGTCTCCATGCCAGGGGAGGGGTTTATGTTGAGATTGTGTCTCAGCCTTTCCTACCTGCTTTGATATGTTTTCCCTCTTGTTTCCCCAAAGTGAATGGGTTATTTATCAGTTTTTAGTTCTGTTTGTTTTCAGAGGAAATTGTCCCTTATGTAGCTATAGATTTGGTGTGTCTGTGGGAGGAGGTGAGTTCAGGAGCTTCCTATGTCACCATGTTTAACCAGAACTTCATGTATTTCTTTGATGAAAAGAGTTGCGGAGATTATACGCGTGCGAGTGGGCGCGTACACACACACACACACACACACACACACACACACACACACACACACTTCTTCTTGAGTTCCTACCATATATAAAACCCTATGTTTGATTCTGTGGGCAATTTATAAAAACATATAGGATCTTCCTTGTCCTCAAATGGCTTATAATACAGTCCATGAGAAAGTAGATATAGATAGATAGATAGATAGATAGATAAATATGGAAAGCTCCATAATAGAGGTAAAATTTAGATGCTGTGGGATTAGAGGGAAAAGAAATTTCCACTGAGACCTTTTAAGATGGTCATGTGTTTGAGGTGGGATTTTAGAAAGCTTAAAGTATGAGTGTGCATTTGAATCATGGGTGTCTTTGAAGGAAGGGGAACTTGTGCAGGACAGTCTAAGCAAAGAGAATAACTTAAAATATAAAATTCTGCAATAAAGGTTAGGTCAGTTTTGGAAAATACTAAGGGGAAATATAAGTTTATAAGGAGGTTAAATTGGTAAAATACTTTGAGGACAAGAATTGTCAATTAAGGTTTTGAAATTTTAAATTTAACTATAAAATTGAGTCCTGGCATGCTTGTATATAGACCTGGGAGTGGTTTTGTTAGGTCTATGAAACTAGGGTCAGCTGAACGATAGGATAAAGCAGATTAGGCAGGAATCAGTGAGGCTGATTTGGTAATTATTATTCTAGTTTGGGCAAGAAATAATGATGACAACTGAAAGGAATTACTTGGGAGGGTGGTAAGACCATTCATTGAAAACAAGAAACATAGGAGGAGGTATTGGATTAAGGAGGAAGAAATGAGAGCTTGTTGAGCTTGACATCCAACAAGAAATAAAGATTCAGGACTCAAGCTCAGTTAAGGTTAAGGTCAGAGTCATAAATTTGGGGTTATCCACACAGAGTGAGCTCTTTTAGCTGTGAGATTTTATGTTATTGCCCAGTAAGATTGGGCTTAGTGAGAAGTAGAGTGTGCCAGGACTAGAACCTTGGCAAGTATCTGCTGAAAGGGTTGGCAGAGAGAAACTTCTAGTATAATAGATATTACTCTAGGCATCAGAAACAGAATGCATTTTTAGAGTAACCAAGAAGGGAGAAATTTAAGACAGAGGAGCAGTCAATTATGATAAAATGTAGCAGACAGGGCAAGTAGGATGAAACTTGAGAAAAGAACATTAGAATTGACATTTTGGAAGTTACAGGTGACCTTTTAAAGAGTAGTTTCAGTATGATGGTAAGTCTACAGTTGGATTCCTAGTCTAGGAAGATAAAATAGGATGAACAGGAAGGCAGTAGCGTAAGATACTGTTGCTGGCCTATCTCCCTCAGTTCTCACAACAATCTTGGTAGATATTTAGAAGAGTCCCTGTTTTTTAGAGAAAGAAAAATAAATCCCACAGATAACACTTACTAACATTTGTTGAACATTCCCTCTGTGCCAGGCACTGCATTCAGCATTTTACATAGTTTACTGCCTTTGGTGCTCATATCATTCTTTGAGATAGATACTATTAGCATCCTTTATAGATAAGAAACTGAGATTTAGAGTTTAGGTATTTTGTTTAAGCTCTCTTCAGTAATAAATGTTAGAGCTGTTATTCAAATCCAGTTTTGTCTGCCAGAGCCCAATCTAAGATAATTTACCCAAGGTAAAATTATAATCTGACTCAACTACAGGTCTTCATGTACAGAATTTAGGATGACACTTTTTCAGAGCAACCAAAACGTATTAGGCCCAGGAGTACAGCTCCAAGGGATAGGGTCATGTTTCCCAAGGAGTAAACAGTCAAATGTAATAGAATTTTAGGGCCTAGACTTAGGAAAATTTGGTGGCTCTTGAGTTATCAGCAATTTATTTTGGGACAAAAATCAAGAAAGACCTTTGTACTTTTAAGATTTACCCAGGTTATTAAGAGCCATTGAATCTACACTGTTTGGGTACAAATTTCAGCTCCAACACCTTCTAGCTGAATGAGCTTGGATTAGTCATTAAATCTCTCTATGCCTGACTTTCCTGGGGATAGTAATAGTACTTACATCATAGGATTGTTTTAAGGGCTATATAAATCAGGTATAAAATTATTTAGAACAGTACCTGATACATAGCATGTGCCAATTAAGAGTTATGGGTGTTTTTTGGGTCAATGGGGTCCTGATTTCCAGTTTCTTATAATGCTTTAGCCAGACCAATTCACTCCTGGGTCTCTTCTTCTGAGAAGAGAGAGGAATTGATTTTTCAACCCTAATTTTATTTGTACATTTATTAATTTATTCAACAAACACCCATAGAGTACCTACTCTTTACCAACCACTATATTCGGCACTGCAAGTGTAAGAGTAAAATGACAAGTATCGTCTCTTACGGAGCTCACAATATAGATGGAAGTCACAGGCAGATAATAAAAAAAAATTACAGCATCGTGGGGTCAGTGTTGTGGTAGGGGGAGCAAAGGGCTCTGTGGAAGCATACAAGATGGACACTAAGCTCAAGTTTGGGTAATGGGTGAAGACTTCCCTGAGGAAGTGACATCCAAACTGAGATCTAACCTCTAGGTTCCTCTCAGTGGCAACAAAGTTGCTGCCACTCTTTGATCTTCTGGGATTAATTCCATAATGTCATTTTTCCTTCATTTAGTTTTCCTTATAGTTGCTGAATCTAGTGAAGTCCTGTGTACTAAAAAAAGAGAATTCAGAGACTGCCAATGGCCTCATAGCCTGTTCTACTTTGGCTGTACCCTTCATTAGGGGATGTTAGGGAAATTTTTTTGTGGAAGGATCCTGAAGCCAGAGATACAGTCCTTTGCTCTCATGACACAAAGTCAGACTGGGTAGTGAATTAAGACTTGTGCGCCATGACCTTGTCCTGAGGGAGGCACCATCTATAATGGGCAATAGAACCTCAGCTTACTCACAGTGATTAAAGATTCTTTTGATGTTTTCTTGGCAAAAATCACATCAGAAAATTACATTATGTCTGGCCTACATATTGTGGCTTGAAATGGGAAACTATGTTTTTCTTGCCTGGTTTATATTTAAAATTCCTACCATTAGCCATAAGAGGCCTTGGACTAGTGGGGTAAAATGAGGATTTGAATCTTAGGTCAGGCTCTTACTATCAGACCTTGGGCAAATCACAGGTTTTCTCTGGGTTTCAGTTTCCTTGACAAATAATCATAATACACTTTATGTCATAGTACTGTTGTAGAAATAACTTGTGCTTAAAACACATTGGTACTCAATAAATGACAGCTTAATATCTTTCTACTTGCTTTCCTTTGTGTCATTGATGGCCAAGTTACTTTACAATCATGTTACATGCAAGAGTAAGTATGTTGTCATTTTCAGCCACAGACACATTAGCTCATAGTAGGTGATCAATTAATACTTGTTCCTTTCTTATTTACCTTGATTTAATTTATCAGATTTTTCTGACAAAGAGAAGAGGGTTGCAACATAAGGCAGAAAAGGTACCAATCTTTTCCATTCTGACCCTTCCTTTATATTTTAACCCCATTATATAATGTCTGGAAATTTTTAAGCATCACTACATATTTGTCAAATCTTTGACTGGATGACTGAATGAATAAATGAATGAGTCAGCAATTGACAAGTAAGCTGTGATGAGAATGGAAGATGGCTGGAGCATGAAATAGTGACTGTTAATGGCATGGCTGTACTTAAGTAGAGACATCAAGTAATTGGGAGCTACAAGTGCAGATGAAGAAGTATAACATACAAAGATGAATGTCATGTGCCTCACCATTTTGTCCTAAGGTTGGCTGAACTGATAAGTAGGAGCTTAAAATTAATTTGGATTCCCAAGTGGACCCCTACTAATTGGGTTGACTGGCTTGGGACCACATTTTCAATTTTTTCAACTATATAGAAACTGAACTAACAAGTAATGTTGAAGTAACAAAGTAATAACTTTCTGAGAAAAAAAAAAAACTTTTGAAAAATATGCAACCAAAACCCTTTTGTACTGCTGGTGGGCATGTAAATTGGTGCAATCACACTGGAAAACAATGTGGCATTATTTAGTAAGGCTGGAGATGTGCACATACTCTACAGTACAGAAATTTCATGCCTAGATGTACACCCTATAGAAACTCCTGAACATAAATGTCAGGAATCATTCTCACAGGAGCATTATTTGTGATAGAAAGAAAAGTGAAAACAACCTGAATTTCCATCTATAGAGAAATGATTATAAACTTGTGCTATATGAATACAGTGGATTTCATACAGAAGTATAAGTGATTCCATTTGAACTATGCAAATCAACATGGATGAATCACAAACATCACGATGTTGAATGAATACAAGAACACAATTTATGAAAAGATACATTTATTGTGGTCCCATAAAGCACAAATAATATTATATGTTATTTATTAATATACTAGAGGCCTGGTGCACAAAAATTTGTGCACTCGGGGGGTCCCTCAGCTCGGCCTGTGCCCTCTCACAGTCTGGGACCCCTCAGGGGATGACCACCTGCTGGCTTAGGCCCACTCCCTGGGGGAACGGGCCTAAGCTGGCAGTCAGACATCCCTCTGTCAGCCCGGGAGCCCTCGGGGGATGTCAACTTGCCAGCGGGGAGCAGGCCTAAGCTGCAGTCGGACATCCTTAGTGATGCTGAGGAGGCGGGAGAGGCTCCCACCACCACTGCTGTATTGGCAGCCATCAGCCTGGCTTGTGGCTGAGCAGAGCTCCCCC
>NW_005364953.1:1474937-1478121 GCF_000412655.1 Myotis brandtii | reverse complement strand
GGATGATGGCTGTTTGCAGCTGGTCACACACCCTTCAGGGTGGGGGGTCCTGCTGGGGTGCCTGGCCAGTCTGGGTGAGGGGCTGAGGGCTGTTTTCAGGCTGGCTAAGCCCCCCAGCGAGGACCCTCACCCCATGAGGGTATGGCCAGCCTGGGTAAGGTGCTGATGGTTGTTTTCAGGCTGGCCACAGCTTCTTCAGTCCCCACTGGCCCACTGGGGTGCTTGGCCAGCCTGGGTGAGGGGCTGATGGCTGTTTGCAGGCTGGCCACAACCCCCAGCCACCCAAGCTCCCAGTGGAGGCTGGCTGGAAGCAGGTATCTGGGATTTGTTTATCTTCTATAATTGAAACTTTGTTGCCTTTAGCGGAGGCCACAGCCGGCTCAGGGCTGGCGGGAAGCTTGGCTTCCTCCATTGCCCGGGCAACCAAGCCTCCTGCTTGCTCCAGCTCTGTGGCTGTTGGCCACCATCTTGGTTGAGTTAATTTGCATATAGTCACTCTGATTGGCTGGTGGGCGTGGCTTAGGGCGTAGCAAAGGTATGGTCAATTAGCATCTTTGTCTTTTATTAGTGTAGATATGTATTAAAATAGCATGAAACATATATGGAAATAGAAAATACCAAATTTATAATAGTGTTTATTTCTGAGAAGGGCGAGAGGGAATGGAGACAGGAAGAGGTGCACTGCACAGGTGTTTTCATTTATGTGTGATGTTTTATTTCATATACTGCGTGGTGAATAGGAGAGTGTTGGAATTATTTGATTTGCCTCTTACAGTTCTTATACAGGGAAACATAAATTTAAAAACGGTATACCTGGGACATTTTCTGGCAATCTAGGAACTAGCATTTCTGGGCATGGCTTATTTATATTGTGGTTCATGCTTTTCAAAAGAGGAAGTAAATGTGGGCGGTACTGACCCTAGAATATTTTACAATTCACAGAACCAGGAGTTTTTGTGATGACATCTGAAGCAGAAAAATAGCTTCAGTTTTGAGCAAGATTGTTTTGAACAGCAAGGACTCCAATTGTCCAACATATTTTTTTTCAATGGACTTTGCATGGCCCTAGCTGGTTTGATTCAGTGGATAGAGTGTCAGCCTGTAGACTGATGGGTCCCGGGTTCAATTCCGGTCAAGGGCACATGCCCGGGTTTCAGGCTTAATCCCCAGTAGGATTCGTGCAGGAGGCAGCCAATCAATGATTCTCTCTCATCATTGATGTTTCTATCTCTCTCTCCCTCTCCCTTCCTCTCTGAAATCAATAAAAATATAATAAAATAAAGTGGACTTTGCATGATTCTAAATACATTTCTCCTGCATTTAATTTGTGGTCATATAGAAATTGTCCTGTTTTCTTTTCTCCCTGACAGTGAGTGTAAAAATAAATGAACAACTTGAAAAATTAAATTTTTATCTAACTGGTTTCCATCAAGCCTGGCACCTCCTGCTCCAAGATAAGATTTATTTCTGAGAAACGTGAAGCTTACTTGGAATATTTCAACATAGTATCAGTACTCCAGTTCTTCCGAGAATTAAGTGTTATGGGAAAGGTCAGAGTCCCATTCCTGAGGATCTAGGGGCTCATACATCTCTATCTTAAGACAACTTTGCCAATGCTGAGATAATTTTAATTCACTTGGCTTGGGGTGCCAAGTGCATTAAGGACTCATTCTCCAAGGACTTGGAGAACTCATTCTCTGGTAGAACAGAATAAAGATGGCCCTTTTCTGATTCCATAAGAAGTTCATATAAAGCATTGCAGCGATGTCTAAGCTTGGCTTCTGGTCTATTGATCACTTTGGCTGAGCAACTAATGTTTGCATGCACCATTAGTAATTTATTATAATTAGTTCCACCAAAGCAGCTTTCCATTATTAAAAATAACTTGCATATGAATATGGCCTAAATAAATATCTAAATAGCCTTCCAGTTAAAGTACACATTATGTATATTATGTCATTGGAGACATTTTCTCCTTAGTTATTTATAAAATAAGTTATTAAGAAAAATTCTTATAGTGTTGAGATGGAATCTGGTGATTAATTACCTATTGATAAAGAAAGATGCAAATGTGATGAGGTCTTCTGCTCTTGAAAGATTTGCCTGGTCATTTCCTAGTTACTCTGGATTGGATTAGACATTCTGAATGGATTGTGAACTGTATTAGAGAGGGCAGCTGCTGACCTGAAGGGTGGTCTGATATCATACTCATTTTATTTTCTTACATTACAAAATGTTGTCAAATGTCTGACTTGATGAGACCAATTAATGTGATAATTAGTTCTTCCATTCTTAAATAGAACCAAATCAATAGATGCTTTGACATTTGGAGCACAGTTTTTGTGTGAAATTAGAATAATTATTTTCCCTTAGTACTGATAACTTTTTGTGTGGGTGTGTGAATGAATAAGGTTGTTCATCAGTTTTATTTCTGATGTTACTAGCAGCACAAAATTCACTTTTTTGGAAGGAATCATTGTGGAAGCCAGTTGATTAGTGATATATTATCTTTGAAATAATTTTCTAGAAGGATAAAGAGAACAAGAGGCCTAGAAATCTTCAGAAAGTTTTCTTCTTGAACCACAACTCTGCAGATGGTAAGCTCCTAGAGGTTATAGATTTTTTATTCTGCACTGTATCTCCTGTTCCTAGTAGAATACACATAGAAGGTAATCAATAAATATTTGCTGTAAGTGGGGATAAGAGATATCTGTAATACTATCAACAATAAAAAAGTATTTGCAGAAGGAAGGAAGGAAGGAAGGAAGGAAGGAAGGAAGGAAGGAAGGAAGGAAGGAAGGAAAGAAGGGAGAAATGATAGAAGGAAGGGAGGGAAGAAGAAATGCAGAGAAGTGACCAAATGAGCATACTTAGCTGAATGGTTTGCAGTACAATAGATCCAGCATTCTCATTTCCAAAACTGTGGGATATATCTAGCTGCATATAGTCCTGGGTAAACACTGTTATAATCTTTTTATGCTGACCTACAAAACCCACTAGGATTTTAGAGGGCCAGTAGAGGAGGATAATAATCCAGAAGAGACCATGGACAGGGCTATGGAACTAAATCAATTTAGCAATAGTTTCTAAAGGACCAAGTTAGCAGTTAATGTCATGCTGTCCATAACAGTGTGGCAAGTTCAGGCCCAATTTCCAAAGATCTCCAATATGATTAGACTAGGGG
>NW_005364953.1:1460808-1473133 GCF_000412655.1 Myotis brandtii | reverse complement strand
AGGGTAATGACAGAGTCAGAGATTCAGGCTCTGGAGTCACTAGAGAAGTGGAAGTGCAATATGGAAAAAGAGGTAGGATTCTGGTTATATATACCAGCTAAACCTTGCAAAAAGCAGTAAGGAAGTTAAGGCTCATGGAGTATGTGCTAAGAATGAGCTAGTGTTAGGCTTAGGATAGATAAAATAATTCAAAATCTTCTCCACTAATAGTGAGACTCAAGTCTGTAATTTAAAGACCTTCAGATTGTATGGCAGGGAGGCATCAAGAAAGCACAGGCTGAAGGGTCTTGTAGACAGAAAATCTGTTTAAAAACCAGTCTCTAAGCCCAGCCGGTATAGCTCAGTGGTTGAGTGTCAACCTAGGAACCAGGAGGTCATGGTTCAATTCCCATTCAGGGCACAAACCCGGTTGCAGGCTCTATCCCCAGTGTGGGATGTGCAGGAGGCAGCTGATCAATGATACTCTCTCATCATTGATGTTTCTATCTCTCACTCCCTCTCCCTTACTCTCTGAAATCAATAAAAATATATTTTTTTAAAAAGCAGTCTTGAATCCTGAGGAAATGTTCCAACATAAGCATTCATTTCATAAAGGGGAAAAGATAAATAATAACAATGATTGTAACAATAATAGTAACTACACAACAATAGTAATAGTAATAGTAATAGTAATAGAAACATCTGCTTCCATTTAATAACTAATAACCATTTCAAGACTATACTAGGCACTTTACATATATTATCTCATTTAATTTTTATAGGAACCCTATAAAATATGTCCCAAATTATTCTCATTTTAGCAGGTCAGAGAGATTAAGCAACATGCCCAAATTGAAGTAGCTAGGAAATGGCAGGACTGGAATTTGAACCCACTTCTGGGTTCAAATATATATAAAAGTGTAAGTGACTGAACGATCGAATGACCAAAAGACTGGTCGACCAGTTGCTATTATGCGCACTGACCACCAGGGGGCAGACACTCAATGCAAGAGCTGGCCCCTGGTGGTCAGTGTGCTCCCGCAGTCAACCTCCTGTGGCTCCTTACCCCCTGGCTGGCCGGCCCGATGGCTCTGATCGGGGCAGCCAACCTTTCGCAGCCCCTTCCCCCAGCCAGCTGGCCAACCTCTCACAGCCCCTCCCCCCAGTCGGCTGGCCAACCTCCCGCCACCCCGATTGTCCCTGATCGCTGGCCAGGCCACCCATGCATGAATTCATGCACTGGGGCTCTAGTTAATACATATAATGCACATATAATGTATTATCATATATAAAATGCTGAATAAATATTATGAAAAATACTTTATTATTAGTTTTACTTACATGAGAACAAAAGGAAATGGATATCAAATGGTGATTCAACAAACATGTATTGTGTACTACTATGTGCCAGGCATTGTGTCATGTACTAGGGATACAGCAATGAACAAAACATGCACAATTGCTGTCCTCACAGAGCTAACAGTCTAGTGTGGGGACCTGGAGATATTTATGGGCTACACTTGACTTACCATAATTTAAAGAAGTTAGTTTCCAAGTTGGATTGTTCATCTCTTAGAACCTTTGGGACATTTCATGGAATGAAACTCTTCTATGGAAGAACAAAATAGTATAGTGTTTTAAAGTCCATGGATTCTAGGGCTAGACTAAGTTGAAAGTTTTATCTGTTAGGGTCTTGCCAAAAACATAAACAACTCTAGATCTTTCAGCTAAGGGGACTTTAATATAGGGGGTAGATTAAACAAGTAATAGACTTGTTGAAAAATCAAGCAGAGGATGGTGAGGCCACCAAGAGATTAAGATTAATAATAACAGTTAAGTTGCTTCCACTTTTAGGTCTAGATGGCTAATGGGAGGAGGCAATGTTATCAGAACCTTGATGCCAGGCTATTTGGTTGAAGCTAAAATCCAGGCAAGGGCTTCTCAGATAGACCTGAGGCTATGGAAGAAGAACTGTTAACATGTAGGTGGAGGAGACACAGCTGTTTCCAGAGATTCTATAAGAAAAGGGGAGGGTGAAAGAGAGAGAGAGAGAGAGAGAGAGAGAGAGAGAGAGAAGAAGAAGAAGAAGAAGAAGAAGAAGAAGAAGAAGAAGAAGAAGAAGAAGAAGAAAGAGGGAGAGATATAGAGATAGAGATAGAGATAAAGAGAGAGCTAGAGATAAAGAGAGAGAGACAGAAAACAGAAACAGAGACAGAGAAGACAGTCACTAATTTTTCACCAACTTCTGCTCTATAATTTTCTTTCTACCAGTGCCTTCCATTTATCAAACCTACTCAAAAGTCCCAGGGGAACCTGGGAATATATTTGCCTATGATGCAAAGCAGGGGAAGAGAAGGAGAGGAGTAAATTTAAAGCAGTTAATGGTTACAAAAGCCAAGCTGCATCATTTATTAACTGTAATTATGAGTCAATATCCATATTTTAGTTTTTTCACATTTAAAGTTAGGATTTTGATATAGTACCTCCCCATAGGGCATTTGTGAGAATTAAATACATTGATACATGTGATGTCTTTGAAACAGTGTTTGGTAAACAGTAAGTCAGGTAGAACTTATTATAATACTAGGGGCCTGGTACACAGATTCATGCACATTGAAAAAAAATTAATTAGAAGAACAATTCATGTGGTAATTATGTTACTGCAAAAATTACATGTCAAAATAGTATATATAATATCCTATATAATAAAAGAGAAACATGTAAATGGACCATCCCTCCCCTACACTCACCAGCCAATCAGGGTTGAGTATGCAAATTAACCTGACAAAGATGGTGGGTTACTTTGCATACACAGGCACCGGCCAGGGAGCAGAGCGGGAGAGCCAACAGAGAGTGGAGTGGCTTGGGGAACTTGGCTCCCCAGGCTGCCAGAAAGAGAGCAGAGAGGGAGAGCTGGCGGCTTGGAGGACTTGGCAGAGTGGGAGGCCATGGGACAGAGACAGAGCAGGAAGGGAAAACCAAGATCTTGGGGAGCACCAGGAATTCTGAGAATAGTAGTTTTGATGGCAGCCCCAGGACTGGAAACAGAAGCCCAGAGCAAGGGGAGCACTAGGAATGCTGGGAATCATAGTTCTGGTGGCAGACAGATCTCCTAGACACTAGAGCAAAGTGAGCCTGGAGCAAGTTACTGTCGTGGTGGGGGATGGAGGGAAAACAAAGGTGAGAGACATAAGTAAAATCAGAGTGTCTAGGAAAAATTAACGAGAAGATATTCTAAAACTTCCAGGAAATTTCCACCAATGAAGCAAAGAAAAAAAATGCCTCTATTATTCTGTGAGCAACAAACCAAACTGAGTTGGGGTCTCAGAAAATTCACTCATATGATTGCAAAGACAGACAGAAACTCCCGGATTGCTGAGGACTCCCCTGAGGGCTCCCAGATTGGAGAGGGTGTAGGTTGTGCTGAGGGACCCCCACACCCCCCAGTGCATGAATGTCATGCACCGGGCCTCTAGTAGTATTATAAAATTAAAACGCACATGCAATTGTCACCAGCAAGAGCTTTATATGTATTGCGCATGTGCGAGTCAACATTTATTTTTAAATTGACAAGCGCACGTCATATGTACTGGCTGGTTGGTAGCTTGGATGGTCGGACGGATGGCCTTTTATATATATAGATATTATAAGTACTAATAAGATCTACTATTTTATTTTTATCATATATGATATTGCCAGCTCATTATATTTAATAAAGGCCTCATAGTTATGGGAGCTCATAATTCAAGTGTCTCAGCAAATTCTAGCTATAAATGAGTGAGTTTGACTATTCTGATCCCTCTGTAAAAGCCATTCTTGTAATGGTAAGCAGTATTTAGGCCAGAATTTAGGAAAGCTTATGAATCACTTGATAAACGCAGTACCCACCAGCATACTCAGCAAGCTCTCAACATAATCTGCTGGGTTAAGTTAGAATGTCTCTATTATATTAAAAATAAGAAACACAAGAAAATGTTATTTAGAATTTACCACATAAACAAGTGTTCCCTGGCCCTTTAACAAAATATGTACACTATCCTGAATCCTCTTTTCAAATTACCATTATATAAGTTCTGGAATCAGTAATGGAACCTGGTGGCAAAATGGGTAATGAAAATAAGGTGGAGATAGGAGCAAAACAGTAATTCATAGAAATGAGATAAAGAGAGTTCACTTAGTTTATAGATATCTAAAAAAATTATAGCAGATCATTTAAGGGTGAACAGAACATTAAATATTCAATCAATGAAGGGAGTTATTAGATTAAGGTGCCCATCTGTATAAAAATGGAGAAGCATATCAGGGGCATATAAATTACAAGAAGAAAGAAAGAAAGCTCCAGGCAGCAGAGTAGTGTTTAATGCTTTAATGCTGTGAGGGATCCAGTGATTCTGTTGCTTTTTGGCACTGGCTTGGAAACATATTGGTAGCAGTCAGCAGGTATTTTATATCTTTAATTTCCTTATGATGAGCCCATTGGATTACTAAACTTTGAGAAAATTCCAATATCTGAAATGAACAATTGTTCATCAGGACCTGGTAGATAGATTTATGTAAATACATTTAAAAATATTTGTTCTTTATTGTGAGTAAAGATAAAATTGTGTGGCATTAGTGAAGATGTTAAATATTTTTCTTTGTGTTTGCAATGGGATAGCACTGGAAGTTGTTAATTTGTTGACAATGCAAGTAGGAGTGCTGGGCCAATTATTCTATTAAGTTAAACCATTGGCTCTACTTTGTTATTCCTGATTTATTTACTTCAGACTGAGACTTTTGGGGGCATGAATTATGTAGGTAAATATTTGGTGCTCTAGCATCACTTTGCATGTCCAGACTTGACTGAGTATTTATTAGATGTATTTTGTATATAATTTTTTGCTAAACTAGACTATGGGCATCATGACAGCAGGGATTGATCTGTTCTTTTTACTCATATCTCTAGCATTCAGGCAGTACCTGGTAAATGCTAGACTCTCAGGGATTATTTGTTAAATGGATGACTAAAACTTATAGCTATTAGTAGACATTTTTGTAAGTGCTACTGAGAAACATTGAAAAATCTGCCAGACATTTTCAAGGATATTAGTGTCTCAAAAGGTAGGCAAATATTTTACTTCCAGTGGGAGGTTGACTTTAGAGAACACATTGTTTTTAGGTTATATTTATTATTTGACAAATGTCAGAATAGTACTGCTTTGGTTCATGTGACTATGTTGATGGCTACTTCCTCAGGTTTTCTTGAATGAAACTTCTCACTTCAGCATTCTTAATAGCCAAATTGAATCGAGTTAGGCAACATGATCTACCACTTAGTGCTGTACCATACATAATCTTTGAAATTTACAATTAACAAACTGGAAGTTGTAGTTCAAGCCTTTTGGAGGTTGAAGAAATTTTACCATGGTATGGTTTAATTTTATAAAGTGTATAACAGAGCACTAGTTCCACAAGACACTGTATAAGAGGGAAAAAAAGTTCTATGGTCAAATAACTTTGTGCAATGTTGTATAGTCTTATTTTGGAAATTCATGCTGTACATTAATTAGCATAGTTAAAACTCTGAGAAGATACACAGTAAAGAAGCCTATTTATTTTTTACTCAGAGTTTCTCAAATTAAGTACAGAAGCTTTCTCCTCATTATCAACATTCCTACAAGATTATTATTTTATCGAATAGACATTAGGAAAATTTAGTGGAATAAAAAGAAGACTTACCTACCTATCAAAAGCATCAAGTTCCTCTGGATCTCCCACTTAATAGCTATGTTCTAGGCCTCATTCTTACCATTTTCAAAAGGGAAGCATACCATGTTTCCTCAGGTCTAAGACAAAAGGTTTGTTTTCACACATCAAAGTGTGGAATGGATCAGAAGAAGACTTTGATCCATTTAACATGGCATTTATTTTTCCCTGAAAAGTTATAATTAAATTGATAGTTTCTTTTATAATTTATGGCATATTAGAGACAAAGAAATAGGTTAAATTTCTCTGCCAATTTATCAGGGTTATTGTGAAAACCAAATGAGTTAATGAATAAAGAAAGCAGCTGGTAAAATCCATAATAATGGATTATTATTATGCTCACTTTGTCTGGCTTAAGTGGCAGCGGTAAGCTATCAGGCTGACTATGTTTTTTTTAAATATAATTTCCTCAGGTAGATAAGAACATACCAAATCTAGGTTTCATAACTGATTTGTCTACATTTTCATTTGTTTGCTTAACTTGATTTAAATGAAATTCTGCTTTAGGTACATAGTCACAGCCTCAATCACAAAAACAAAATTAGAAAAAGGTAATGTTTAATAATAATTTCTGGCAAAACAAATAATTTTAGAATGTGTTATAACTTTATTTGCCATTGAAAGAATTTAGAATGAAGTAGGTGATTCTAGGAACTTATCCGGGGAATTAATTCCTCAACAAGCATTATGCCCACTTTTGCATTAAGAACTGTGAAAATAAACAGTTGGTAAGCACTAAGTGGATGTTTTTTTAAAAAAATATATTTTATTGACTTTTTACAGAGAAGAGGGGAGAGGGATAGAGAGTTAGAAAGATCGATGAGAGAGAAACATCGATCAGCTGCCTCTTGCACGCTCACTGGGGATGATGTGCCCGCAACCAAGGTACATGCCCTTGACCGGAATCGAACCTGGGACCCTTGAGTCCGCAGGCCGACGCTCTATCCGCTGAGCCAAACCGGTTAGGGCTACTAAGTGGATGTTTTAAGAATGACTTTTGGTTAGGCTCTGTGATAGGTGCTGACTTAAATATGTTAACCCTAATCATAGCCCTAGGCTTAATCCTAGCCTTAGAATTTGCCCCAGCTCTAAATTTTACTGCAACCCTAACTCTTATTCTAACAGTAATATTAACCCTAACACAGGTTAACCTAGTGTGTGGAATGCTTCTAATTTCATTGAGGTATTATAATATAATATAATATAATTTCCTGGCAGAACATGAGAGAACATAGTTTTCCTTGTTAATCTTAGTCTCTGCTAAAAACAGTGTGCTAAAGCCCAGCTTGGTACCAAATAATTTTACAAGTGATCAAATACTTCACTGCAGGCTTTACAGTGAATAAAGGCAGATCACTACCTTGGAGCAGCTCATAGACTAATGAGGAATACAGATTGGAAAACAGGTAATTGCCATGATATAAGTATTTGCAGAGATTGGTTGAAAGACTGAAGAAATGGCTACTGTAAACTAATTCAGCTTTGTGGGGTTTGAATGGGACTGGAAGCTTCACAAAATGAGGGAATATGGGCTGGATATTAAAGGAGCAGTAAGTACTGGGCAGAAAACATGGAAAAGCAGTGAAGAACAGTTGGATAAAATTGCATTTGTGGGCCAGCTGACATGGCTCAGTGGTTGATCATTTACCTATGAACCAGGAGGTAACGGTTCGATTCCCAGTCAGGGCACATGCCTGGGTTGCGGGCTCCGTCCCCAGAAGGGGGCATGCAGGAGGCAGCCTATCAATGATTCTCATCATTGATGTTTCTATCTCTTCCTGTTCTTTCCTCTCTGGTATCAATAAAAATATATTTTAAAAAGATCACATTTGTGCCCCACAATCTCTGAAAAACTTTGGGTTTATCTGCTATAAACATTTCATTGAGTCATAGCAAAAGGTGAACCTGGAAATGAGCCTGGTAAGTGTGAAGGGCCACTGCATACCATAATAGTTTTGGCCATATAGTGAGGGTGATGGGGAGCCATTAGAGGGTTCTGAGTTGGCAAGTAGCATGATCAGTTTTACATTTAAAAACAATTACTCTGGTAGCAGCCTGGAGCATGGATTAAAAGGCAGTAAGACTGTTTAGGAGGCTGTTGTAATAATCCAGTCAAGAGATGATGCTAATGGAGATGGGACAATAATAATACATTTGAGAGATAATTCTAAGGTAAAAGCTACATAATTTAGAGGTTAAGTAGAATGTGTGAGATGGAAGGAGAAGGGGAAATCAGAATAGTCTATGCTTTTGAGCTTAAGAGATTAAGTAGATGGTGATGTCATAATTCATAATTAGGGAATTTGAAAGAGTAGTGTGCTTAGAGAAAAAATTACTTTAGTGCCAGTGTTATTTTCACGGTCAATAGGATGTATGGGAAAAAGATAATATTTCTGCTTTCTACAGCCATTATTTTTTAGTATGACAGAATTAGATATATAATTCAAGTGGATTCTTCTACAGAATAGTCATGAGCCCAGGGAGAGAATTCCATCAACTCTCCAGCATTGTGTGTGTGTGTGTGTGTGTGTGTGTGTGTGTGTGTGTGTGTGCATGCGTGCCAGGGAAGACTTAATAAAAGAGGTGACATTTAAGGGGAGATGTGAAAGATCATAGAATGTATGAGAATTATAAGAAGTTCAAAACAGCTAAAGTGTGTGTGGTGAAAATGGTGGGAGAAGAGATTTAATGAGTCCATGACCACAACTCCCTCCAGAAATTGCAGTGCAGTGGCTATGCACCACATCTAGTGTGAGGAGAACAGTTTTTCCTCATGAGGCCTGCCAAGCAAAACCTTGTAATCATCTTCAGCCAGGCGGCCTAAAACACCAACACAGGATTTTAGCCTGGAGCTGGACTCCTCAAGGACTTTATTGGAAATCAGTAAATTGGATTTCTAAAGCTTATTTTACCAGTGATTCACTGGGGAAAGTCAACTTTTCTCTTTGGGCCTCTGTTTCCTTTGTCATAATAAGGAGACTCTATTTTAATATCCTCATGCTCAGCCTCTAAGGGTCCTTTCATCTCTAATGTTTTGTAGTTTCATTTCTGAGAGAAGGCAGTTGATGTCCAAAGGTGACAGGTGATAATACCTGGATTACACCTCCTGCCACAAGAGCTGTTCTCATGTAAACTGGGGAGAATAGTTAATGACCATCAGGCAGTCTCTTAGTGCTCAGCCTGAGGATGGTAGAATCTTCCTTATCTTAGAAAACTGGGACAGCTTTTGAACAGCTTTTTTTTTTGCTTTCTGGGGATTCTCTTTAGGAAATACTTGGTAAAAGTCAAAGGCAGTGTTAGCTCTATTAAATGTAACTGTTGACAAAAGTTTTCTCTCTCCCATCTGGCTTATCATTTAGTATCTGAAGGCATGGGCCAATTTGTTATGGTGGAAAGGGCTGGTAGAACACAAAAAATAATCTATAGATGAGGATTTATATTTAATAGGTCCTCAGTGACAGGTTTCAGATGATATTAACAATCTAAGGTGTGAAGATATAGATGATTAACTGCTCCAGAGCAGGTATGTTGCTTATACCACCCTGTACCCCCATCCAGGAGGATGTAGTGTGTAAGGAAAGATATCTTGTTATATAACCAAATGATAATTCATTTCAGATGCTTTAAATATATGCTCTTGTTTAATTCAATCTTCACAAGCCACCCTACGAGGTAAACACTATTATTATCCACATTTTACAAGTGAGAAAACTGAGCCTCAAAGAGATTACATGGCCTATTGAGGGTTATATAGCTAGTAACTGGCTGACTAGGGATTTGAATCTAAGTGTGTGTGACTTCAGGAAGTGTATTCTTAGCCACTATCCTATGATACCTCTCTTTTTGTCAAGATAATTCAACCAGAGATAGTCACATCCTTGTGGCAAATTACCTAAGTAGATAATTACCCAGATGGTTTGATTTGAGGATTGCTAAAATATTCAGCCAAGTCAACCATTAGCATTCCTTTCTATGTTGGACTTTAAAAGTAGGTTCATTTATAGTTTAACAAAGATATTTAATTTTTCCAGAGAAACAAATCATCAAGGTCAATGTGCCTGCACATTTATTAATGTACCTTTTCCCATCAAAAACCTATGTTATTGGATGGTCCGAGCTAAATGAGACAGTCTGGATAGGTTGAGAATGGATGATTTAGGGAGGAATTTGAAATCTGACCATTGAAAGATGTTAGTAACACCCAAGGGTACAATACTGGAGGAGTTAGCTACCTTTGCTTTAGAAAGATATTAATGACAATTTGTCATACAAATGAATGTGACCTTCAGGATCGGGAATCTGTACTCCTAGATGTTGACTGTTGTTGGGGCAGAAGATCAGACTAACTTGTACTTTCTCCAATCTGTCTCTCTTTTTGTGTGTCTATTCTCAGTCACAATAGGAGAATCTAAGGCAACTTTGAAAAATTCTCCATCTTTGGACTAAGGCATGGTATTGTTAGAAGTTTATTGTTAAAATGTCGGTACCCTTTGGGAGAGGCATTAGATGCCATCATTTCCTTACTGGTAGTTTATTCAGTAATGCAAAGTCTGAGAAAACCCTGTGTTACTTAATTTCAGACAAGGGTTTAATCTGAAACATGATCCAGGAGGGTGAGAGAATCACCCTCTATATGTGTTTTGGAAGGTGGTGGGAAGGCGGAGATTGTAGGCAAAGTTAACACTTGAACTCTGGGTAACTGAGAGAGATAACACCTCCAACTCCTGGGAGAGAGGCAAGTAAGAGGGTAAAAAACTGATGTTACCTCCCTTTAATCCACAACCTGATCTTGATTCCTTGACAGGGACAGAATTTCAGGGTAGCCAATTTGTGTTGTTTCTTTAGCATTAATTATTATTTCCCTCTGAGCTCACTGATACTTGCATCCCAAGCAGTGAGACAAGGGGCTGTAATTGAATGCTCAGCAGCCTGAACAAAGTTCAAAGAAAGTTCACCAAACAAGCCTAAAACCTTGTAGTGAAAAGAGAAAACCCTTTTGAAATGTCTTTCTAACTTCAGAAACACAGAACAGCACTTTGCTCACACTGGGAATTAATTGGTTGATGAATTCATTTTGAAAAATATTTCATCCAGGTGTTCTGAAATAAAAACTCTGGTAATGCAAAAATATGAAAGCTTCCAGAAAATTTAAAGATCCTGTGATGCAGTGGAAAGAGCATGGGCTTTGGAAACAGACAGCCTTGAGCAAGTTTACCGCTCTGTGCCTCACTTTCGGTTTTCTCATCTGCAAAATGAGAATAACAGTATTTGCCCTACTTCAGAGTTATTATGAGGCTTCAGTATGAAAATATGTGTAAAATGCCTAATACAGTTCATGCTAGTTCCATTATTTCACCTTGGTGGAAGAACTATGTTGGGGTAGAAAAGAGAGACTAAAATATAGAAGGACAGGCCCCATGAAATCAATTTGAATGAAGATAAAGCAGCACTAAAAGCATGTGGCAATTCTGTAGACAAAAATAATACAATCTCTACAAATAGTTTGTTCCCAGCCTATCAGGGAACAAACTTACTGGTATAAAGAGACAGCCTCCAAAAGATGATGGCAGTATGGGACACCTGATCCAGTTGACATTGGCACTCTTGTCACTATCAAATGTGGCAAGAGACCCTTCAGCACACACCTATTATACCAGAGTCATCCCTGTTTACTAGGAAAGTGGCTGTTTACTTGTACTAAATTTTCAACGTGGGTGGGTTGTCACCAGCAATCAGGGGAATTTTTTTCATTCAAAAACACCATAACATTGTAACCATTCAAACAAATAAAAATAAACAGTCTTCAATGTTGGAGAGGATGTTAGGGGAAATACACTCACATTGCTGGTGAGAATGAAAATAGTCACAACTCTTTGGAAGATGGTTTGGTAGTTCCTATAAAATATTAAAATGGGCCTTTGCATCAGCCCAGCAATCTGCTTCTATGTATATATCTGAAGAAATACCTCCATGTACATCTGGGGACATATACAAAGGGTGGTTATTATAGATTTCTTTGGTAATAGCCTGACTGCTCATTAGTTGGAGAATGGTTAAACATTACAGTGCATTCCTGTAATGAAATATTATGAAAACATTTAAAAACTAGAGGCCCAGTGCACAAAAATTTGTGCACTCAGGGAGGGGGGTGTCCCTCAGCCCGGCCTGTGCCCTCTCACAGTCTGGGACCCCTCGGGGGATGTCCACCTGCTGGCTTAGGCCCGCTTCCCGGGGGATCAGGACTAAGCCGGAAGTTAGACATCCCTCTGTCAGCCCGGGAGCCCTTGGGGGATGTCCACTTGCCAGTGGAGAGCAGGTCTAAGCTTCAGTCGGACGTCCTTAGCGCTGCTGAGTCGGTGAGAGAGGCTCCCGCCGCCACCACCACTGTACTGGCAGCCATCAGCCTGGCTTGTGGCTGAGCAGAGCTCCCCCATGTGGGAGTGCACTGACCACCAGAGGGCAGCTCCTGCATTGAGCGTCTGCCCCCTGGTGGTCAGTGTGTGTCATAGTGACCAGTCATTCCCAGTCTTTCTGCTGTTAGGGTCAGTTTGCATATTACCCTTTTACTATATAGGATAGAGGCCTGGTGCACAGGTGGGGG
>NW_005364953.1:1458486-1460741 GCF_000412655.1 Myotis brandtii | reverse complement strand
GGGGGGGTGTCCCTCTGGGGTGCCTGGCCAGCCTGAGTGAGGGGCTGATGGCCGTTTTCAGGTTGGCCACGCCCATGGGCTGGAAGCAGGTATCTGGGATTTATTTTTCATCTATAATTGAAACTTTGTAGCCTTGAGCAGAGCTCAGGGCCGGCCAGGGCAGGCAAGAAGCTTGGCTTCCTCCATCACCGGGGCAACACAAGCCTCCTGCTTGCTCCAGCTCCATGGCCATCGCCATCTTTGTGATGGAGTGAGGGAGTGATGGAGTGAGGGAGTGAGGGAGTGAGGGAGTGAGGGAGTGAGAGAGTGAGGGAGTGACAGTTAATTTGAATATTACTCTTTTATTAGATAGGATGAGGTGTATTAGATGAAGGGACATGGCAGTATTTCTATGATACATTGTTGAGATTTAACAGGAAGTTGAAGTACAGTGTTTATGGTATAATATAAATTTTAATTTGTAAAATTTTAAAAATGGTTTATATTTATATTTGCATATGAAAAAGTCTGGAAGGATAGAAGTTAACCCTGTGCAATGGAGATGGGGATACTGTTGTTGGGGAGAGTCTTAAAGGGTCACATTCCCAGTTTACTTTATAGATGTCTGCATTTTTTGAAATTCTTTAGATGAACATGTTTTACTGTTATAGCCTTAAAAAATCATAAAGTGATAAAACAAATGTATAGATTGGCTCAGTCACTTCTACCCTGTGCTTGGTGTGCATTTTCCTAGAGATTTCAGTAATAATAATGATAGTAGCTAACATTTATTAAGTGCTTATTTTGTGCCAGGAAGTGTTCCAAGCACTTTACATATACTAGTAGCCCTGTGCAGAAATCCGTGCATGAGTAGCTCACTGCCGCTTGCCTTAGCTGGCCACCCACCCACTGCCACTGGTAGCTCTCCACTGCTTGTAGCTCGCTGCCACACTCTCCTGTAGCTCTCTCAGCTTGCAGCTCACTGCCCCGCCCTCCTGTAGCTCTCCACCACTTGTAGATTGGTTGTGACATTATGGTGTAATGGATAATTAGCATATTATTATATAGGATTAGCTCATATAATCTTCACAAAATCCTTAAAAGGTTGTTTTAGACTGTGCGGGCTGCTATAACAAAAATTCCATACACTGGGTGGTTTAAAAGCAATAGATATTTTTTCCTCACAGTTCTGGAGGCTAAGTCCAAGATCAAGTTACCAGAAGATTCAGCATCAGGTGAGAGTCCACTTTCTGGTTCATAAATGACTGTCTTCTTGCTGTCCTGAAAGGGTGAGGGAACTCTCTGGGGTATCTCTAAGGGCACTAATCCACCCTCATGACCTAATCACTTCCCAAAGGTCACACCTCCAAATACCATCACACTGGGAATTAGGATTTTAACATATGAATGAGGGGGTGGTGACACACAAACATTCAGCTAATAAAATTGAAGATTACTAGTAGAAAATTTAAAAAAATAAAAATAAATTGAGGATTAGAGAGGTTAGAAAACTAGTTAAATCTCCTCTGTCTCATAAGTATGAAACAGGAATTTGAAAGCAGAGAACCTGACTTCAGAGCCAGTATGCTTAAGCAGTATTCCACATTATCACATAGAGGAAAGAGGTAGATTACATAGTCTATGCTCTCAAAGAATTTAGAGACTGGTTGGGGAGATGTACACTTAGCTCTCTCTTTTTTAAAAATTTATCTTTATTGTTGAAAATCTTACAGGTGTCCATTTTGGGTTCTTGTTTGTTTGTTTATTTTCCCATTGACCCCCTCAGCCTTCAACACACTATTGTCTGTGTTCATGGGCTATGCATATATGCATATAAATTCTCCAGTTAATCTCTCTTCCTCAACCCCTCCCACCCCAACCTTCCCTCTGAAATTCATCAGTCTATTCCATGGTTCTATGTCTCTGGATCTATTTTGTTCATTAGATTCTACATATGTGTGAGATCATGTGATACATGTCTTTCTCTGACTGGCTTATTTCCCTTAGCATAATATTCTCAAGGTCCATCCATGCTGTTGCAAATGGTAAAGTTCTTTCTTTTTTATAGCAGCATAGTATTCCATTGTGAAGATGTACCACTGTTTTTTAATCCACTCCTCTGCCGATGGGCACTTAGGCTGTTTCCAAATCTTAGCTATGGTGAATTGTGCTACTATGAACATAGGAGTGCATATGTCCTTTCTGATTGGTGTTTCTGATTTCTTGGGATTTATTCCTAGAAGGGGGATCACTAGGTCAAATGGGAGTTCCATTTT
>NW_005364953.1:1455169-1457980 GCF_000412655.1 Myotis brandtii | reverse complement strand
ATATCATTGGCAAATATGTTCTCCCATGAAGTGGGCTTTCTTATTGTGTTTTTTAAAAAAATATATGTTTATTGATCAGAGAGGAAGGGAGAGGGAGAGAGAGATAGAAACATCAATGATAAGAGAGAATCATTGATAGGCTTCCTCTTGCATGACCCTGACTGGGGATCCAGCCCACAACCAGGCATATACCCTTGACCAGAATCGAACCCAGGACCCTTCAGTCCGCAGGCCAACGCTTTATCCTGTGAGCCAACCCAGCTAAGGCCTTTCTTGTTGTTTTGTTGATGGTTTCTTTTGCTGTGCAGAAGCTTTTTATTTTGATATAGTTCCATTTGTTTATTTTCTCCTTAGTTTCCATTGCCCTTCTTACGTTTAAGTCTTTTATCCATTTTGAGTTTATTTTTGTGTATGGTGTAAGTTGGTGGTCTAGTTTCATTTTTTTGCATGTATCTGTCCAATTTTCCCAACACCATTTATTGAAGAGACTGTCTTGACTCCATTGTATGCTCTTGCCTCCTTTGTCAAATATTAATTGAGCATAATGACTGGGTCAATTTCTGGGTTCTCTGTTCTGTTTCATTGGTCTATATGTCTGTTCTTGTGCTAGTACCAGGCAGTTTTGAGGACAGCTGCTTTGTAATATAGCTTGATATCTGGTATTGTGATCCTTCCAACTTTGTTCTTTCTCAGGATCGCTGTGGCTATTCAGGGTCTTTTTTTATTCCATATGAATTTTTGGAGAGTTTGTTCTAGGTTTATGAAATATGCCGTTGGTATTTTAATGGGGAATTCATTGACTCTATAGATTGCTTTGGGTAGTATGGACGTTTTAATGATGATGATTCTACCAATCCATGAACATGGTATATTCTTCCATTTGTTTATGTCTTCCACTATTTCTTTTTTAAACATCCTGTAGTTTTCCGAGTACAGGTCTTTTAACTCCTTAGTTAAGTTTATTCCTAGGTATCTTAATTTTTATTTTTGCAATGGTAAATGTGATTGATTTTTTATTTTCTCTTTTTGTAAGTTCATTGTTGGTGTATAAAAAAGCTACAGTTTTCTGGGTGTTAATTTTGTATCCTGCTACATTGTTGAATTCATTTATTAAGCCTAATAGTTCTTTTTAAATTAAATTTATTCAAACTAAAAACAAATCAACAAGCAGTTCCTCCATTTCTCCCACCTCTACCTCTGGCAACCACCAATCTGTTCTTGGTATCTATGAGCTTGTTTTGTTTGTTTGTTTGTTTGTTTGTTTGTTTATGATTTCACATATTAGACCAATATGGTATTTGTCTTTCTCTTAGTTATTTCATGTAGCATAACTCTCTCATGTTTCATCCACGTTGTTGCAAATGTCAGGACTTCTTTTTTATAGCTGTATAATATTCCATTGCATATATATATATGCCACGATTTCTTTATCCATTCATCCATCGATGGTACTTAGGTGATTTACACATCTTGGCTATTGTGAGTAATGCACGGATGTTTCAAAACATTCCAGGCCTTGGCCCAGCGCCCACTCCTGGGCCTGCGCCGCTTCCACTACTCGTCTGCTGACCAGGTCTGTCTTGTT
Organism: Myotis brandtii; assembly: GCF_000412655.1. NCBI lineage: Eukaryota > Metazoa > Chordata > Mammalia > Chiroptera > Vespertilionidae > Myotis > Myotis brandtii. The sequence continues at coordinate 1,456,395 of NW_005364953.1, read as the reverse complement.
GCCCACTAACACACCTGGGAGGGAGGTTCCTGGCACCTGTGACCATGCCTTCTCCAGCCACTTGCTGCAGTTGATGAAGGACTGCTCATTGGTCATGTCGTAGATGACGCACAGGACAATAGGACTCTCCCACAATTTATCCAGCATTTCCAAAAACAGCTCCTTGCTGGCAGAGTCAAAAATAAAGAGCTCCACACTGTTCCCCATGTCAGGAACTGGCAGCGTCTTCACCACCAAATCTACCCCCATTGCCAGGGTGTAGCTCTGGAAGTGGGCTCCTTCGCTGCAGAAGATTTGCGCCAGGACGGTCTTGCCCACTGCAGGGTCCCCTGCCAGAAGGCATTTGGCTGAAAGCTTCCCCATGGTAACCAACCATCTCTATGGACCAGACAGGGGAAGACTGGAAGCTAGAGTCATTGGGGCCTGTGGCTGCGGTGGGGATTTCTAGATGGGCCCCAGACCCTCTGGGCTGCACAGGGAGGGGCGGCTACAGGCGCTAGGGTTGGGGCAGGGGCACACGGGAGCTCCAGATGGGACCCGCTCAACGCCTCAGTAGGTCGCCTGGAAGGTGCCAGCGATGTGGCACAGCTCCCATTCCTGGCCCAGCCCCCACCAGATGTGGATAATCAGGAAGAGTGACTCCACAACCCTGGAGCCCTAAGTACTGCGCCGGACGTGCTCAAGTCTAATAGTTTTTTGATGGAGTCTTTAGGATTTTGTATGTACAATATCATGTCACCTGCCAATAATGATGGTTTTACTTCTTCTTTTCCAATTTTGATGCCTTTTATTTCATCTTCTTGTCTAATCCCTAAGGCTAGTACTTACAATACTGTGTCGAACATGAATTGTTTCCAGTATGTTTTTAATTTCTTCTTTGATCTCTTTGATAACTCAATCACTATTTAATAGCATGCTATTTAGCCTGCAAGTGTTTGAATTTTTTAATTGTTTTTATTGTAGTTGATTTCTAATATTATTCCATTGTGATCTGAGAAGATGCTTGATATGATTTCAATCTTCTTAAATTTCAAGAGACTTTGCCTGTGACCCAGTATGTCATCTATCTTTTAAAATGTCCTGTGAGCACTTGAGAATAATGTATATTCAATAGCTTTGGGGTGAAATGTTCTGAAGATGTCAATTAAGTCTTTCTCATCTAGTAGTTATTTAGGATTGCTGTTTCTTTGTTGATTTTTTTGTCTAGAGGATTTATCCAGTGATGT
>NW_005364953.1:1445613-1455133 GCF_000412655.1 Myotis brandtii | reverse complement strand
ATGCAATGCTGGATCTGATTTGATAGAATTTTGTTGAGGATTTTGGCATCTATGTTCATGAGGGATATTGGCCTGTAATTCTCTTTCTTTGTAGTGTCTTTATCTGGTTTTCAGATTAGGTTAATGCTGGCTTCATAGAAAGAGCTTGGAAGTGTTTATTCCTCTTGAATTTTTTTTGGAATAGTCTGAGGAATATAGGTTTTAGTTCTTTGCTAAATGTTTGGTAAAATTCCCCTGTGCAATTGTCTGGCCCATTGCTTTTGTTTGCTGGAAATTTTTTTTTGCTTCAGTTTCCTCCATACTTATCAGCCTATTAGGATATTTTTATTCTTCCTGATTGAGTTTTGGAAGCTTATATTTTTCTAGGAATATGCCCATTTCTTCTAGGTTGTCCAGTTTGTTGGAATAGAGTGGTTCATAGTTTTTTTTTTTTTACAATCCTTTGTATTATTGTGGTGTCTGTTATTAAGTTGCCTCTTTCATTTCTGATTTTGTTTATTTGGGTCCTCTCTCTTTGTTTCTTGGTGAGCCTGGCTAGATGTTCAACAATCTTGTTTCAAAGAACCAGCTCTTGGTTTTATTGATCTTTTTATTGCACTTTTTTTGGTCTCTATGTCATTTATTTCTGCTCTTATCTTTATTATCTCCTTTCTTCTGCTCACTCTGGACTTTTCTTGTTGCTCTCTTTCTAATTCTTTACATTATAGAGTTAGATAATGTATTACCAGTTTTTCTTGTTTTTTTGATGGGCCTGTAATGCTATGAACTTCCCTCTCAGGACTGCTTTTACTATGTCCCATAGATTTTGGATTGCTGTGTTTTCATTGTCATTTGTTTCCAGTATGTTTTTAATTTCTTCTTTGATCTCTTTGATAACTCAATCACTATTTAATAGCATGCTATTTAGCCTGCAAGTGTTTGAATTTTTTAATTGTTTTTATTGTAGTTGATTTCTAATATTATTCCATTGTGATCTGAGAAGATGCTTGATATGATTTCAATCTTCTTAAATTTCAAGAGACTTTGCCTGTGACCCAGTATGTCATCTATCTTTTAAAATGTCCTGTGAGCACTTGAGAATAATGTATATTCAATAGCTTTGGGGTGAAATGTTCTGAAGATGTCAATTAAGTCTTTCTCATCTAGTAGTTATTTAGGATTGCTGTTTCTTTGTTGATTTTTTTGTCTAGAGGATTTATCCAGTGATGTCAATGAGGTATTAAAGTCCTATACTATGATTTTATTGCTGTCAACCTCTCCCTTGATATCTTCCAAAGGTTTTTTTTTTATGTATTTGGATGCTCCTGCATTGGGTGCATATATGTTTACTAGAGTTATATCCTCTTGTTGTATTAATCCCTTTAGTATTATGAAGTGGCTTTCCTTATCTCTTGTTATGGCCTTCACTTTGAGGTCTATTTTTTCAGATATAAGTATTGCTACCCCAGCTTTTTTTTCATTTCCATTTGCCTGAAAGATATTTTTCCATCCCTTCACTTTCAGTCTGTATGAGTCCCTTGTTTTGAGCTGGGTCTCTTGTATACAGCATATAATATTTTTATATCCATTCAGCCACTCGATGTCTTTTGATTGGAGTACTTAATCCATTTACATTTAAGGTTATTATTGATAGGTACTTGTTTGTAGCCATATTTATTTTTTGTACCTGTGTTCCTTCTTCCCTTTCTATTTCTCCTTTTTACAATAGTCCCTTTTAGCATTTCTTGCATTGGTGGCTTGGTAGTAATAAACTCCCTTAGCCTTTTTTTTGTTTGTGAAGTTCCTGATTTCCCCTTCAATTTTGAATGATAGCCTGGCTTGATAGAATATTGTATTCAGTCCCTTGCTTTGCAGCATTTTGTATACTTCATTCCATTGCCTTCTGGCCTGATGTGTTTCTGTTGAGAAATCATTTGTTACTCTAATGGAAGATGCCTTGTAGGTAACTTTCTGTCTCTCTCTTGCAGCATTTAAGATTTTCTCTTTGTCGTAAATGTTTGTCATTGTAATTACAACGTGTCTGGTGTAGGTCTTTTCAGGTTCATCTTGTTTGGGACTTTCTGTGCCTGTGTGACTTTCTTCTTCCCCAGATCAGGGAAGTTTTCTGTCATTATTTCTTCAAATAGATTTTTGAATCCTTCCTCCCCTTCTTGTCCCTGCTTTCTAATTTTTTCTCCAATTGCTGTTCAGATTTGTTTGTTTTTCTGCCCTGTCTTCTAATTTGCTAATTTGGTCTGCTTCTTCTAGTCTACAGTTGAAACCTTCCATTGTGTTTTTTCTTGTAGCTATATCACTTTATTTACTGTTTATTCTTACACTAGAAGCCCAGTGCAGGAAATTTGTGCACAGGAAGGGGGTCTCCTCAGCCCAGCCTGCACCCTCTCCAATCGAGGAACCCTCGGGGGATGTCAGACATCCCTCTCACAATCCTGGACTGCTGGCTCCTAATCACTCACCTGCCTACCTGCCTGGTCGCCCCTAACTGCCCCTCCTGCCAGCCTGATTGCCCCTCACTGCCTCTGTATACTGGCCTGATCACCCCTAACTGCCCCCTGCTACTGACCAGGTTGCCCGCAACTGGCCCCTCCCTGCCAGCCTGGTCACTCCTAACTGCCCCCCCAAGCCTGGTCATTCCTTCCTGCCACCCTATCAGCCTGGTCACCCCCAACTTCCCTCCTCTGCCAGCCTGGTTGCCCCTAACTGACTCCCCTGCCGGCCTGTTCACTCCCAACTGCCCCCCCCCTGCTGGCCTGGTCGCATCTTACAGCCCCCGCTGACCGGCGTAATTGCCCCAATGCAGTCTGCTCTTCAGTCATTTGGTCATCCCTCACTAACCCCCCTTCCAGCCTCATCACCCCACACAGCCTGCTGTTCAGTCATTTGGTTGTCCCTCACTAAACCCCCTGACAGCCTGGTTTCCCCACGCATCCTGCTGTTCAGTCGTTTGGTCATCCCTCACTAACCCCCCTGCCGGCCTGGTCATAGGCAGCCATAGTATGAGGTCGTGAGGGTTAATTTGCATATTACCTCTTTATTATATAGGATAAGTTGTTGATTTTCTCATCCAGCTGGTTTAGAAACTCTGACCCTTACTCTGAATTCTTTTTCTGACATAATGCATGCCTCCGTTTTATTTAGTACCTTTTCTGATGCCTCCTTTTCTTTCCTTTGGGATTTTTCTTTGTCTCCCCATTTTTGTTTTCATCAAAAGATCTAGGTGCTGAGTCGCTCAGGGCCTGTGGCTGCAGCAGCAGGCTTGGCAGGAGGGTCGGACTCTCTGAAACTCCCTGGAGGGCCCAGGCCCCCAGTTTCACAGGGACTGTGTCTGAAGCAGTGGGCTTGGCTGGAGAGTAACCTAGTCCCATACTCACTGGTGGGCCCAGTCACCATGATGCACAAGGCTCAGAGTTGAAGCAGCTCGCTTGGTGGGCAAATCATGCAGTCATGGGACCTGGGTTGAAGTGTCACTATCTCTTTTTATTTCTCTCATTCTCTCCATCTCTCTCTCTCTCTCTTTCTCTCTCTCTCTCTCTTTCTCTCTTTCTCTTGTTCTCTTTTTCTCCCTTTCTCACACACACACACAGAAATACACATGAAAAAATGCAATAGACAAGTGTTACAGATAAGGAATGCTACAGAAGCATGTAGGAGAAAGAGTATTGTAGGCTCAAGGACGCAATGACCAGTGCTTAGATTTGGACTATGGCTCATTTTCTTGCCTGGTTCTTCAGTGGCCAAGAATATACTTAATGGAGCAGCTGGTAGAGAGACTGTAACAGCTTATGACTAAAGAATAACACGAAGTGTAGAAATCCATTCATACCCCTATATATATGTTAATCTCCAGATCTGAGATAGAGCATTGCAGCAGTCCTGAACCCAACCATGGTAACAAAAGTGGATCTGTTGGCCTATGCTGTAAGTAAAACATATGCTATAAGAAGAGCCATTGTAGTATTTTGTGCCTCAGGCTCATCTCTTATTAATATGGAATAACTCCAATGTAAGGTTATATGAAACATTGCAGCTAAAAGGGCCTTTTGGTGCTCTCCCTTCACTCTTTTTGAGTGAAGCCCAGAAAACTGAATTAACTTGATCAAGGTCACACTGCTATTTTAGTGCCCAAAATACATATACAGCATAGACAGCAGGAAGTTACTTTCCTTTGAGGTAAAACATGTTACCTGGCTAAACGTGTCTCATTGCCTTGTGATTGAGGTAAAGGATTTAGGGGCTTTCATATAGGGTTTGTTTTCTTCCTCCCTTTCTCTAAACACACACACACACACACACACACACACACACACCTGTATAACAATTTTATTCCTGATGTTTTTATTTGTTTTTCTCTATAGATTATCACCTACCCTTCATATAAATTATTATGGAATTTGGCCAGCCTTTTTCCTCCTTGTACATGGGTGGAGAGATAAAATTTTTAATTTGCCCATACACAGCTTTCAAAGGTTATCATTTTCATGACCAGATGATGAATGATTAGACTCCTAATAGAATCTTGAGAGTGGTTCCCAGTTTTCAGGATGTCATTTCACGTGTTGGCTTGGAGGATAGTGACTTAGTACCTCTGTGACATGATCAATTATATGGGGCCAGGGTTAGGATTACATAACAAGCCTGCCTGCAGGAAAAACCTTATAAAACAAAGGGGTGGAAAAGTATACAATTGCATAATAATCTTGTAAAAATGCCTTACTCATTTTAATAAAAACACTGAGAAAAATGATGAGTTTTCATTCTGTCTAATTAATTGAAGGGCTTCATAATAAAAGCAAAGTTATTTTTCTCCATTAATAAGCACAAATCAATCTTCAAAAGCAACATATTTTATTATACCTATTCTTGGCTCTTCAATTCCCCAATTTATAAATGGTTATTTTTTTCCTTAGTTGGGAAGAGCAGAGGAGGACTCAGAGGTGTCTATAGTTTTCTGAACTTTGTATCATGGGACTGTTTTCAAAGTCCTTCTCAGTTCAGTTCATTTGAAGGTTAATTTGGGAGTTGAGTCATATAAGTAGAAATATATTAAAAAGTGTAAAAGAAGAGTCTTGATTCAACTCTGTTCTAGATAAGCTCTGACACTTGACAAAATGGCTAGATCTGTGCTTGTTTTTAGACCCAACCAGGCCCATCATTCTGTAATCATCTTCTGGGATATTTCATACCAGCCAGTATATAAAATCTGGTTTTAAACTTCCTTTCCCATCTCCATCCAAACATTCAAATGTCACCTTGTTTCTTTTGATTCCTTTATGCTGAAATGAGCTCTTGCCTTTCACCTAGTTCCTGATTCTAAAGATCTTAAAAGGTGATTTCTCCCAGTAAGCATTTCGTAACACTCCCCATACTCCTTTCCTTCCCATAGAGATTTAGATACTTCTATTCAGTGTTACTTTAATACATCATGCTTTATCTATCATTGTATACTTATGTGGCTTTCTTACTCCATTCATAGAATGCTCAAGGACAGGGATCAGGTATGCTTTAGGTCTGTACCTGTGTCAGGCAGCACTGTGCTTCACACAGACAAAGGGCTCAGTCAGTATTTCTGGCATCTAACTAAATGCTTTGGTTTATCTGATACCATGAGATGAGGAGGCAGTGATTAGTTAATCAGAAAAATATCCCTATTAGAATGAATTTCAAGAACTATCAGTATTTAAGAAGCCTAAAAAGCAAAATATATATGGAGGCTTGGAGTTGCAGCATATTGAAAATAGGGGTAAGCGGCTTGAATCTGTGGTCTGGACATGTTTGCCTTTAATTTGTGTCCTCCGAGCTAACCACTGCCTGGATTATTTCCTCAGAGAGGTGTCTTCATTGAGCCATATTTATAGTCTATTTCCCTAATTTGAATTGGATTTCATGGGTGGTTTATCTAGTCCAGGGACTTTCAGTAACATTCAGGGAACACTCTGTGCCCATGGTGAGAACCAACATGCACCTGTCTCAATTGATATAGCTGCTCATTTGCTGAGCAGGAAGGCAGGTGGTTCCAGGCCAGGGCCTTCTGGCATTATTATAGAGAAATAAATAGTTTTGTTTCAGTAGAAACTCCACTAGTCAAGGTGATATAAAAGAATGAGGACTTTTCTAAGATGAAGAATGTTAGTACAAATACAGAAGAGGGATAGGAGCGTGTTAGTGTGTGTCTGCGCATGTGCATGGTGGGTGGGGGGAGGAGAAAAGAAAGAAACATTAACTCCTAAATCAAAACTTTAAATCTAAACTAAATCCCTTTATTTTAGATTCATGTTTAAAAATAAGCAAACATTTATCATATTTATTCTGTGCCAAGCATTGTGCTCAGCACCTTACAAGAATCTCTTATTGAGTTCTCACAACAACCTTTTGAGGCAGTGCTATTATGAACCCTATTATATATATAGTAAGGCTTGGGTATGTGAAATAACTTGCCAATGTCACAGGACTGGTAAGTGGCAGAGCCTGGAATTTAAACTTCTCTTGTTTGATTCCAAAGCTCACATTCTTTCCTCTATTTAAAGGTACACTTTACATGCAGTAAAAGACACAAATCTGAAGTATACAACTGGATAATATTTTATCTATGTATATACCTACATGATACAGTTCAAGATATAGAACATTTCTATCATCCCAGAACATTATTTTGTGCCCCTTTCCAGTCAACACCAACTCTCTTGCCCCCACCCAAGTAACCATTATCTGACTTCTAGCACCATATATTAGTGCTTCTCAAAATGTGGACTCAGGACCAACAGCATCAGTATCACTCGAGAACTTATTAGAATGCAAATTCTGAGGTCACACCCCAGATCAACTGAATTGGAAACCCTTGGAATGGGTCCCATAAATCTATATTTTAACAAGCTTTCCAGGTAATTCTGTTTCACAACCAAGTTTGAGAACTTCTGTATATAGCAATCTATTCATATTTGTTGCTTGTATCAGTAACTCTTTCATTTTAAATTGTTGGTTAGTATTCCACTGCATAAATATACAATGTTATCTCTTTGATGGGTTGTTAGTGGAGCTTTTATTAAGGGATGTTTATTAAAGGAAAATTTAATATATATTTATTGATTTCAGAATAGAAAGGAGAGGGAGAAAGAGATAGAAACATCAGTGATGAGAGAGAATCATTGATTGGCTGCCTCCTGCATGCCCCTTATGGGGGATTGAACCCGCAAGCCAGGCATGTGCCCTGACCAGCAATCGAACCATGACCTCCTGGTTCATAGGTCAATGCTCAACTACTGAGCCACACCGGCCAGGCTATTAAAGAAAAATTTATATTTGCCTAAGGAAAATAGATTTGTGGAATCACAAATATTAAGGAGCAACTTAAGCAGAAGTAAAGCCAGTCATTGTATCATATGATAAAGAGTTAGAAAGGAAATGCTGTCCTCCCAACAAATCTCTCTCTTACTTGTTTCCTAATGCTGGAAAATTTACTTAATAGGAAGCTAAGACTTTTATTCCACTATAAACACTAAAACTTAAAAGACATGTGTGTGCTCCAAAAATAAAAGAATAAAGACAAGCTAAATGTCATATTGAAGTGTTAAATGGTCTATATACTTTCTTGCCAGTAGAGTTAAGTGCCCACATGCCAAATATATACCATGTATGCTACCACTTTACCACTTACATACCCAACTCTTGACAGGAATTACCAATCTATCATGCTACTTTTAAGTGTTGATTCCCATTTCAATCTTAGGATCCTTCTCAACAAATTATCCCAGGCAGCAACTATTAATCCTTTACAGCTGGTGTTCCATCTTGGTCCTAATTCGTGTGTGTGTGTGTGTGTGTGTGTGTGTGTGTGTGTGTGTGATCGTGTTTAGAACTATGGAGGGAAAAAACACCATAGAGAAGAAGTATGGCACAAGCAGGTGAACCAAAGGAATATTTTCTTTTCTGTGACATGTCTTCTCTTGTGTTTACATTGGAAAGCCCATTAGGTATGGGTGGCCAGGATATAACAAATTATTAGTTAACTAAATTTATGGAAAATCAGCCCAACAGCACCAAAAACAATAACAACAATAACTACTACTCCTTTCACTGAGACCTATGTGTTGGGCCTTATAGTAAGTACTTTCCGTGCATTGTCTCATTTAATTTGTAGAACCCTGCTAGGCCAGTATTATTATCTCCATTTTAAACCAGAAATTGAGGCTTAAGGAGGTGCCCAAATCCATATAACAGAGCTAAAATATAAATCCAGGCTATCTGACTCCATAGTTCTTGTTCTTTCAAACCCACTATTTCATACTTACTCTGAAGTAAATTTATTTAGGGCTACTTAGAACTGCTTTACTTCCCAATTCTTGTTAAAAGTATCTGAGTCCACTTTCCCACCTTAATATTATGATCATCGTTGAGGATCTCAGGGTTATCATTCTTACCATAAATAGTTACATTCATAACAAGTGTAAGAGATTAAAATATTAGGTGTATGAGATACATCCCTCATGATGTTTACTACCTCTCTTTAGTTATAAGCAACATTATGATTACAAAAACACACACACACACACACACACACACACATACACACACACACACACACGTATACACAGAATGAAATTAGGGTATTCCTTAGGAATTGACTTTTGAACTATAGTTGAACAAATAAATTTATCACACATGCAACACATGTCTACTATGTACCATTCACTACCTTAAGCTCCATAAAGGCAAGGACCCATCTGGTTCACTGCTGTATTCTCATTATTATGCACTTGATAAAAGGTAGGTACTCAATAAACATGTGTTGAATGAATGGAGGGATAAATGAATAAATGAATGTATGAATGCCAGGCATTGTACTGAGCTCTTGGATATGAGCTTGACTTCTAATTTTGGTTTTTAGCCTCAAAGGGAGGAGACCCTTTTAGTTGGATAAAAGTTATATGTGTCTGACTATTAGAGTAGAATATCCTGACAATTAAATCGGGAATTTCCATATATTGCACAATAAGTAAGAAAAATATAAAGTCTGTTCTTCTCAGGGTATATCTGTTATTTTTCCCCAATAACTTCATGGTTAAGATTTTATTTCCAACAGACAGAAGTTTGCTTCTTTAAAAAGTAAAGCTGACAGCTTGCCGGGGGAGACATCCAGCTTCAGCGCAACTACAATAATCTTGGCAAAATTAAAATCAACACACAACACCAAACAGCCCAACATGGGCCACAGCAGATGGAGGTGAAACATCTGCCCACAGTATGAGAAACTGAAGGAAATAGCCTACTTCCCCAAACAGGAATGTTGTGGGAATGTGATGACAACTCAAGAAGAGGGGCTCCTGTTTTAGTTACTTTTATTTATTTTATTTTATTTTATTGCAGATTTGACAATTAGCAGTCAGTTCTTATCTCCATTAACTGTTTGTTGATTTTTTATTTTCAACTCAATCCATTTATTTTTATTTTTTTTAAATTTCTTTATTGATTAAGGTATTACATATGTGTCCTTATCCCCCCATTATCCCTCCCCCCCCCCCCCCCC
>NW_005364953.1:1443759-1444235 GCF_000412655.1 Myotis brandtii | reverse complement strand
CAGCTATTTGGGGTCTTTTTTTATTCCAGATGAATTTTTGGAAAGTTCGTTCTAGGTCTGGGAAATATGCTGTTGGCATTTTAATGGGGAGTGCATTGAATCTATAGATTGCTTTGGGTAGTATGGACATTTCAATGATGCTGATTCTACCAACCCATGAATACGGTATGTTCTTCCATCTGTTTATGTCTTTCTCTATCTCTTTTTTCAGTGACCTGTAGTTTTCTGCACATTGGTATTTTACCTCCTTAGTTAAGTTTATTCCTAGATGTCTTATTTTTTTGGTGTGATGGTAACTGGGATTGATGTTTTAGTCCTTCTTTCTGTAAGTTCACTATTGGTGTATAGAAATGCCATAGATTTATTGGTGTTAATTTTGTATCCTGCTACATTGCCAAATTCATTTATTAATTCTAATAATTTTTTGATGGAGTCTTTAGGGTTTTCTATGTACAGTATCATGTCATCTGCAAATA
>NW_005364953.1:1423713-1443472 GCF_000412655.1 Myotis brandtii | reverse complement strand
CCAAAGTTCCTGAAAAAGAGGACTAGTTTATTTTTAGTATTAAAAAGGTTAACATTAGTTCTCATTATTCTGACTCATCCATAATGAAAGTCACCAGCTTAGAATGTTGCAAACCCATACAGTTTCTAACAACTCCCACTAATTGTTAAGGACTGACAATAATAAATATTATGTGCGTAGGAAAGATCAAAGAGTAGAAAATGCCAATCAGAGGTATCCAGAGAGAAAGAAGGTTTTCTGTGACTGAAATAATATTTCATGTCCATGGTTCCGGAATAAGACACTTCTATTAGGAGCTGAGAAATCAAAATGAAAAACCTTTGGTATCCCGGCTGGATGCCTGAGTTCTCTGCCATGCCATTTTTGGCCAGCCAAATGCAATCAGTTGGAGAAATAGACCTGAAGTAGAGCAGGAAGAAATGCTCAACTTCTGATCAATCTCCAGCCCCAAGGTTAGGACTAAAGACTGAATACAAATATGCTCAAGGGTTGACCTTCAATGGCTGTGGGACAACTTGGAAAATGAACCACTTTGTATTTGAGTCAAACCTGTTCTGAATAGCCAGGTTGATTCTATTCCAGGGCCCTCGTAGCTTTTTGATAACTGTTTCAATTTCTTCCATAGTTATCAACCTATTGAGATTTTTAGATTCTTCCTGATTGAGTTTTGGAAGGTTGTATTTTTCTAGGAATATATTCATTTCCTCCATGTTGTGTAGTTTGTTGGAGTAGAGTTGTTCATAATATTTTTTAACAATCCTTTGTATTTCTGTGGGGTCTGTTGTTATTTTGCCTCTTTCATTTCTAATTTTGTTTATTTGGGTCCTCTCTCCTTGCTTCTTGGTGAGCCTGGCTAGAGGTTGATCAATCTTGTTTATCCTTTCAAAGAACCAGGTCCTGGTTTCATTGATCTGTTGTATTGTTTTTTTGGTCTCTATGTCATTTATTTCTGCTCTGATTTTTATTATCTCCTTCCTTCTGTTCACTCTGAGCTTTTCTTGTTGCTCTCTTTCTAATTCTTTAAGTTGGTGTTAGATGATTTACTACCATTTTTTCTTGTGTTTTTTTTTTGTTTGTTTGTTTGTTTTTTTTAGGTAGGCCTGTAGAGCTATAGACTTCTCTCTCAGGACTGCTTTCATTGTGTCCCATAGCTTTTGGATTGTTGTGTTTTTATTGTCATTAGTTTCCAGGATGTTTTTAATTTCTTCTTTGATCTCTTTGGTACTGTGTCCTAATATGTGGTCTCTCTTTGAAAATCCCATGTGCACTTGAGAAGAATGTATATTCTGTAGCTTTGTGGTGACATGTTCTGAAGATATCTATTAAGTCCATCTGATCTAGTGAGTCATTTCAGATTGCTGTTTCTTTGCTTATTTTTTGTCTAGAGGATTTATCCAGTGATATCAGTGGTGTATTAAAGTCCCCTACTATGAATGTATTGTTGTCGATCTCTCCCTTGATATCTTCCAGGATTTTTTTTATGTATTTGGGTGCTCCTTTATTGGGTGCATATATGTTTATCAAGGTTATATCCTCATGTTGTATTTATCCCTTTAGTATTATAAAGTGGCCTTCCTTATCTCTATGGCCTTCACTTTGAGGTCTATTTTGTCTGATATAAGTATTGCTACCCCAGCTTTTTTTTTTTTCATTTCCACCTGCCTGAAAGATATTTTTCCATACCTTCACTTTCAGTCTGTGTGAGTCCCTTGTTTTGAGGTGGGTCTCTTGTAGACAGCATATATATGCTCGTATTTTTTTATCCATTCAGCCACTCGATGTCTTTTGATTGGAGGATTTAATCTGTTTACATTTAATGTTATTGAAAGGTACTTGTTTGTAGCTATTTTTATTTTTTGTGCCTGTGTTCCTTCTTACCTTTCTATTTCTTCTTTTCACACCAGTCCCTTTAACATTTTTGCATTGCTAGCTTAGTAATGATAAACTCCCTTAGGCTTTTTTTTTTTTGTCGTGTGTGAATCTACTTATTTCCCCTTCAATTTTGAATGATAACCTTGCTGGATAGAGTATTCTTGGATTCAGTCCCTTGCTTTGCATCACTTTGTAAATTTCCTTCCAGACATCATATGTATGGGTCTTGTTTTCTTATCTATTCATCCATTCAAAGCTTTTTGATGGGATCATTTAGTCTGTTTACATTTAAAGTAATTATTGATAGATATTTGTTTGTATCCATTATTATTTTTTGTGTGCCTGTGTTCTTTCTTCCCTTTTTACTTCTTGTTTTTACACCAGTCCCTTTAGCATTTCTTGCATTGCTGGCTTGGTGGTGATAAACTCCCTTAGCCTTATTTGTCTGTGAAGCTCCTGATTTCCCCTTCAATTTTGAATGATAGCCTTGCTGGATAGAGTGTTCTTGGATTCAGTCCCTTGCTTTGGGACTAATGGGAGATCCCTTGTACATAATTTTCTGTCTCTCTCTTGCAGCCTTTAAGATTCTCTTTTTGTCCTGAACATTTGCCATCATAATTATTATGTGTCTTGGTGTGCGTCTTTTCGGGTTCATCTTGTTTGGGACCATGTTTGTGTGACTTTTTTCTTCCCCACATCAGGGAAGTTTTCTGTCATTATTTCTTCAAATAGGTTTGCTAACCCTTGTTCCTCTTCCTGTTGTTCTGGCACCCCTATTATTCATATCTTGCTTCATTTCATGTTGTCCCAGAGCTCCCTTAGGCTCTTTTCCTATCTTTTAATTTTTTTCTCCAATTGAAGTTCAGTTGAAACTTTCCATGGTGTTTTTTATTGCAGCTATATCACTCATCATTTCTTCTTGATTCCTAGATAAGTTGTTCATTTTTTCATCCATCTGGTTTATGAACTGTATGACCCTTATTCTGATTTTTTTTCTGACATATTGCATGCCTCTGTTTTACTTAGCTGTTTTTCTGGTGATTTCCCCTTTTCTTTCCTTTAGGGGTTTCTTTGTCTACTCATTTTTTATCTCATGGACAGATCTAGATGTCAAGAAGTGAATGGGCTGCTCCTTAGGTAGTAGTGGCTCTTTGGGCTGTGGCTGCTCCTCAGTTGGCAGCAGCTCCTCTGGTGGGTGCTGTTCGCAGCAGGGGTGGCTCCTCTGGCTAGTGGGGGGAGGGTACTCGCACAGCTGCTGTTCTTTGGACGGGGTTGGGCTGATCATGAGGCTGCTGCTCCTTGGATGGGGGTGGGCTGCACATGGCTGCTACTCCTCAGTCGGAGGCGAGCTGCTTGCATGGCTGCTGCTCTTCAGATGGGGGCGGATTGCTCACGTGGCTATTGCTCCTTGGATGGGGGCTGACTGTTTGGCTGCTGTTCCTCTGATAGGGTGGGCTGCTTGTGAGGCTGCTGCTCCTTGGACAGGGGCAGGCTGCTCGAGCAGCTGCTGCTCCTCAGATGGGGGATGGGCTGCTTGTGCGACTGCTGCTCCTCAGACGGGAGTGAGCTGCATGTGCGGCTGCTGCTCCTCAGACAGGGGTGGGCTGCTCACCTGCTGCTGCTCATCGGATGGGTGCAGGCTGCATGTAGCTGCTTCTCCTTGGACCAGTGTGGGCTGCATAGGGCTTCCACACCTCAGACATGGGTGGTCTGATCTTGTGGCTGCTGCTCCTCAAATGGGGGTGGGCTGCTCACACAGCTGCTGCTCCTCGGATGGGGGCAGGCTGCTTGTGTGGCTGCTGCTCCTCAGACAGGGGCAGGTTGCTCACGCAACTGCTGCTCCTCGGTCGGGTGCAGGGTGCGGGTTGTACTCAGTTGCTGCTCCTCGGATGGGGGCAGGCCACACGGGGCTGCTGCTCCTCCATCTTTGGAAGGCTGCTTGTGCAGCTGCTGCTCCTTGGACAGGGGCGGGCTGCTCATGTGGTTGCTGCTCTTTGATCAGGGGCAGGCCATGTGAGGCTGTGGCTCTTTGGCCTTGGGTGGGCTGCTCTCAGGGCTTCTGCTTCTTGGACAAGAGCAGGCTGCTCACATGTCTGCTGCTCATGTGGTCACAGTGCCCTGGGCTAAAGTGTTGGGCCGCTCAGAGGAAGCATGCTTCAGAACTCACTAGAGCCTGCGCCCGAGGTGGCTGGAGAGTCCCAGGTGTTATCTGAGGGCACCCTGGGTGGAGGTGAGGCTGGGTTCCCACTCACAGCAGCTCTCCCCTTCAAAAAGGCGAGGCCTCTGAGGAAGAGCCAGCCTCCCAGTACTGTTTGCAATGGTAGCAGAGGCTGCCTAGTTAGGTGAGCCCAGTTAGCCTGCCCTCGAAGGTCCTGCAGGATCTAACTGTGCCTCAGTCACACACACACACACACACACACACACACACACACACACACACACATCCCACACACATCCCACACAACCACACACTCCTCTTTTGCTCCCTCACTCACTCACACTCTCTCTCTCACTGCCGCCTTCTTACTGCCTCTGTAGTTGGGTCTGGGGTGTTATTGACCCATTCGTGGATGGAGTTTTGTCTTCAGGTGTCTGGTTATGTGGCTCGCTCTCTAGCACATTGGCCGGACAGGATAAAACTCACCTCAACAAGACGCGACACAAAGGGAACAAAATACGAATGTACTCACGACACCAATAACCCCAATATAAGTGACCACCTGAGAAAAGAGAATTAGGGGAGAGAAAATAGAGCACAAATGATATTTAAGAGAGAAAAAAAGATAAGGGAGAAAAAGGAAGAGGACATACAGATGGCAAGCAGGCACAGGAAAAGGTATACTCAACATCAATAATCATCAAGGAAATGCAAATTGAAGCCACATGAGATATCACCTTACACCTGTTAGGATGGCTACTGTGGCTACTCTTAAAACAAAACAAAACAAAACAGAAAAAAAATTTTGCTGAGGATGTGGAGAAATTAGAACCTTCATGTACTGTTGGTGGGAATGCACATTGGTGCAGCCACTGTGGAAAACAGTATGGAGGTTCCTCAAAAGATTAAAAGTAGAACTACCATATGACCCAAGTATTCCACTTCTGGGCATATCTACAAAAGAATTGAAATCAGGGTCTCAAACAGATATTTATACACCACTGTTAACAGCAGCATTTTTCACAATAGCAAAAATGTGGAAGCAACCCAACTGTCCATACATAGATGAAGGAGAACAAAATGTGGTTTATCCACACAATGGAATATTATTTGCCTTAAAAAGGAAGGAAATTATGACACCTGCTACAACATGGATAAACCTTGAGGACACTATTCTCAGTGAAATAAGCCAGTCACAGAGTATGAACACTGTATAATTTCACTTATATGAGGCCCATACAGTTGTCAAATCATAGAGACAGAAATTAGCATGATAGGTGCTAGGGGACGGGTAAGAGAGCTAGTGTTTAATGGGGGCAGAGTGTCAGTTTTGGAAGATGAGAAAGTCCTGGAGGTGATGGTGGTGGTGCCACTGAACTGTACACACACTCACAAAAAATGGTTAGGATGGTAAATTTTGTTATGTGCATTTAACCACAGGAGAAGATTTGACTTTGTGTGGTGGATACATGGTGCAATATATGGATCTTGTAACAAAAAGCCATACCTTAAACTTATATGTTTAGGTTGATCAATGTCACCCCAATTAATTTAATAAAAAATAAAAATAATAAATAAAAAAGTAAAGCTGATTATATTGATACTGGTAGGAGATGTAAACGTTCTGTCCATAGTGATTTTTACATTGGATGCTACATTTTAAAAAATGCAAAATAATGAAAGATGGAACAGAATTCTTCACCATCCTCTGCAGTTAAAATGCATTACCTGGTAAGGTGGCCATTTTAAAAAGTAAGTCAGTGTTAGTTCAGTATTGAGCAAAATGCTTCAGTGGTTTTTGTAAAATTGAAAGTAACACATTCCTCATCTAGTAAAAGCAAAAATTCAAAAAGTCTCGTTTTCTGAAATTATGTACATAACCTGGGACAATGGCAAGCAACTTACCCAAGCATATTTTTATGGAAGTTCAGATATCCTATCTCTGTGTTTTATACTAAAGCAGTACAAATGGCATATTTGCAGAGTTGGAATCGTGCCCACATCACCTCAGCATCAAATGCAATTGGATTCTGTTGAGCAGGAACCATAAGGCTTGCATTATCCATATAACAGTGCCAACCAGTCACTCAGTTGAAACCACCTCTTAGGCACAGGTGGGTGAAGCAGGCCATTTTTCCTTAAAGGGTAAAAAGAATGATGATCAGCCTTCTTTCTATCACTTGTGGCTTCAGAGTAAGCATCATCCACAGGAAGGTAAAAATTAATACAAATTTCTAATTTTGGCCCACATAGCTATTCTAAGACCATGTCCTAAGAAAAGTTACCAGTGGCAATAACTAAGGGCTTGTATTCCAGAGATACACTGTGTGATTTATAAGAAATTCAAGATTTTTGTTTGTTTGTTTGTTTTTGATTTTGCAGTTTTATGGGCAATGGCTGCCATGGTGCCAGGCTTTGGAGGTACTTGGTGATACCAGTCCTAAAGCTGTTTATTTTTAGGATGCTGAGAGTATAATTTTTTTCACCAAATCTAAATTTACTTATTCTAATCAAAGGGAATATAGAAAGGGACATTTTGAATATAGTCATGCTACTTCTGGATTAACCAGCCTTCTATGGTCCACAATTGTCCTTCTACCTCTATAGGACCAGGGATACTGCTTATCTCAGGGACTACCTTTTGAACAGTTAGAAAATGCACAAAACTATCTCTTATCTCCAGGAGGTATATGATTTTCTGAGTTAAAGGAGCTTAGGAATCTTGGTAATTTCCCAGTGGCAAGGCATAACCTTTCCACTGAACTGCTTAAGAGGTATCTGCTCCCTTCTTCCCTTAGAGATAACCATGAAATGATATGGCTGAAGTTTAATTCTCTGACAATATCAATATGGCCGAAATAAGTTATCACCATCAGAGAGGCATGGACTTTGCACAGGGTGCAGGCATACACTAATGCTTAATAACTATTTCTGGGGTTAAACTGAATTATATTTGTGGTAGTGGTGAAAAATTTTCTCTGACATAGCTACTTGTGGCCAAAGGCACCCAGCTGTGATATTTCTGGTCAAGGTTTAGGTATATACAGTAGCCAGGAAATGAAGCAAGCAAATGTAGCAAAATTAATGAGGCAGAGTGGGTAACTAGAAATTTCATAGACTTTAGAGTATGATATACCTGGATTTGAATCCTGACTTTACTTCCTCGTTATGTAAACTGGGCAAGTTTATTAACTTCCATAAGCTCCACTACTGCTTCTTCAAAGTGAGATTGTAATAACGTTTACCTTATATAGTTGCTATTAGGATTATATTACATAATCCATAATCATAAGTATTGTATTTATGAGTATCAAACAAGCAATATTTGCCCCATGAGCTTAGTTACCCTAACCAAGTGAGTGAGGCATTGTTATCATCTTTTCAAGGACAGTGGAATGTCAAATCCAAAGCTGATAGTCACTGTGACATTAATCTGATTGTTTTAAAATGAATGCTTTACTCTTTCAGAACCCCCTGTTCTTTAAGTATTGAATCTCAGGTTATCTGATACCCCCTGCCATTTCATACACCAGATACTTGATCTGTGTCCATATTTTAAGCTCCAACTGATTACTCCTGTGTCCTATTCTTAAATGGGGCTCTTTTCCTTATAGTTTTTATAATAATTTTATACCAAATTATTAAAATTATAGCTTTAATATCCATCTCAAATAATAAGTTTTTGAGAGAAGGGGGGACAGAGAAAGAGTAAGGGAGAGTTGGAGAGAGCTGAGGCATGGGGAGAGGAGGAGGGCGAGGAGAGGAGAAAAGAGAGATGTATTTAGAGACAGAGAGGGAAAAGAGAATAGGATAGAAAGAAGGGAGAGAGAGAGAGAGAGAGAGAGAGCTGGTAGAAGTCTGAATTTACGTTTAGAGGCACTATAAAAGTTGGTGTCCTGTTGTCAGAATGCAAAGTGAAAAAGTTAGAAGCTGATAGAGACTTGCTGTTACATTTTAAATCAACACACATTAAAACTGTTAGAAAGTGTTAAAATCTGTAAATAAGTGTGTGAAGATGAAGAAGGAGAGAGAGAGAGAGAGAGAGAGAGAGAGAGAGAGAGAGAATCATTTGCATGAAGAATAAGTAGAAACTTCTTTATTTTATATAGAAGAAAGAATGACATTTCATAAACAACTTGGTAAATATAAAAACAAAGTGCTGTGGGAGCAAGTGCAGGGGAGCCATTAGTTCCTTTGAGAGGTTCATAAATCTGTTGCAAGTTGAATCTGCAAACCTAAATATATAAAGTGATGGTAGTGAACACTATTTTTTTTTACAAATCCCCATAAAAGGCTTGGGAGCTGATGTCAAGGTAAAGAGGACCTAATAAGGGATGCTTCTTGATTTCCTGGAATAAATGTGAGGTTATGAAGAATAATCTTTTTCCTGTCCCTGTTGGACTCAATCTAGGAGGTACAATCTCTTAGCACTCTGGCTAACTTGGCCCACTGGCCCATGGGCATGTTTATTGTGATTCACAATTTTCTTTAAAATAAAGGAGGAAGAAAAGTAAAGCAAATTAAAAAGGAAAATAGAGGAGAAAGCAGATAGACCCAAAATAAGAAAAGGAAAAAAAAGATGAGAAAGCAGGAGAAAAAGAAAAGAGAAAAATAATTGAATAGTGAAAAAAAGAAAGAAGAAAAAAATGAGTAGGAAAAGAGGAAAATTAGATATATGAATGAACCAACAGAGACTAGAATAATAAATCAATAAAGGAGATAGATAAAGAAGATAAATTTAAAAAGGGGAAAAAGAAAAGAAAGAAAAATTAACAAAGAAAAGAAGAAAAGGGAAGAAAAATAGAAAAGAAAAAAAATGAAGTGGCTTTTGTTTCAACAGAGTTTAATGCCCCATGGGAGCCCCCTTTGGATCCTACTCTTCTGTTCTATCTCCCAAAATTGGGCTTCTTGTGAGGTACTTAGATGCTAATCCCGCCAGGAACTCTCTTCCTTTGGCTTTCATCAATCTGCATGAAGCTCCAAGCAATCCACCAATCCACCATTTTTGCCTGTCTCCACAGGACTTAGTTGCAAGCAGGAGGGGCCAATCTGCCCTCTAAATTAGGATTGTTAGCAGCATGGGGCTGTGGATGAAAGGGGCCACATGCTAACCCAGCCGTGGGCAAACTACGGCCCTCAGGCCGGATCCGGCCCGTTTGAAATAAAAAAAACAAAAAAAAAAAAAAAAAAAGACCGTACCCTTTTATGTAATGATGTTTACTTTGAATTTATATTAGTTCACACAAACACTCCATCCATGCTTTTGTTCCGGCCCTCCGGTCCAGTTTAAGAACCCATTGTGGCCCTCGAGTCAAAAAGTTTGCCCACCCCTGTTAACCTGACAAGCCCAGGGAAGGCCTGCATGGTGATCTTGTAAACTCAGAAACCTAAAGTAACCACAAAGGATGATCTGAAACTAAACTTTAACTAAAGCAGTTATGGTGGGTAGTTATGTCCTAGGCTGGTATCTTCACTGACAAGGTCAACCTTTACCTTAACTGAGCCTATATGTCTTTTTGCATCTATGATAACATACCCTTGAAATGTCTGGGTAACTTGTAACTTCCCTTTTTCTGGACCCCCTGGGGCACAACCCAATGTGCCTGGGTACCAGGACAGATACCACAAATTCTTTCATTGTTATTTTTATCATGTTAATTGTTGATTGTTAACTATCCTGCACCCACCTAAGTCCCCTCCCCCCCCATGTTTGTTTTCTCCTGCTTCTCTAGTCTATCACCAATGGATTTCATGTAACCCACCTACATTCCCCTCTTTGCTTTCTCCTGCTTTTCTAATCTATTACCGATGGATTTCATGTAACCCACCTAAGTCTCCTCCTTTGATTGCAATGCATAAAAATAGATGAAAACCCTCCCTTCTCCGGAGCACTAACCCAAACCATTGAGATACTGCTTCCCAGCAATTGTCGACAGTCTCAAATAAATTTACAAAAATTCTTTACAGGTTTCAATAGTTTTACATTAACAGGGCCCAGGGCTGGGTCAGCAAACTTCCCCTGGTTCCCTGGGCTCTGCCTCTACCTGCCTTTGCTGGCTAGCCAGCTGTCAATCTTAATCACTCAAAAGTATGTTTCTAAAAGGGCTTTATGTGGGGTGGGTACTGTTTAGCTTTCAGGGAATGTGGTGGGTGTGTTTCCCTGTCCCAGAGCTACTCCTTCGAAAGTTGCCCAAAATATTACTCTGCCCTGGGCTGGACAGAGATCCTTGTATGGAGATTGGTGGGGTCTGCTGGAAACCTAGAGTTTTATTAGCTCTCCCATACAGGGAAAGTACCAGTCTGGTTCCCAGGATAGTGGAGCGGACAGCCCTTCCCTAGTCCAGTCACTGATACTCCTAAGACTGTTCAAACCAGTAGGCTTGGCCTTTGCTTTTGTTTCCTCTGAAAATATCTAAATACGGGATGTGTCTTGCAGGGCTACTGAGGGGGGTAGGCTGCATCACCTGGGACAGGGTTTTTTTCCTTTTCCTACCCTGTGGCTACTGGGATCAGCTAGTTCCTCTCAGGAGAAATGACCCTTTTGGTTTGGGGGGCCTATGACCAAATACTTCTGACTTCTTTTTTTCCACATCTCCCTGCAATGCTTCCCACCACAGCCTCTCCTGGAATCAGTGTCTCCCTCCCTGCACCAAAACCTTGGGTGAGTAGCTGCAAATGTAAACTCCTGTGCACTAGGTTTAAACACACACACACACACACACACACACACACACACACACACACACACACCAAACAAACAAACAAACAAAAAAACCAAAACCAAAAACAAAATGAAATTGTGGTTTTCTCTCCGACCAGCTCTGGTCTACCAGCTCCAGGCTCTCCTGCGACCAGCAGTCCTACAGCCTTTCATGGCTGGATATTTTGTGGGCAACTGGTCTAGGCTCTGGTGCCCCTGGCTGTGGAGCCCAGCCTGGGTTCCGGGCCTCTATCTTCTGAGGGAACAGACCATCCGGTAGTCAGGAGCTCCCTCCTCGCTCTCAGCCTGCTGCCCCTGGAAGCTGGCTCAGCTCCTCTTGTGACCTTTCCCTTCTTACGGTCTCCAGGTGTTTTCTGTCCTTCCTTGATATATCTCATCCTCTGTTGGTAATTCCAGGTGAATATTCTCCAATTTAGTTGTATTTCCAGTCTGGCCCTGGGACATGATGCACGACAGGTCTGCCTATTTGGCAGCCTTTTTTCTCTCCCTTTCTTACCTATTTTTAATTATCTACTATGTTACAGCATTATACTAGATTCTGTATATACATTGATGAATAAAAAAGTGTCCCCTGCCCTTATGGTGTGAAGTTTCACAGTGATATAGATGTTAAATAAGTAATTATGCAAATAAATTTATAGTAACAAATTCTGAGGTGATCTAATTTAAATTAGATGTTATGAAAATCTACTCTGAATAAGAAATATTTAAGCTGAGTCTTAAATAATAAGTAGAAGTTAGTTAGAAATAATTTTGTTTTACGTGGTAGTTAATAAAGCATCTTTGAGGACTGATTATAATGGTAGTAGAGGTGGGAAGAGATGGGCAACAGAGCACTTAGCCAGGATCTGGTCTTTGTTCGAATGAGGGCTACTTTCTATTACAATTAATGGGAAGAGGAAAAAGATGAACAGAGGTGCAAGATGGGGTAATGCCTATTTGAGTGCTATTTCTATATGAGGTATGAGGCAAGATCATTTTCCAGAAAGATTAGTAGTGGGGCAGGTGAGTTTGGTAAGTTAAAAGGAAGAAAAAAATATAAAAACTAGTCCTTGTAAAAAAAGAAAGAGCAAACTTTTTAGTTGCAGTCAGAGATCATGGGAGTGTTAGGCTTCATACAGTGTTGTATTTTACGGGTGGTGTAAAAGGAAAGAAAAGAGCAATGATAGCATTTTAAAAAGGCTGATAGTAATCCTGAAGCATCAGATATATTATAAATAGGGAGAATGTGAAGTAGGAGGCAAGTGAGAAATAAAAAATGAAGAGGTCAATGGAGACCTTAATGAAAAAAAGACCTGTTTCAGCAAAGCTATGTGAGCAAGCGAACTAGAAAAACAAGATGTTGTGCTGGATAGTGGGATATCTAAATTAGTGATTTCAAGGATACAGATTCTTATGATAGCGAGGTAGATCTAAAATGTGACTGGAAATGGATGGCTGAGATAAAGAGAAGAGTATGTTTCTGTTCTTTAGCAAAGGGAAAGTAGGAGTCCCAAAATTGCCCCTTTATGAGTGGTGAAAAATCCCCTTGGTAATTTTCATTTTCCTTGCCAGTGATTTTTAAAAATTTTTATTGAGAAAAGAGAGAAGAGGAGAGGAGAGATAGATTAGATTTATTGTTCCACTTATTTATGCATTCATTGGGTGATTCTTGTAAGTACCCTGACCAGGGATTGAACCTGCAACCTTGGTGTATTGGGACAACACTCTAACCAACCAAACTACCCAGATGACCAGGGCCTTTGCCAGTGTGATTTTACATTTGCTTTATGGAAGTAACAACAAGTACTTTTGCACCTAGGTGCCTGGAATAGGTACTTTCTGAAGGAAACTTCAGATTATGCAGAAGACTCCCCAGTTTATAATTTTCTATGAGAACCGAAACATGATTTCCTACTTTGAGTCCTTTGAAACCTGTGTTCCAAACTTTCTGTTCCTTCATGACTTCTTGCTTTTTAAAAAAAGATAAGTTTTTATTGAGAGAGAGAGGGAGAGGGAAAGGGAAAAGGAGAGGGAGAGAGAGAGAGAAACACATTGACATGAGAGAGAAACATAGATCGGTTGCCTCCTGTATACAGCCTGACTGAGACTGAACCCATACCCTGGGCATGTGACCTGACCATGAATTGAACCGGTGATATTTCGATGCATGAGACTATGCTCAACCAATTCACCCACACTGGCCAGGGATCTTCTTGCTTTTTTGTTCCAAGAATTGGCCTGTTTTAAAACTCTCAAAAATGAAAGCAAAAATCCCTGTTATTTAAAAAAAAAATCTATCTCATCATGTAAAATTTCAGTATTAAAATGGTCCTGTAGAATTTCCAGGTATTTTTTTATACATTTATTTTGTTTTTTATATTTTTATTGAATTTATTGGGGTGTCATTGGTTAATAAACTAGTATAGGCATTCATTTTCGTCCTTTGCTTAGCATAAACCAAACCCACTGCAGAATGATTGGTGAGTGTTCTGGAAACAAAGTATAGGATTAGGTATTCGGGGACATTTCTCTGAGCTAGCAATGCAAGACAGGGAACTTGAACTCTTCCTGAAATCTTGTTTCTCAACTCCACAAATGCCAATGCCCTGACCTACCATTTCCTTAATTTTACTAATTTTCCTTTGAGGCTAAAACTCATTTCCTTAACTGTGGCTATAATAAAGCTCTTCTCCACGTCTTCCTGAAAGTAGCCTTAAAAGAAGATGGCAGCAGGATTCTGAGTGGATAATTCTGCATGCTTTGACTAGTACACTCCAACTCATGTCTTACCAATCTACTTTCTTCCCTTGTGAGTCTACCAACATACACAATTTTCCTCTAGTCCCATCTCTGATCTTACTGATGTTGAACGTTCCCCTACTACATTTATGTATACAGTTGGCTCTTTAAAGCATTCGTTCCCATATATCCTTCAATATCTAGTTTGTTTTTATGTTAAACCGATTTCTCGATCTCAGCTGGAATCTTCTCAAGTGCAAGATCTATGTTGTCTATGTTTTGAATCCCCTATGCAATACAAACTGGAGGCAAACTGAATAAGAACTTTGTTATCTCACTTTCCTATAAATATGCCCTCTGCTTTAAGGAGATAGAATCAAGTTATTAGAAAACTAGTTCACATCAGGAATTTAGGCAAATTTACAAATATTAAACTCTCCATAGTCTGTTTTAAGCTCCATTCACAATTAGCCCAATTTGATACCATGTTACTTTCTCTTTGTATGCTGATCAATAGTAGTTAATGGAGGATGTAGTGAAGTTCCCCCTTGGGAACCTAACTCTTAACTTTGGTTTCGTTACTGACCCTTCATTATACTAATTTGTGCTATCCAGTTATACTAACTTGGGGCTTAAAAATATAAAGGAAGCTCTGGACTTCATGAAGCAGAAGTTAGAAAATTCTGTGGCTACACACAACAGCCCTATCCTTCTCTCTTGCAACTTTTTTGAAGATTATTATAATGCATACTAGTGGCCTGGTGCACGGATTCATGTGCATTGAAAGGAAAATAATATACATTATTTTAATATTGCTATTTGCCCTTTCTCTGTAATGGGCACTGGTCACCGTCTACAGGGCAATTGGCAGGGAAATCAGCCCTGCTTGCACCCACCTTGGCCAGGCACCGCCCACTCACCTGCTCCGCCATCCTGCCACAGTTCCGCTCTCATCAGGGCCCATCAGGGCCAGCAGCGCCCCCAATGCCACCCGCTGCCAGTGTCACCTCGCCAATGCTGACCATGTTTTCATGCTGCCCCCTGGTGGTCAGTGCACGTCATAGTGAGCAGTCGAACTCCCAGTCGAGGGGACAATTTGCATATTAGGCTTTTATTATATAGGACTGGAGGCCCAGTGCATGAAATTCATGCAGGGGGGTGTCCCTCAGCCCAGCCTGCACCCTCTCCAATCTGGGACCCCTTGGGGGATGTCCGACTGCCAGTTTAGGCCCGGTCCAACAATCTGGGACTGCTGGCTCCTAACGCTCGCCTGCCTGCCTGCCTAATTGCCCCTAACCACTTCTGCCTGCCAGCCTGATTGCTCCCTAACCGATCCCCTGCTGGCCTAATTGGTGCCTAACTGCTCCCCTGCCAGCCTGATTGCCCCCAATTGCCCTCCCCTGCCAGCCTGATTGCCCCCAACTGCCCTCTCCTGCCATCCTGGTCGCTCCCAACTGCCCTCCCCTGCAGGCCTGGTCATCACCAACTGCCCTCCCCTGCAGGCCTGGTAGCCCCCAACTGCCCTCCCCTGCAGGCCTGGTTGCCCCCAACTGCCTTCCCCTGCAGGCCTGGTTGCCCCCAACTGCCCTCCCCTGCAGGCCTGATCGCCCACAACTGCCCTCCCCTGCCAGCCATCTTGTGGCAGCCATCTTGTGATGGCCACCTTGTGGTGGTCATCTTATGATGTCGCACGTGATACCACCTAGGCTTTTATTATACAGGATAGTAAATAATGCCATCAGGTTTATGCTTGTCTAGAGGACAGAGACTGTTGTCCTCACCAATCTGTTTCCTATAGGTCACCTAGAATGGGTTAATAAACTCAATTCACATAAACAAATATTTATTGAGTACCTATTAGAAGCTAGGTACAGTTTTAAGGCTTTGTATACAAGAGAATCAAGATGCTTGCCCTTACTAAGCTCACAGTCCCATAAGGGAAATAGGTAAGCAAACTATCACAATGCACTATGGTAAGTACTTTGATAAGGAAAAGCACAGAAGATAGCCACTTGATCTAGATAAGGAGAGGCAGTGGGTCACAGAAATCTTTCAGGAATAAATTTTATAAAATCAATGAATCTACACCAACCTAATTTAGGCTCCACCAGTAAAACTGTGTGACCTTAAGGAAGTCATGTAACCTCTCTATGCATCAGTTTTCTCATTTGTAAAACTAGGCCAATGCCATTGATGAATAAATCAAGTGAAAGAAGGAATATAAAAGTGCTTTGAAAAGTTAATGCCAATTTATTTGCTGTTATTATTAAAGGTAATTACCTGGACTGGTAGATAAATAGTGAACGCATTTCTTAGGCTCTGTAATCCAATATTTATGGATTCAAGGCCTGGTTCTGACATATGTGACTTTGGGCAAGCTACTTAATGTCTCTAAGCCTCATTTTCATTAGTTATATAATAGGGACCTCATAGGATTGTTGTGAAGATTAAATGAGAACAAGTTACCACATATTAATCATTCAGTGACTGTTGGATAATATTGATGATGATGATGATGCTTATGATGGTGATATTGATAATAACATAAAGTGATTACTATAGTGTTTGGCACACAGAAGGTATTATAATTATTAATATTTGTGAGAAGGGCTCCTGGACATTAGTTTGGTAGTTTCATTCTGTCTGTGGCCAGAGGCTGTATCCATCACTCTATTTGTCCATCATTTATTACTTTCTTGTAGCAAACAAGGAGACAGGAATCCTCCAAAGCTCTGCCCTCTATTATTCTCTTATTATACCTGCTAAGCAATTACCAATGCTCTCATATCTTCCATCATCATCTTTATGATTATTAGTCATACATTTTCATCTTTAACCTCTACAACAGTTTCCTCTTCTCCATGATTTTGCTTTTCATGGTTTCAGTTACTCATGATCAATCATTATCTAAAAATATTAAATTGAAAATTCCAGAAATAAATAATTAAGTTTTAAATTGCACAGCATTCTCTGTAGCATGATGAAATCTTGTGTTATCCCAATCTGTCCTGCCTGAGATGTAAGTCATTCCTCTGTCCAGCATATCTATGTTCTATATGCTACCTGCATGTTAGTCATTTAGTAGCCATCTTGGTTATCAGATTGATTATCAGAGAGTGAAAGAGAGTACATTCACATAATTTTTATTTTAGTATATTGCTATGATTGTTCTATTTTATTATTTATTGTTGTTAGTCTCTTATTATGACTAATTGATAAATTAAACTTTATCATAGGTATGTATGTATAGGAAAAAGAAACATAGGATATATAGGGTTTTATACTGTCTGCAGTTTCAGACATCCACTGAGGGTCTTGGAATGTATCTCCTGCTAATAAGGGGGGACTGCTGTATTTCTCTGCCTGTGTCAGTGGTTCCCAAAGTTGTTCATTAGAGATCTTATAAAACTCTCATTGTCAAGGTTGAATGCAATACTAATTAAACAATAATAACCAAATACCATTATTTTAAAAGATCCCCCAAGTGTCTCCAATGTGCAGCAAAGTTTGGGAACCACTGACCTATGTCCAGGTCCATACTTAAAATATTCTGTTGGAATAAAAACTGTTGCAGTCACTATGGAAAACAGTATGGGGATTCCTCAAAAAATTAAAAATAGAACTACCATATGCCCCAGCAATTCCACTTCTGGGTATTTACCTGAAGAAATTGAAAACACTAATTTGAAAGGATAGATGCACCCTAATGTTCACTGCAGTATTATTTACAACAGCCAAGATATGGAAGCAACCTAGGTGCGCATCGATAGACAAATAGATAAAGATGATGTGGTATGTGTATACAATAGAATATTACTCAGCAATAATAATTAAATAAATAAATAAATAAATAAATAAATAAATAAATATTCTGTTAGAAATCTGAATGACCCATTAGCTCTTCAAACTCAATTTGTTTAAGACTCACCCCATTATCTCCCCACCATCTGTTGTTTCTCTCAAATGCTATATTTCTATATGTTATCCAGGTCTCAAATTTAGGAGTTATCAATCAGCTGAACAACTATTATAAATTATATTTCTGATATAGAACTTTTTCTACTCCCACTACTACCAGACTCACTCAGGACCCCATTACATAGCATATAAGTAATCACATGATACTAGAGTCACAAATTTTATAGAGTTTAGGTTATAAAAGTCAGTGTATAAGACAAGCACTTAAAACTCTCTTAGGAGTGTATCACTTGGGAAACTGACATGTTGCAAATTATCAGGGCAGCCAATAGCTGCCCTAAGATTGGAATGGCTCACTCTTCTTTTGAGCACTAGATAAAATTTAGGTCGAGTTTAGGAGCAATGTTATACCAAAACAAAATGTATATATTTTAAGTATAGAATGGCACTCAGTGTGAGATGCTCACAGTATGAGAGTCCCACAAGAACTGAGAGACCTGCTAAGGAAAGACTTAACTTATGCTCTCATCTCAAACTCACACCAGGGTCTAGGTTTCTTGAGTGAAGTAGCAGACAAAACAAACAAACAAACAAACAAAGAAATCACAATGTTTTAAATATATTATTTCGTTTTTCTATTGAATACATATAATTAAATATGTATAGGTTTAATGTTGAGGTGAGTGTGTGTGCCCATCTGTGTGTGTGATGTGCCTCCACTTTAGTTTACAGTGATTTCCACAGCCTCCCATATTCTTTCTCACCTCTAATCCATCATGCACACTGCTGCCAAGTTAACCTTCCTACAACACAGTCTCATCATATAACTTTCCAGTTCAAAAATCATCAATGGCACTTCATAACTTACTGAATTAAGTCAGAATTTGTCAGTCTATCATTCAGGGACCTCTGTGATCTGGCTCTAAGTCTGACTTTATAGTCTTATCAACTACTACTCCTTTTCATGGGTCATATTCTCCAGGGAACCAAAAGTATTATTTACTTTTATTTTGCCACCTTTATACTTTTGCTCATGCTATTTATTCCCTTTTCCTGAAATATTTCACCACTGTCCTGTCTATATCTGATGAAATACTAATTTTCTTTCAAGAACTACTTTGAATGGAAATTTGCTAATTTTTTCTAGTTCTTTCCTATTGCATTTTACCCCCGGAAAACTATGAGTATATCTTCTTCATATAACTCTGTATCACTGACTAAGCCTAAAGCTGTCACACATCATAAACACCCAATGAATAAATAAGAAGTTAAAGCATTATAGTTAAATAAAAATAACTTCATGATTCCTTCTCCTCTTGTCTCTTTGTGATCCCTACCACTTATTCATTATATGGTCTTTCTGTGTTATTTTAACAACCATGTTAGTAGTTTCTTTATTAAATGACTCATATTTTTTGGAATAAATGGAAATCAAAGCACATCAATTATATGAAACACTGGGTATAGGTGGGTGGGAAAGAAACTATTAATGTTAATTTAATTACAGCATATGAAAGAACATGATTTAAATGCCATTATTGGGCCCAAATGTGCTGAATAATTTTGAAGGAAATCTGAGCAATGAACACTCTTCCTTCATCTTGCTCAATGTGAATGGTCATGCTCATGTAGGTAAGGGACTATAATAAATGGGACAATTTATCCCCAAGAGTAAATGGGGGAAAACAAGAAATGCATTTCGGCAATTCATCTTGTATTTTGGGACTCTGGGATGCTTTTGTATGACTTTCACAAATGTACATTGGAAATTTTTCACCAAGATGCCTCAAGCACCAAATCTTCTTGAACAGGGTGTAATATCCTGCTACCTGGGAAGCCTCCAGATGCCTTAATGGAAGTAAAATTCTCAGTGAGTTTTCTATTTCTGTCTCTGTAGAATTTGCTGCATTGGTGTCGGTACTGAGTAGGAATAAAAAAGTAAAAAGCAGGCCTGAGAGGGTCAGGTAAACAAAATCTGACCTATGAAGAAAAACTAAATTTAGGGGTTTGGTCAGAATCATATACCTCAGCAGGAACAGAAACCATCATGATTGAGTTGGCAACCATGGGAAAATATACAGGTGTTATAAAAAGATGAATCCCAGATGAGGAGTTGAAAAAAATGCATTTTTTTGATGGATAGACACATGAACAAGTGTTGGATGGTTTTCTCTTTTTTTATTTAGTTCATTGGGGTGACATTGATTTGCAAAACCTTACAGATTTCAAGTGTACAACTCAACAGGACGTCATCTGCACACTGCATCATGCACCCACTACCCCAAGCGAATATTTTTCCATCCCCATTTCCCCACCTCCACCTAACCCCCACCCCTCTTTCCCTCTGGCTATCACCACACCATTGTCTG
>NW_005364953.1:1421655-1423660 GCF_000412655.1 Myotis brandtii | reverse complement strand
TTTGGTTAATTCCTGCACCTTCTTCCAACTAATCCCTCAACCCCTCTCCTGTCTGACAGCTGTCAGGCTGTTCCATGTATCCATGCCTCTGTTTCTATTTGTTTGTCAGTTTATTTTGTTAATTAGATTCCACATATAAGTGAGATCATATGGTATTTGTCTTTCTTTGACTGGCTTATTTCACCTAGCAAAATAATCTCCAAGTTCATTCAGCCTGTCACAAAAGGTAAGATTTCCTTCATTTTATGGCTGCATAGTATTTCATTGTGTAAATGTACCACAGCTTTGTTATCCACTCGTCTACTGATGGACACTTGGCAACCAGATCCAGCAATACACTAACAAGATCATACACCACAATCAAGTGGGATTTATTCTGGAATGCAACATTGGTACAATATTTACAAATCAATAAACATGCTACATCATATAAACAAAATTACATGATCATATAAATAAATGCAGAAAAGCATTTGATAAAATCCAGCACCCATTTATGATAGAAACCCTCAGCAAAATGGAAATAGATGGATAGTTTTCTTTATTGCTATATTGAAGTATTGGCATCAGGTGCAAATGTTTCAACCACAGCAGAGCAATTTTTATCAATCTATAGTTTGAATGAGGCTAATTTTTTTAATGATTAGAGTATGATGATAATGATTTCCAGAATATATATCCAGTCTTCACATAAGCTTTATTTTTTACTCTGCTCACAGATTTCAGCCCTAACAGTAACCAAATTCATGAAAAAATATATTGCTGTTCATACTGGAGACTAGTTTAGGCTATGTTGCTGTAACAAACAATATCCCAAATGTCTGTGGCTTAAAACTTCTTGTTTAGACAGAGTTTACTGTGGGTCCTAGATGATTCCAAAAGACAGTTGCTTCCCTATATGATAACTCTGTAATACAGGGTGCTTTGGTCTTTCCATCTTAAATCTTCCTAAATTGATCCTATGGCAGAGAAAAAGAGGTACTGGAGAATTCCACATGAGCTTTTAATTGCCTCAGACTGGAATTTATAGGGTATTAGTGCTCATATTTTATTTTCACATGGCTCCCCTGTTGCATAAAAGCTGAGAAATGCACCCTTTCCCTTCTCTGTTCAGAAATGGAAGCTAACTAGATATTGGTGAACAGTAGTATAGCAGACACTTGCAATGTCCCATCTGACATCCCTTGATTTCAGCACAGCTATGGTGGACAACTCATCTCATCTCATATTCTCTGCAGAGCCTTTCTGCTTTTGCACCTTAGTACTGTCTCTAAAAGGTTGGAAGGCTGCTTAAGACACAAAAAGGTGCAGCCTGGGAAGGTGATGGAGTTAAAAATCTTAAGGCTAACTTTCAACAAATGGGGAATAAGAAGTCAGTGGATAGATGTTTCAACCATCTAATTCTTCATAGGGAATATTCTGAGGTGCTTTCTAAATGATTTCTCACAGGTCTCCAGGGGGGCTTGAGCCCCATTGTTCACAGATAACAAACTCAATAGCATACACATTATTGTTTTTTTCTCTTCTCTGTCTCCCCACTTACTTGTGCTCCTTAGGATCAGTTGCCATATAAACTATCTGTACCCATGTTGTTATCTCAGGCTCCCCTATGAGGACAACCCAAACTAAGATGACCAGTAATATCTACCACAGAGCCAACATGTCACAGAATAGATTGGCAGCCAGGAAACTTGTATTCCAGGCTGAGTCCACCATTCACTAACTTCATGACCTTAGGCATATCAATTCTCATGACAGCTTCAGTTTGTTTTCCCATCTTGAAAATAAATTCTTCAGATTAGCAAATCTCTAATACATTTCTAAATTTGATGCCCATAATTCTGTGATTAAATTCTGGCTCTGTTAAGGTTATTAAAATAATCATGAAGATCAGTGTTTCTTCATCATCAAAGAAGAAGAGGAAATTATTTTAAATATTAACCATAGGGTTTCCAATTAGATCCAAGAAAGAGCTGATTGAATATAAAATTCTTTATTGGTGGTT
>NW_005364953.1:1419387-1421543 GCF_000412655.1 Myotis brandtii | reverse complement strand
AGAAGACATATGTAATACTCTTTGTAATACTTTAAGCAATGAAACAAAATTAAAAAATAAATTCAATTAGTTAGTCTAAAAAAAATAAAGTGAAAACCCAATAAAAAATTCTTTATTGGTGGTTTGTAAGATTACTGCATATATTTGAAATAGTTTTAAACTAGGTGATTCTTAAGTGCTTTCCTACGTTTGATTCCATGAAGCTATTGTGTTTGTGATGAAAATGATTAGAGAGTAGATTTGATGATTTGGTTACCCTGTAATGGCCTCTCCATTCCCCACTTTTTTAGGGAATCAAAGAGCCAAATATCAATAAGTAAGCTCATATCAAAGTCTTGATTGAAATAGAAATTTTCCAGGGAATAGCTATACTTATCTCCTGCTCTTATATTAATAAAATTAGCTAACATTCAATAAATACTTACCATATGCCATATATTATGATAAACCCTTAACATGAATTATATTAATGTCCGCAAGGATAAATGCAATTAACACTGATATAAGATATATTTTATTGGTAGGGAAACTAAAACCCAGAGCAGTTAAGTTTATCTTTCCAGGATTGCATAGTAGTGAGCGACATAGTAAGGACTAAAGCAGGAATGTGTGGATATGAACTTAGAAAAGTCTTTACCACAATTAGGAGAAAAGAGGGCAATTTCTGTTTCCTATACACAGCGTTATGACTATTTGTAGAAGCACTTAATGATATGAAAGTACTTCAAAATTCGAATGGGTTGGAGTTGGGGTTAACCTTGGGAAATTTTTTCAAAGCTTTCAATAAAACATTAAGGTTATGTAATTATTTAGTCTTTTAGTAAATATACATTTATGTTCACATCAAATTATCACACCCAACCATTAGATTACAAAAATACTGAAAAGTGAAAGAATTATTCTTTGTTTACTTTAAAAAATCTAAAAACATAAATGAACAAAGAAAGAGGAATTCACTGAATGGTTGCTTTCATGTTTGCATACCATACAACTATAGAATGGATTGATGCTCTTATCTTCTTTGGATCCTACCTTCTGGAAAGAGGAAAGCATATGCTGAACAGGTTATCTTAGGAAAGAGTGGTTGGATGAGGTTAATAGAATCCTACTTTTTTGGTCTCATAGAGACCTATCTGCATAGAAAACCACCTTTTAAGGAATTTGTCCTGAAGGAAGTAAGAGTGTCATTTCTAAACTGGAAACACACTAGTTGTATGTGCCATTGTTTTGAAGATTGTTGAGAAAGCAACACATTTTGATCCTGTCTAGAGCCCACAAGAGACAGCTGGTTGAGATGATTGTGCAAATACTTTGAAAAGTGTAAATTTGTGGGTGTAAATGTCAGTCAGGGTTATTCTTTCTGTTGGCAAGAACAATTTTTCCTCACTTTTTGGCATAGCATGTGCACATAAAGGTCCCAGATTATGGTGGAATGGCAAATGTCCTTTCAACTTTTAAAGAACATCTCCATGTGGAAGTATTGAATCAGAATCACAGAAGAAAGGAAAAAGCAAATGCAAAAAAAAAAAAAAAAAAAGCATGCAAAGACAAACACCTTTCTTGGCCAGTAAAACTGAAGCCTTTTATCTTTTTATGGTCAATTTACATTTAAATGGGAAACTCTTTAGTGCTGAAGGAGGTGATGGGGGGAATGTTGTCAGCATCATGAATAATAAACAGTAGGAGAATATGTCAGTTTTTCAGCCTACTAGCACCTTTTGTTGCTATGACAACAGAATACAAAGTATTCTCTTAAAGGGAAACATGCGATTTGTTGGGGATTAAAGTAAAACTCAACCAACAAGGTATCTATCCTATCTAATAAAAGAGAAACATGGTAATTAGCCATACCTCCGCTACCCTTCCCATTGGCTAATCAGGGCAATATGCAAATTAACTGCCAGCCAAGATGGCGGCCGGCAGCCAGGCAGCTTGAAGCTAACAGGAGGCTTGCTTGCTTCAGTGACGGAGGAAGCTGATGTTCCCCGCCTGCGGCTGTCGGACTCTGAGCTTGCAGTTTGAAACATTGTTAAAAATATAGAAGCTAAACAAAACCCCAGTAACCTGCTTTCAGCGAACCGGGATCTCAGAGCTGGAGTTGAAACAGTGTTTCGATTATAGAACCCAAACAAACCAGATACCTGCTTTCAGCAGCC
>NW_005364953.1:1412418-1418503 GCF_000412655.1 Myotis brandtii | reverse complement strand
CCCCAACTCCCCAATTGGCCCTGCTCTGAGCCTGACCAGGGGCTGCACCTAGGGATTGGGCCTGCCCTCTGCCACCCGGGAGCAGGCCTAAGCCAGCAGGTCGTTATCTCCTGAGGGGTCCCAGACTGCGAGAGGGCACAGGCCGGGCTGAGGGACCCCCCTCTCCCCCCTGAGTGCACAAATTTTTGTGCACCGGGCCTCTAGTATATATATAAAAGAATAAGTGACCATCTGACCATCCGACAGTCCGACCGGCTGGTACATATGGCACACACTGACCACCAGGGGGCACATGTTGAACGCAGGAGCTGCTGAGCTGCTGTGGCAGTGGTGGTTCTCAGGTGACACACCTTGGAACCAGAAAGGAGATAGCTCCATTCCTCCTGGGGCCACGTGACTCCACCTTCGGTCGGGCCGTGGGTTACATTGTTGCTGGGGCACTGTTGGCCCTGAACTGGTTTATTGCCAAGCTGTGGTGACTTGGCAGTGGTGGTTCTCGGGTGACGCACCCCAGAACCAGAGATGAGGGAGTGCAGCCCTGCTTCCTTTCAATGTGCACGAATCCATGCACCAGGCCACTAGTATCTTATATAATAAAAGCATAATATGCAAATCAACCAAATGGCTGAACAATGGAACAACCATCTGGACAACCATCTGGGACCACACTATGACACCCACTGTTGCCAGGCCAGCCAAGGTGGGTGCGATATGATTGGTTGGGGGCCCGGCCAACACCCCATAATTGCCCGCAGAGGGAGGCCCAGGCCACCAGCTGGTGGGCTGTGGTGGGTGGGCGGGGCCTCCCTCTGCAAAGGAATCCCGGGTCCGGGGTGCCGCAGCAAGAGGGAAGCCTATGCCGGCAGTCGGAAAGGAAGGCCTACTCTTGTACGAATTTCATGCATTGTGCCTCTAGTTTAAATATAATCTTAGATTCATGCATACCAAAGATATACTGAAAAGGACTTAAGTGTTCTTTGATTTTTGAGAAGATGTCATTTTGAGAAGAGCCATGCTGAAAGTAGTGAGGAGAAGCATTAAGAGGAAACTTTTCCTTCTCTCCAATTCCTCTTAGAACCCACAGAACTGTAGCCATTAGTAGGCCCATCTGGTGTAAAGCCAGAAATTGGCACCAAATGGAGGTAGATCCTTTTAGTTCTCAGACATTTAAGCAGGCTGTGTTTTAACATTCTCACTGCATACCTAATTTTCTATCTGAGCCCATGTTAATTATTTTTTAAACCATTGAACATGACTTGAACTCAACTAAATCAAAAATTAAAATTTTTCATGTTACAAGGTGGCACCTGCCAACCTGTTAAAAAAGGCAATTCTGAGAGACGGTAATGAAGATTTTCTTTTAAATTTCTGTAAGTGTAGGGAATAAGACTTTTCCAGTGGTGGAGAATATATTCTATTGGTTTCTACTAGCCCAAGTGGGGTTAAAGTATTTGATCTTATTACTATCAGCTCAAAATTGTCTTTGGAGAGCTTTTGCTTCCATACCCAGATAAGGTAGTTGTATCCCATGCCAGATATCACTTAATTGACCATGCCACTCTTTTATGCCAAGCCTGTAAGCAGTTTCAACATCCTTTTTGACACAGTGCTCTGGGAAGCCAGCAGCCACTATCTATTTTTTGTAATTAGCATAAGAGGTGAACCCAATTTGAGAACTCTGCTTGATCCTATGAAACAACTACGACTGCTGTATCTCATTCTGGGTTGGGGGACTCAAAATGTCAGCTCAAGTTTTTCCTCTTCCAGTAAGTTTTCCTGATTTTTCTAGTCCACATTTATTTCTTCTTTCTTGGAAAAATTTTATTACTTTTATAGTTAGTATCACATATTTTGGCCCTTAGTTATGCCACAGATCTTAATTATTTCCCTAAATATGTATTTGAGAAGCTTTTCCAAATGACAGTTATGTCAGAGCTATTATCAAAACTGTGATTTATGCCTCCTTCTACATTGGCCATGACACTAGAGGGTTAAGATTGCTGGTCTGGTTTTCTATCCATAGCTATAGAGGTTGCTAGCTATTAGGGAAGAGAAAAAAGAAGAGGCTGAGGGAGGCATTTTTGTTTGTTTTGTTTTGTTGGTTGTTTTTGTTTGGCTCAGTGGCTATGGTCAAATTAAGAAGTAGTTAAAGTTTTTCTTTGCTGTCCTACAACAAACCATTTTCTCATTCCCATATGTGGGACCCAGTTTCTCTTATCACAGAAGAAAAATACCTCATAAATAAATTCCATAAGGAGTTTTGTGTGCTACTCTTCCAGAGGTATTTTCATTCCTAAATGGTTATTTACAAGTGGCCATGCTTAACCCAAATAATATATTCTCAGTGTCAGAATTCCAGGTATGATTTCTTGGGGGTATGGAAGGAAGATATTTGAGAGAAGGATGGATCAAATCATGAGATTTGAACAGCCACCTGCTCTAAATATACATGAGACTGATACTGGTAAATGAATGGCAGCTATACTCATTCAGTTTGGTCTATGTAGGCATAATGCCATCAGTTCTCTGTGGCTTGGCCACCTGCATTTGGTTTATTGAATGCTATTGTCACATACAGAAACAATGAGAAGAGTTGTTATTGAATTGTCACTGGTCTCACTGAAATA
Source organism: Myotis brandtii (assembly GCF_000412655.1). Lineage (NCBI taxonomy): Eukaryota > Metazoa > Chordata > Mammalia > Chiroptera > Vespertilionidae > Myotis > Myotis brandtii. Next base: position 1,415,876 of record NW_005364953.1, on the reverse strand, counting down.
ATCACGGAAACAAATTCATTACTCCAATTTGTCGCTAGCCATCACATATTAGTCTAGAAAAATAAAACTGTATGTTGAGTGATCAGAATACAAAAGTCTTACTTCATTTGTATTTCTTCAAGTGCAGTCAACCCTAAGCAAAATTTTAAAATAGGCAGTTTTTTAGAGAGGTTCTAGATTCCCTGAACTCTTTCATTTTTGGAGACAACTTCTTCGCTCCAAGGTACACAAGTACTTTTCCCTCCTTCCTTAGGAAACCTGCTTCTCTTCCTTCACCCTGGGTATACTAGTAGATCACTGAAACAACACAGAACATTAATTCTCAAGCTGGTGTTCTGTTGACCAAATTTGGTAAAGTAAGTTCCTGCAGAAAGATACATTTAGGAGACCTATGTTTCCATAGTGCCTTTTAGAATGTTGCTATCCATATCAACATATTAAAATCTTGGAAAAGTTTAACAGTGAAGAAATCTGCTTAACTCTGTTTATCCCAGCATCTTGCCAAACTAAGTTAACTCCTTTGTCAGATAACAATCTTTTTAAAAATCCCCCAGGCCCTAGCTGGTTTGGCTCAGTGGATAGAGCATCAACCTGCCGACTGAAGGGTCCCAGGTTCGATTCTGGTCAGACAGGCTTGATCCCCAGTAGTGGGTATGCAGGAGGCAACCAATCAATGATTCTCTCTCATCATTGATGTTTCTATCTCTCCCCCTCTCCCTTCCTCTCTGATTATATATATATATATCTCCCTCAGATATAATGTCCTAGGGACCAAAATTTGGAGAATTCTGGCCCACATGTTGTGCTCTCCAAGGTTTCTTCCTTCCTTCCTTTCTTTTTCTTTCTTTCTTTTTTACTGGTATGAAGGATCAAAAGAAAAATATATATTTATAAGGGCAAATTTTTAGCATTCTTTCAGGGGTTGGTTAAGGTGATAATCTCTTTTTCCTTTTTTAATTTTTATTCATTTTTAACAATCTAAATTTTCATAATGACCTTTAACCTTGGATAATATCAGCCTACATTGATTGAGGAATAGCTTAAACAGTGGTTCTCAACCTTCTGGCCCTTTAAATACAGTTCCTCATGTTGTGACCCAACCATAAAATTATTTTCGTTGCTACTTCATAACTGTAATGTTGCTACTGTTATGAATCGTAATGTAAATATCTGATATGCAGGATGGTCTTAGGTGATCCCTGTGAAAGGGTCGTTCGACCGCCAAAGGGGTCTCGACCCACAGGTTGAGAACCGCTGGCTTAATATAATAGAAGTTATACAGGCTTTGTAATTGGACAAACCTGTTTTTAAATCCAATTAATTAACTAAGTTGTGTCATCTTTTACAACTAAATTAGTGTTCTTATAACCTCATTTTTAAAAAAAAATTTAAAACCAATATTATAAGTTTGCTTTAAGGATTAAATAATATAATACATATAAAGTCTTTGGAATATTTTATTTCCCCCTTTTCATCTTCATCACATAAATAGGTTTAATACTTTCTATAAGTATGCTTTACTGGAAAATGAGTGTTTCATAAATTCTGTGTTTTCATAGACAGTCTTAATTTTTAAAAGGAAATGTTTATTTGTTTGCAGAACTAAGAAAGCAACTTTTTCTGTGAGTTGTCATATGTATATAAAGAGCCATCACTTTTTGTACTATTAAACTCCAAGCCTCAAAAACCAGTAAGTTGTTATGACCCTGCCAGTAATAGCTCAAGTTCTTGCTATTAAATGTGGGATGCCTCACATACCATTCCAAAGTATTGGCTTTAGCAACAAATGAATTATTAAACGTCAAATTGTTATTTCCCGTGACAGTTTCCAAATGGACTGGGTCTGCACTAACAAGTAGTGAAATGTGCCTCCAGCTGCCTCGCAGCTGTGGAAGAAACGGAGAGCAACTCCAGTGGACTCATTTTACCTGGCAGCAGAGCACTGGAAGGCTCACCCATCTGTCAACACACATTTCTCTTCCAATTTCCTCAAGACCCTTCTTGAATTCTTTCTTGTTTAAAGAAAAAAATCAAGAGCTATTCAAAGCAGCAGCTTTTTTATAAGGGCATTTCAAATACAGTCAATTCCAGATAGTTGACTTATAGGGTGTGAATGTTGTTGATTAAAATCAATTGACCCACCTGGCCTGTGTGGTTCAGTGGTTGAACATTGACTTATGAACCAGGAAGTCAGGGTTTGATTCCCTGTCACAGTACATTCCCTGGGTCTCAGGCTCGATCCCAGTAGTGGGTGGGAAGGGGGAAACCCATAAATGATTCTCTCTCATCACTGATGTTTCTATCTCCCTCTCACTTCCTCTCTGAAATCATTTTAAAAAATTGTTGTTTTTTATTGTTTAAAGTATGACATATGTCTCCTTTTTCCCAGATTGACCCTTCCCTGGCTACTCCCACCCCCAGGACAAGCCCCCACCTCCCCAGTGTCTGTGTCCATTGGTTATGTTAATATGCATGCATACAAGTCCTTTGGTTGCTCTCTTACACCACCACCACCACCCCCCCACACCCCCTGCTTTCCCTCTGAGGTTGGACGGCCTGTTCGGTGTTTCTTTGTCTCTGGATCTATTTTTATTCATCAGTTTATGTTGTTCATTATAATCCACAAATGAGGGCGATCATGTGATATTTATCTTTCTCTGACTAGTTTATTTCCTTTAGCATAATGCTCCCCAGGTCCATCCGTGCTGTTGCAAATGGTAAAAGTTCCTTCTTTTTTATAGTGGTGTAGTATTCCATTGTGTAGATGTACCTCAGTTTTTGTATCCACTCATCTGTTGATGGGCACTTACTAGTAGGTTGTTTCCAAATCTTAGCTATTGTAAATTGTGCTGCTATGAACATAGGGGTGCATATATCCTTTTTGATTGGTGTTTCTGGTTTCTTGGGGTATATTCCTAGGAGTGGGATTACTAGGTCAAATGGGAGTTCCATTTTTAACTTTTTGAGGAAATTCCATACTGTTCCCCACAGTGGCTGCACCAGTCTACATTCCCACCAGATGTGCAAGAGGGTTCTTTTTTCTTTGCATCCTCGCCAGCACTTGTTGTTTGTTGATTTGTTGATGATAGCCATTCTGACAGGTGTGAGATGGTACCTCATTGTTGTTTTGATTTGCATCTCTCAGATGATTAGTGTTTGAGCATGTTTTTATATGTCTCTTGGCCTTCTGAATGTCCTCTTTTGAAAGGGGTCTATTTAGGTCCTTTGCCCATTTTTTTTATTGGATTGTCTGTCTTCCTTTAGTTAAGTTGTGTAAGATCCCTATAAATTTTGGAGATTAAACCGTTATTAGAGATAACATTGGCAAATATGTTCTTCCATGCAGTGGGCTTTCTTGTTGTTTTGTTGATGGTTTCTTTTGCTGTGCAGAAGCTTTTTATTTTGATGTAGTCCTATTTGTTTATTTTCTCCTTAGTTTCTATTGCCCTAGGAGCTTA
>NW_005364953.1:1411626-1412268 GCF_000412655.1 Myotis brandtii | reverse complement strand
ATTAAAAATTGTAAATTTTTTATTGATTCATAAAGTATACAGTAAGGATTATGTATGGAATAGCAAACTGGATTATCATGTCGCGATAGTGAGCACCATTAACTCTTATTGCCTGAGCAGCCGCATTTTCGAGGAATGGTCCGATGATGCCTCCAACCCAAAATCCGCACCAAACAGTGACACATTGTGGATGCATTTGTTTCTCAACAATCACTCTTGGATTTTCTGAACTCCAAATGCGACAATTTTGTCGATTAACCAAGCCATCAAGATGAAAATGAGCCTCATCGCTGAAGATGACTTTGTTTGAAAAATCAGCATCCACTTGTTCCATAATCCATTCAACGAACTCTATTTGCTGTGCGTGGTCAGTAGGCTTCAGTTCTTGAGTAAATTGAACTTTGTAAGCATGAAGATGCAAATCTTTCGTGAGAATACACTGTAGAAAGCTTCTCGAAATGTCCAATTCTTGACCACTGTGCCGAATTGATGTCCCTAGACTCTCAGCAACACTCTCACGAACTGCTTCGATGTTTTGTGTTGAACGACTTGTTGAAGGACGGCCAGAGTGTTTAAGATCACTAATTGATCCCGTCTCCCTAAATTTTTTAATTAATCTCTTCACAGTTGATGAAGTTAAAT
>NW_005364953.1:1385018-1411573 GCF_000412655.1 Myotis brandtii | reverse complement strand
AACTGTAGCTGCCAAACCTTCATTATTTTTAAAATATTGCTCAACAATGAAAACGCATTGTTCTTTCATGTAGCACTCCATTTTTAATAACCCTGAACTGTCAGCTGTCACGCTATTTTTTTAAAATTGGCAACACTTTATGGCAAAAATAGCGTAAAATTCAAATCTTGCGTGAATTTTGGGACACCCTTTATCTGACCAGTTTTCCCAACACCATTTATTAAAGCGCTGTCTTTACTCCATTGTATGCTCTTGCCTCCTTTGTCAAATATTAATTGAGCATAATGGCTTGGGTCAATTCTGGGTTCTCTGTTCTGTTCCATTGGTCTATATGTCTATTCTTGTGCCAGTACCAGGCAGTTTTGAGAACAGTGGCTTTGTAATATAGATTGAAATCTGGTATTGTGATCCCTCCAACTTTGTTCTTTTTTCTCAGGATTGCTATGGCTATCCGGGGTCCTTTTTTATTTCATATGAACTTTTGAAGAGTTTGTTCTAGGTCTTTGAAATATGCCATTGGTATTTTAATGGGGATTGTATTGAATCTGTAGATTGCTTTGAGTAGTATGAACATTTTAATGATGTTGATTCTACCAATCCATGAACATGGTATGTTCTTCCATTTGTTTACATGATCCTCTATTTCTTTTTTCAATGCCCTGTAGTTTTCTGAGTATAGATCTTTTACCTCCTTAGTTAAGTTTATTCCTAGGTATCTTGATTTTTTTGTTGCAATGGTAAATGGGACTTTTTTTTTTAGTTTTTCTTTCTGTGAGTTCATTATTGCTGTATAAAAAAAGCCATAGGTTGCCCTAAAGGGTTTGGCTCAGTGGATAGCGTGTCGGCCTGCAGACTTAAGGGTCCCAGGTTTGAGTCTGGTCAAGGGCATACCTTGGTTGCTTGGTTGCAGACACATACCCAGTAGGGAGTGTGCAGAAGGCAGCTGATCAATGTTTCTCTCTCATTGATGTTTCTAACTCTCTATCCCTCTCCCTTCCTCTCTGTAAAAAATCAATAAAATATATATTTTTTAAAAAAGCCATAGATTTCTGGGTGTTAATTTTGTATCCTGCTACATTGCCAAATTCATTTATTAAGTCCAGTAGTTTTTTGATCGAATGTTTAGGGTTTTCTATGTACAATATCATGTCATCTGCGAATAATGACAGTTTTACTTCTTCTTTTCCAATTTGGATGCCTTTTATTTCTTCTTCTTGTCTGATTGCTATGGCTAGGACTTCCAGTACTATGTTGAACAGGAATGGCGAAAGTAGGCATCCCTGTCTTGTTCCTGTTCTTAGGGGAAATGGTGTTAGTTTTTGCCCATTGAGTATGATGTTGGCTGTAGGTTTGTCATACGAAGCTTTTATTATGTTGAGGTATGATCCCTCTATTCCCATTTTGCTGAGGTTTTTATCAAGAAAGGGTGTTGGATTTTTGTCAAATGCTTTTTCTGCATCAATTGATGTGATTATGTAATTTTTGTCTCTCAATTTGTGTATTTGATGTATCATATTTATTGATTTGCAGATATTGTACCATCCTTGCATTCCTGGAATAAATCTCACTTGGTCATGGTGTATGATCTTTCTAATGCAATGTTGAATCTGATTTTCTAGAATTTTGTTGAGGATTTTAGCATCTATGTTCATCAGGGATATTGACCTATAGTTCTCTTTCTTTGTGGTGTCTTTATCGGGTTTTGGAATTAGTGTAATGCTGGCTTCATAAAAAGAGCCTGGAAGTGTGCCTTCCTCTTGAATTTTTTGGAATAGTCTGAGGAGAATGGGTTTTAGTTCTCCTTTGAATGTTCGCTAGAACTCCCCTGTGAAGCCATCCAGACCAGGACTTTTGTTTGCTGGAAGATTTTTTATTACTTCTTCAATTGCATCGGTAGTTATTGGCCTATTCAGGTTTTTTGCTTCTTCCTGATAGAGTTTTTGAAGGTTGTATTTTTCTAAGAATATGTCCATTTCTTCTAGGTTGTCCAGTTTTTTGGAGTAGAGTTGTTCATAGTATTTTTTATACTCCTTTTTATTTCTGTGGGGTCTGTTGTTACTTCACCTCTTTCATTTCTGATTTTGCTTATTTGGTTCCTCTCTCTTTGTTCTTGGTGAGCCCGGCTAAAGTTTCATCAGTCTTGTTTATCCTTTCAAAGTAAGCAGAAGGAAGGAAATAATAAAGATCAGAGCAGATATAAACAACATAGAGACCAAAAAAAAAAAAAGATACAAAAGATCAATAAATTTTTTAAAAAAGATGTGGATTTTCAAAAAAAAATTAAATCAATTGACTCTCTTCTTTTATTTTGCCAGCAGTCTCTTTTCTGTTTCACCCTCTAAATGAGTATACTGAAAAATAATATATTCATTAATTAAATTAGTTATAAACCAAATAGCATCTAATATCTCCAAGCAAAGAAAAAACCAATTAGAAAATACTTTAACCTATGTTCTGTTTGTATTTTAAATGAGAAGAAAAATAGTTTTATTCGAACAAGTTAAATTTTTATTATATGGTTGATGAATAAGTTTTACTGGGGCATAAATATGCCCTCTGAAATGTGTACCATTATCAATTACTCATGGCTTTCAAATGGCATGAATAAAAGCTGACATATTATTAAATGCAAGCATATTGCTGTCCAGATTATTTTTTTAATTGGGACCACCTGTGGTTAAATGGTCAATTATTCACTGTTATCACCATTAGTCCTATAAAATTCCCTGTAGGCGGAAATATTTAATAGGTAATTACCAAAATTTCGTCCTATTTATGCATTCTTTTCACTGCTCTTTCTGAGTAGGAAGTGAGCTTGAAGATTCAGTTCTAGCATCATTTGTTGGTGATATACTATTGTGGGCATTTTAAGATTATGTCAATCTGTGAGGTGGAGGTGTTTAGCTTATTGAATAGCATTATAGCTTCTCAGCTACCATCCAAAAACTTGGTGAAAGAAAGAAAGAAAGAAAGAAAGAGAAAGAAAGAAAGAAAGAAAGAAAGGAAAGAAAGAAAGAAAGAAAGAAAGAAAGAAAGAAAGAAAGAGGAAAGAAGAAAGAGAAAGAAGGAGGAGGGAGGGAGAAAGAAAAAAAAATCAGGGCCCAAGGGTATTGTATTGTGTATTGGCTTGCTAAGATTTTGAGTTTTTTATTTGCTAATAGTATGTTCAGAGTTACAACACTCTGCAGAAAGCTCAGAGAAAGGAAGCCGAGTGAATGCTGTTAATGCTTCTGAATGTCTAAATGGAGAGGTAGCAAAGCTATTTTGTCAACAGACCTACCATTCTCTGTTCCAACAATGTTCATGTAAATTCTCACCATCCTCTGGTAACTTTTATGGAGTCCGATAGAAGCTGCAATGGCTATAAAGTCATGGCTGGAAACATACTTATAAAACTCTTACTGTCCTCATCCTCTTGGCCTCTGGAATTTTAAATGGTAATTGTAATTTACAGCATTATGTTCTTACAGTCTTGGCCCCAATTAAACACACACACACACACACACACACACACACACACACTCTGTAGGCTCAAAAGGTACTAAGGTACTTGTTTCTTTATTTTCATTATCTGTATTTCTTTAGCTACATCTAGTTGTTGGCCTTGCAGTTAAAGTATAAAATAAATAGTAATAAATGCAAACTATTAATACTAGCTTTGCTAGTTGACATGACTGGGAACACTGACAAGGACCTACAGAACCTGACATTGCAATAAATGCAAAATGAAAGGGCTTTGCAGAGGCTGTATACATCTCCATCAAGGTTTTAATTTTTTTGAATATCTAAATCTTGAGTGATATCAGCAAAAGTAATGGAGTGAGTACCACCAAAAATTCTCTCCTCCATAAAATCAATAAGAACATGACAATTTTCAATAATCAGCTTTTACTAAGCTCTGGGAATTAGCCAAAGGCATGCAGTAATCCAGGAAACATTTGCTTAAGACAAATGGCTGTACCACAGGTTGGTATAATTACACAATGGAATACCATGGTGTAAAAAAGAAGAGATTCTTGCCCTTTCCAATGCATGGATAGACTGGGAAATTATTATGCTAAGCAAAATAGGTTAGTTAGAGAAAGACAAATACCATATGATCTCACTTATATGTTGAATCTAATGAGAAAAAAAGAACTGATGAACAAAATACAACACATGGAACAGACTGAAGGATGCCAGAGAGGAGGGGGTGGGAGGGTCTGGATAAAAGAAGGTGAAGAGATTTGACAAATAACATATATGCATAGCCCATTGGCATAGACAACACTATGGTGAAGGCCAGGGGAGGCGGGTGGGAGCCAGGTGGAGGGGGGCACTGTGAAATACAGAATATATTTTGGTGAAAATTTTATCACATAGGCTTCTAGGTTTCTACCCAAAATTCCAACATCTATTATTAGGTGGCTGGTAGCAAAGCTTTGATAGATATCTGCTCTGAAGAAAGAGAATTATGATGATCTTTACAATGCACACAAATGAGAAACTTACAAAGTTAAGAAAATATAGATCTATGAATTTAACTCAGGTTTCTGACCCTAAGAAATTTCAGTATAGTACATTGCCTTAATAATTTCCCCCTAACTTTTCTTCACATTTCTTAAAGGCATTTTGTTTTTTTAAATCTGTACAGCAAGAGCAACTTTTTCTGTCAAATAAAAATGAGAAATGCAGGGGAAAAAAGAAAAGCAAACACTTGATCATTTGCTTATGGGCTTGAAAAATAATAACTGAGTATTTCTTGTTGATTATAAAAATAAATAAAATAAAATAATGAGAAATTAATTTATGAAAGGATCCAAGATGGTGGTAGAGTAGGAGGAAGTTACACTCACCTCCTTCCCAGACAAAATTTGAATTAAATCTAAATTATAGAAAAATCAAACCAAATAACCAACTGGAGTCTAGCTAAGAAGTCTTATAACCAAGGATTATAAAATAAGCCACACTGAGACTAGTAGGAAGGGTGAAGATGCATAAAAAGCTGACTGCACACCCACATGCAGTGGTTGAGATCAATAGAACAGAATAGAGAGCCCAGAAATAAACCCATGCCTTTACAGTCAATTGATATTTGATATAGGAGACAAAAACATACAATAGGGTAAAGATAGTCTATTCAATAAATGGCTTGGGGAAAATTGGGCAAGTACTTGCAAAGAAATGAAACTAGACCACCTTCTTATACCATATACAAGAATAAACTCAAAATGGATTAAAGACTTAAATGTTAGACTCAAAACCATAAAACTCCTAGAAGAAAACATAGGCAGTAAAATCTCAAAGATTTCTCAAAGCAATATTTTACCTCATATATCTCCTTGTACAAGGGAAACCAAAGGAAAAATAAATGGCACTACATCAAACTAAAAAGTTTTTGCACAGAAAAGGAAACCACCCACAAAATGAAAAGACAACCCATTGAATGAGAGGACATATTCACCAATTACACATCTGATAAGGGGTTAATATCCAACATTTATAAAGAACTTATACAAATCAATAAATAAAACACACACACACACACACACACACACACACACACACAACCAATCCAATTAAGAAATGGGCAAAGGACCTGAATAAACAGTTCTCCAAAGAGTACATAAATATGGCCAATAGACATATTAAGAGATGCTCAAAGTCACTAATCATCAGAGAAATGTAAATTAAAACCACAATAAGATATCACCTCACACCTGTCAGAATGGTTGTTACCAATAAATCAAGAAACAAGTGTTGGCAAGGATGTGGAGAAAAGAGAACCCTCGTGCACTGTTGGTGGGAATGCAGATTGGTGCAGCCACTGTGAAAAACAGTATGGAGTTATCTAAAAAAAATTAAGAATCAAACTACCTTATGATCCAGTGATTCCACTTGGGAATTTATCAGAAGAAACCCAAAGGCATGCAGCAATCCAGGAAACATTTACTCAAGACAAATGGCTATACCACAGGTTGAGCCCCTATGTTCCTCACAGTGTTATTTACAATAGGGAAGATTTGGAAGCAGCCCAAGTGTTCATCAGTAGATGAGTGGATTAAAAAGCTATGGTACACAATGGAATACCAACTGGCCATAAAAAAGAAGGAAATGTTACCCTTTGTGTCAGCATGAATGGACCTAGAGAGCTTTGTGCTAACTGAAATATGCCAGTGAGAGAAAGACAAGCACCATATGATTTCACTCATATGTGGAATCTAATGAACAAAATGAACTAACAGGGAGGATAAATGGTGATAGATGGAGAGCGGAATTGCAGTGGTGAATACCTAATACAGTGTACACATGATGTGTTGTAGAATTGTGCACCTGAAACCTGTAAAATTTTGTTAAACTATTGCAGGATACAGAATCAACACAACCTGCAAAAGAGATTAAGGAAACAACTTCATTAGCAATAGCATCAAAAAGAATAAAATAAATAAAATACTCAAGACTAAATTTAACTGCAGAGGTGAAAAACTTGCACACTGAAAACTATAAAACATTCTTGGTAAAAATGAAAGAAGACATAAATAAATGAAAAGACATCCCATGTTCATGTAATAAAAGACTTAATTTTGGTAAGATGCTTATACTACCCAATGGAATCTACAGATTCAAGGCAATTCCTTTTCTTTCAAAATAAATATGTTTTTGTAGAAATAAAAAAACACCCTAGGGTTTTTTTAAATATATTTTATTGATTTTTTACAGAGAGGAAGGGAGAGGGATAGAGAGCTAGAAACATCGATGAGAGAGAAACATCGATCAGCTGCCTCCTGCACGCCCCCCAGTGGGGATGTGCCCGCAACCAAGGTACATGCCCTTGACCGGAATCGAACCCGGGACCCTTGAGTCCGCAGGCCGACGCTCTATCCACTGAGCCAAACCGGTTCGGCCACCCTAGGTTTTATAGGGAGTCTCAAGAGACCTCAAATAGACAAAACAATCCTGAAAAAGAAACAGGCTGGGGGTCTAACACTTTCCTGATTCCAAAACTTACTACAAAACTACAGTAATCAAAACAGTGTGGTACTGACATAAAGACATACAAATATACTAATGAAATATAATAGAGGCCTAAGAAATAAACCCTCACATATATAGTCAAATTTTTTTCAACAAAGGTTTTAAGGCTATTCAATGGGGAAAGGAATAGTCTCAACAAATGCTGTTGGGAGAACCCTATATCCACATGCAAAAGAGGTTTTTCAAAGGTATGTTAAACTAGGTGCACATAAACAGTGGACAGGGCTTGATTAAGGCAAATATAAACTTTTCACTAAAGAAGTCATGTGCCTGGGCCATGACTACCCACCATGACCTGCCCGGCTAGGACTTTATGATCAGATCACCCTGTGAGGTTACTTTCCATAGAAACCTTTTCTTTCTTTTTTTATTAAATTTGTTGGGGTGACATTGATTAATAAAATTATGTAGGTTTCAGGTGTACTATTCTATAATAAATCATCTGTATATTTTATTGTGTTTTCTCCACCCCAAGTCAAGTCTTCTTGGATCCTATACCCATTTCTACATCCCTTATTCCCCCCTCCCCATCCCCTCTGGTCACCAACATACTATTGTCTGTGTCTGTAAACAAAATAGAAAAAGACTCATAGAGAGCCTTCTGATAGCTGTCAGAGAGGAGGAGGTTTGTGGGGCTGGGTGAAAAAAGGAAAAGGAAAAGCCCTGACCGGTTGTTCAGTGATTAGAGTGTCAGCCCACAGACTGAAGGGTCATGGGTTCTATTCTGGTCAAGAGCACGTACCTGGGTTGCAGGCTCAATCCCCAGTCCCTGGTAGGGGTGTGTTAGGAAGGCAGTCTCTCTCACATTGATGTTTCTCGCTCTCTGTCTCTCCCTTCCCTTCCATTTTCTCTAAAAATCAATGGGAAAAAAATATCCTCTGGTGAGGATTAACAACAACAACAAAAAGGTGAAGGGCAAAAATAAAAAAGAGAACCTTTATTTTTTTGTCCACATGTGGCTCCTAGATTAGTAAGATTCTTTGAGACAGAAAGTAAACTAGTGGTTACCAGAGTCTGGGTGGAGAGTTATTTAATGGGTATGGAGTTTCAGTTGAGGAAGATGAATAAGTTCTTAACATGGATTGTAGTGATAGTTGCACAACAATGTGAGTGTACTCAATTCCACTGACTTATACACTTAAAATAGTTAAAATTTTAAATTACATATTTTATATTTTACCACAATAAAAATAAAATCTAGTCAACATAAGTTTCATCTACCATCTAAGATCTATTGGTCTCTAACTGGTGCTATGTGGGCCACCCCTTGGACTAGACCTATAGGCAGAGGAAACGGAAATCATAATAAACTCAGTCTAGGTTTCAGACAACTCCTTCATCTCTATGGAGTAAGGTTGAATAATGTGATTAAATTAAATTAAAAGTACCACAAGAAATCGGGGAAAGGCAATTTAACGAGGAAAGATGGGGTTAGTCTAGCAAAATCTGAGAAGGTATCTGGGCAGAAAAAAATGAAAGTTATTTTCCTTGTTTATCTGCCTCCAATTTTTGGCTCCTGTCTAGATTTTTTTGTTCTGTACTATCTTGCATTTTTTTCTTAAACCAACTTCATGGTGGCTCAGATTTGAAGCTTTGTTCCTTTTCCTTGATTTCCATATAGACAACTCTCATATAGGTCTTTTGTAGTAAAATTTTTCTGAAGGATTGTAGGGAAAGAGGGTGTCTTATTTCAGCAACACAAGGAATTTAAAGTTGAATAGTTGATAACTTTTCTGAAATACTTCCTTGGCTATTTGAAATATCTCAGGCTTCAGTCTCCATCTTCTTTTTTGTTCCCTCTACTTCCTCTGCTTTCTCTAGACCAGTGGTTGGCAAACCGCGGCTCGCGAGCCACATGCGGCTCTTTGGCCCCTTGAGTGTGGCTCTTCCACAAAACAGCACCAGGTGCGGGCGCACATGTACAGTGTGATTGAAACTTCATGGCCCATGCACAGAAGTCGGTTTTCGGCCTGGGTGAGTCTATTTTGAAGAAGTGGTGTTAGAAGAGGTGGGGGGTGTCGGTCCGTTGGGCGATGGGAGACGCAGAGCCGGGGAGGTACATTGTTTTGAGGTATGTTCTCTGAGGTCAATCCCTTCCAACTCTCCCATCCACACTCTATCTGAAACAAGTATACAAGACGAGTGTGGATGGGAGAGTTGGAAGGGGTTGACATCAGCTAACGTACCTCAATAAGATTGAGGACATTTTTAGCAAAGGCCAGCTTAGGAGTACTCTAATTAAGTTAATAACAATGTACCTACCTATATAGTTTAAGTTTAAAAAATTTGGCTCTCAAAAGAAATTTCAATCGTTGTACTGTTGATATTTGGCTCTGTTGACTAATGAGTTTGTCGGCCACTGCTCTAGACTATTTATCCTTTCCTCCAAAGAGTGAATATAGTATAGACCAGTGATGGCGAACCTATGACACGCGTGTCAGAGGTGACACGTGAACTCATTTTTTTGGTTGATTTTCTTTGTTAAATGGCATTCAAATATATAAAATAAATATCAAAAATATAAGTCTTTGTTTTACTATGGTTGAAAATATAAAAAAAATTCTATATGTGACACAGCACCAGAGTTAAGTTAGGGCTTTTCAAAATGCTGACACGCCGAGCTCAAAAGGTTCGCCATCACTGGTATAGACAGCATTTCCCATTATTTCATTCAGAGCAATTTAACACTCCTTTTATACTCTGTCACTATGTACAGGCCCTATTTCAGGCTTATCCTTCCACACCCGAATGGGTTTTTCAAGTATTTTGCATCTGCCTTAGAATAATTTTTAGAAAAATCTGTTTCTCTTATAAATTATGGTAATTAGTAAACACTGACTCTCCTCAATATGATGATTAGTAAATGCTATTTTTAAAGTCTATTTTAGAACAAGGATTATTGGTGGAACATTATTATGAAATCTGTGATGCATTTGTCTCTTCTCCAGTCATGGGAAGCCTTTCTCCTTACTTCTCCATGGGAAGCCAATGAACTTCTCGGACAACAGTATCTGCCTGGTAGCATCTTCCTAAATGGCAGGCATGGTAGCTACAGAGAAATTGCTGCAAAGGCTCTCTAAATGCAAACTTGCTAAATGATAACAAATATTAGAAATTCCGTGAGGGCCTCTGAAATACTCAAAAGCAGCATTGATGCTATGTTGCTGGAATGTTGTGCTTTAACTTCTGGGGACGTATGTCAGTTTATATTCTTGGAATTGGCTAATGTCCAAATACAATCAGAAGAGTAATTGAGCATACCTATCTTCATCATCTAAATAAAATGGCTTGTCTGAATTAGTGCCTGTTAGCTCATCAACAGAAGCACAGTTTAAAATCACAGAATACTACAGGTGTTAAGGGTATGAGGGATTATCTGATACAAATGTCCTCAATTTTATCTGAGGAAACTGAGGCCCAGAGAATTTTGGTGACTCCTTAGTCATTATGTTTATACTGAACTGCATCTAAAATCTAGGTCTCCTGTCTCTTAGTCTATTGATTTTCTAGTTATGCCAGTCATGGGACTGCTTCCTCTAAAGCTAAGTTTGTCCTCACTTAATAGTTTAGACATCTTAGGAAAATTTTTCTTCACTGCAGAAACCAACACATTTTTAAGGGCAATAAAGTATTTTTTACATCAGCGGAACCAATATACACTATGAAAATGTTAACAGTATTACAATTTATCATTCTGCTATTTGGTCTAAGTAAGTAGGAGAGTCTGTGAGAGTAACTTGGGGTAATAAAGGTTAATCACTGGGAGCCTAGGGGTGCTTATTCTTAATTGGTAGGCAATTAAAGATACTCAAGGTTAATAGCTATGTTTTCTAAACCAGTAATTCCCCTCATAGAGAGCTGCCCCGGTGACATTGGCCACACCTAACAATCAGTTCCAGCCAATAGGATAGCAAATTTAGGAACATAATTCCTAAGGCAGTGGTTCTCAACCTTGGCTGCACATTAGAATCACCTGGGAATCTTTTTAAAATCCTTATTTCTGGGCCTCATCCTCTGGAAATTCTGTTTCTTTGTTATGGGTTGGGGCCACAACATTAGTGCCCTTGACTGGAATCGAACCAGGGACCCTTTGGTCCGCAGGCCGACACTCTATCCACTGAGCCAAACCAGCTAGGGCTGTAACTTATAATTTTCTTTAAAAACAGTTTGGTCATCTTCAAAGTGCTTTATTCTTTCCTTCTTTTACATCCAAATGGTTTTGGTTTTGTCATATAGATGCAACCCCAAATGGTAGTTTTCTAAGCTTCGTAAATCTGATAAAATAAAGTTTACTACTTAGTTTCAAGGCTAGTTGCTGGTTTTAAATACTATTTGGTTACGCATTTAAAAGATTAGTCAGTACAATCAAAACTGATTTGTTAACCACTATGGGATATTAGCTAGACATTAGCTAGTGACCAATGCATGTTCAATATATAGGGTAAAGACCTTAAGTAAATATTCAAATTGGAAGGGATCTTAGAGACTCTCCACTTATGCTAAACCTAGTGAGTTGAAGAGATCTTGAGAGACTGAATAGCCTGCCCAAAGTCTCCTATGTCAGCTAGATCTAGGAACTGATCTTTTGATGTCTGGCTAAAACACAACTTTTTTTCTGAGCCAAATATTGCAGTTTCAATTTCACATGTGTATAAAAAAAATAATCTCAGGGAAGGCCAGTAAGTCAAGTTTGTGATCATTTGGCAAGTTTGTGTTTTTAAAGTCTACGAAGCAGATGAAAACTAATTACTGAAAACAAATACCATTATTATGAGAAGTAAAAGAAATTTATCCATGTCCTAGATTAGCTATCCTTCTCATCAAATCCCAATTGCTTTGTTATTCTTTACTAATGAGTTAATCTTTGGTAAATTCTTCTATAAAACTGAGATGTTAATGACTTTGTGATTATTACACAGGTGGATATAGAAGTTGTTTACACTACTTATTTCCAAATTTTGAACATTTCATTACTGAAAGTAGTTTGGGGTGTGTGTGTGTGCAATTGTCATTTATCTACTTTTATCAACAGTAACTTGTTCACATAGTAAATGAAAATTAAGTCCAAAGATTTATTTATTTAATATCACTCAGTGGGGAAACTTATTCCGATATGCCAATTCCCTCCTTTTAATCCTTTTACCTTGTCCTATATAATAAAAGCCTAATATGCGAAGTGTCTGGTTGTCTGGTCATCCGTTCAACCAATCAAAGCATAATATGCTAATGATATGCTAAGGAAACTCAACTGCTCACTATGATGTGCACTGACCACCAGGGGGCAGATGCTCAACGCAGGAGCTGCCCCCTGGTGGTCAGTGCATTCCCACAGGGGGCATGCCGCTCAGCCAGAAGCCAGGCTCACAGCTGGCAAGCGCAGCGGTGGTGGCGGAAGCCTCTCCCACCTCTGCAGCAGCACTAAGGATGTCCAACTGCAGGCTTAGGCCCTGGAGTAGGCCTAAGCCATCAGTTGGACATCCCCCGAGGGCTCCTGAACTGTGAGAGGGCACAGGCTTGGCTGAGGGACCCCCCCTCCCCGAGTGCATGAATTTCGTGTGCTGGGCCTCTAGTATGTCTTATAAAAGAATGGAAGAGAGAAAATATATTGCATTTCCAATGCAACATTTAAGTAATATGTTTCATTAATGGAAACAGATTTGTCATTTTTTTTCTGGAAGGTTTAAGCAACATGAGATTTATGCAAAGCATGAAATTAGTGGCATGACCCAAAGAGGTCTATTAGAAAATGCTGTCTGAGGCTCTTGGCAGGATGCTTCATGGTAAGTAAGCTAAGGGCTCTTAGTATATGGATGTGTGTAAGCATTTCCAGTAGGGTAAAGCCATAACTCACAGGTATGCTTTCACAGTAATTCTTATAATTAAGTAGGAAATCACAACAACAACAACAACAAAACACCCAAGTGCTACTTAAAAATAAAACCCATTAGTTTTTGGTTAATCATGATGAAATAATGGTTCCTGTGAGCAATTTCCCATTTCCTTATCTCAGCAGTCTTTGCTCAGTCCTCAGATTTGTTCATGAAGGAATAATTATCACCACTTGTAACCCAGTCAAGAATCAGAACCTGTTAACAACCTAAGATTTCAAACTATTGAATTTTTCTTCCTTTGATGCCTGATTATTTGGCTTGCACTTGACTCAGACTCATTCTATTCTTTAAGAAGCTCATTGAGAAAATGTATCTTTCTATACTTTAAAAATTAATCATAAAAAAAATAAAAATGGGGGAGGGATACTCTTCTCTGCTACAAATGTGGCTTTGGCTGCTACTTCTAGTCAGCTTAATATCATGCTTATTTAAAAACATGGTGTAAACTCTCACATGGAAATTTCTTTAAACGAGGCTTTTATTTTTTTCCTAAATTTTGAGATGGAATTAGTGAATAAATGAAACATAGAGAGAGCTGCATTTTGGCTCAACAAAGAGAAAAATACCTGATGATTAGAAAATAGAATGGGGATATTCCTTGAAGCAGCAGGCTTTCTGCCACTGAAAGTGTTGAAGCAGAGACTAGAGGCTTTATGGTCCCATTTTAGGTACAGTATAAAGGACAAAATACCTGCATTAGGAAAGAAACTGGACTAGATGATTCTTATGTATTTTTTAAACTATAGAATTCTAGATTTAAAATCCCTTTTCTTGGCACCGAACACAACCTACATCAAAAATTGCTATTCAACAGGTCCTAGGTCATGTTAATTTAGAATGTACGATTCTGAAAAGGTATCCATTGATACCTAAATCTACTAGCTTTACATTTGGGATGAAACTTCTATGCTTTAATCTAAAAGAAATACTGAGTTGCTGAATTCTATCCATGATAGCAGAATGTTGGAAGTCATATTTTGAACAGGTCTTTCTCTAGGGCTCTCCTGTAGCACCTGGAAAAGTGTATCCCCGGGATCAGAAACCCAAGAATTTTGTTTTCTGGTTTTTATATGAAACTTTCTCCAGTCCAAAATTTGAAAGAGTGAAATACAGTGAATTTATGTTTGGGTGTTGAGCAATGGATTAAATAAAATAAAGTTGTAAATCAGGTGTCCAAACACAATGAAAGGCATTTACCTTTTATCTTTGTGAAATATCATAACAGTTGATGTGTGTAGTAATTAAATATATATTAGCGGAGACTTATTTCATTAATACCCCATTAGTTCTTCTATTTAAATTATTGCCTAATCACATATAAGAAGTAACTTTGAGCTTCTCTGATAACTCTTATTTTTTTAAAAAAATGAAAAACATAATTAGCTCTACTAACCATTTTAGCTTACAGTTATCTTCTGCAATCTTAACATGCAAGGAGAGAATATAAACTTTTATAAAATTTTCTCAGGAAATCTAAGGATCTTCATCTAAAAATGAAGGAATAAAACAGATATCCTTATGGTATTATGGGGGTCAGAAAGTTTATATTATTGAGTGCAGCAGGCTGGGTTTAATGTTTTTCTATTTTTCTTGAAAACTGTAACCCTCCTAGTCTATCTTTCATTTCCTACTCTTGTTATAAATGTTGTAGAAAAAATAATTCCAAATTATTTTTAAAAATCAACAGTGGAATTATAATGATGAATAGCATTTGACATCAGGCCTTAGTGATGGGAATTATATGGAATGGTGGGGACTTGAGTGTACTGAAGAGCTCACATTCCATCTAAAGGTGGCAGCTATCAACCAAAGGACTTATATGCATGCATATAGGCCTAACCAATGGACACAGACAACAGGGTGGTGAGGGCATGAGTGGGGGGATGGGAGGGTAATGTGGGGATAAGGACACATATGTAATAACTTAATAAATAAATTTTAAAAATATATCAATAAAGGTGGCAGCTACTGTTTAGCTAAGCAAGAACATGAGTACAGTGATGCCAGATCTTCCAAATTTTCAAGAGCACTAGAAAAACACATTTTTATATGGCATCTCCTGGTATTAAAATATTGGTGATAAGTAAAAATGTATTTTTAAAAAACAATATGTGGGCCAAAAAAATAAAAATATCTGTGGGTCAGTTTTGTTTCAAGTTTTTTCCAGGAATTCTGAGTGAGTATACCAGAGCAAGTTTGAGGGCATGTAATGGGAACATACCATAAATATTGCAGGCAATCCATACTAGTTCTAATCCTTAGTGGCTGGTCTTGCTTCTATCTAATCCCTTGTTTGTGGCTTCATAATCATATATAAGAGCATGCATGGTTTGAATCTTTTATGGCACCAAAGGAAAGAGCACCTTGGTTTTCTCTTATTAGCTTTCCCAGATGAGAGGAAGAGAAAGAGAGGAAGATAAGACTTAAAGCTGTCAGCACTGAAACATTAAAAAATAGATTTAGACTATTAAAATATTTTATAGATGAGGATCTTGAAACAGAGAATTTATGGATTTGTCCAAGATTGTCTGGTAAAGACTCAAATTCAGTAATGGTTCCAAACTCATTACTTCCTCTCACTACAAAACTGGCAGACTGATTTGAAATGTAAATAATTAGTTGCTTACACATAAATTTAAGATTTCACACACAAAGAAATCAGGTCTGAATTCCCATATATTTAACTAGCTGGAGCTGAACAATAGCTATCCCTTTAGATGATATATCTACTTTCCAGTTCACCACAGTCCCCACTACTCCTTATTACACCTTGACACTGCAGCAGAATATCACTTGCCTTTATAATTACATTTGTGTCATTGATTTTCAGAAGTTTGACTATGATGTGTTTTGGGGATTTATACTGTTTGTGATTCATTTTGTTTCTTGAATCTGAAGGCTTATCATTTTGCCAAATTCAGAAAGTTTTCAGCTATTATTGCTTCAAATACTCTTTCAGCTTCACTCCTTCCCATACCTCTGGAACTCTGATAATAAGAAATTTGAATCTTTTGTCATTGTCTGTCAGATCCCTGAGGATCTTTACAAATTTTCCCAGTCTATTTTCTCTCTGTTGTTCAGATTGGGTAAATTCTGACTACAAGTTCAATTATTTTATCCTAGGTCATCTTCACTCTAGCATTGAGCCAACCCAAAGTTTGTTTTTTAATTTCAGTTATTGTAATTTTCCATTTTGGGGGTATAATTTTTAATTTATAATTTAAAATAAATTTCATTTCCTTAGTGAGGTTTTCTATTTTAACATTTGTTTCAAGATAATTTTAATTGCTTTTGAAGCATTTTAAATAATGGCTGCTTTAAAATTCTTGCTAGATAATTCCAGCATCTGGTTCATCTCGGTGTTAGTATCAGTTCATTTTCTTTTCTCACTCATTTTTGTGGTTTCCCTGATTCTTGTTGTATGGGTCACTTTCTATTGTATCCTGGACAGTTTGACTATTAAGGTAGAAGACTCTGGGTACTATTTTAATACTTATTGCAGCAGGCAGTCACTCTGCTCAGGTTTAGCACACATGTCCTGGCCTACTTTTGTGGGCTGCAGTTCTAATGACAATTTAATTTTCTAAGACTTTGTAATGCTATTTTGGTTTGCTTGGTTTATCTTGTGTCACCAGGGCTCACACTAATCCTTACTGATGCTATCTAAGAGGGTAGACAGAGCCTCTCCAGGTAGGTGAAGGGGTAAAGAGAACTTACCTGGCTGGGCTGCTTGTGATTTGATGCCCCTGCCAGTATAATTCAGTGTCTCTATGTGGGGGAGGGTAGTCTAAAGGCCCATCAGGGACAGGGACTGCTTCATAGGCTGGACCACTTGTTATGGTGGGATCCCTACTGCCAGTACCACTCATCTACCAAGTATCTGGCCCAGAAGGGTGAGTGCTTCCCATGGATGCTATTATCAGTGGTGCTTCTGATCTATCTTCCTTGTTAGTGCCAATGGGAGTGCCTGTTGTTGTTAGAACCACTGTTCCCTCCAGGAGAGGAATGAGCCTTCATGAAGCACTTGCTGTTTCTAGGTAAGAGGTTGAAGGATGCTGAATCTGGATTGTCCTCTTCTGTTGCATGGTGTCTTAAGGTACTCTGCTGCTATTTGTTTCTTCAGTATTGATGTACTTAACTAGTTCACCTTCCTCTTTCTACATTTCAGATTTCTTCTTGGGTTCCATCTTACATTGGTTCCAGGGATTATAGCTGTACTTGATATATACTCTGTTTCCTGGGTGTATAGTTGGGAGAAGAGATTAGGAAGAGATGAGTCTATGCCATCTTGTCTGAACTGCACATTATTTTTCTTACATCTGATTTACTTTATTTATATATGTTAACCCTCCTAGTGTCTATGACATTCTCTGTACTAAACTTTCTATCCCAAAGACAAAAATCTGCACACTAAAGTGCTTCCTATGCTGAGGAACATATCTCCCAACTTTACCTTCTCCAGCCTATTCCAGATACTGGTTATGTAATTTCATTCAAAACAGAACTTTGTCTCGAAAACAATGCCTTCCATCAATGGTGATATGGTGCTGTGTTATGTAGGAAAACACTTCCAAAGATTTAGAATTTATGTTTGAAGCAGTGTTTGGGATTTTATCCTATTCTCTTTTCTTAGTCAATTGTATCTATAAATAGTCTTAAGAAAGCTACTCCCCATCCCCCCAAAAAAGCTGCAACCAGAAAATCTCCTAAAAATCTTTTTTAAGAAAACCAAAGACAAAAATTGAAAACTTTTCCTTATACTCTATAATTTTTACAAGCCTCCTTTCAAGTATTTATTCCCCAGAAGTCCCACTATGATCTGGATCCAGCTTACATTCCCAGCTTCATTGCTCACCACTGCCCCTTTGTAAATTTAGCTACTCAAATCCATCATGCTCTTTTTACTTACCTCCAGACCTTCATATATGCTGCTCCCTTTGTAACATTTCCCACACCACACCTAAAAAATGATTTATTCTTTATATCACAGCTTATATATCAGTTCCTCTCTGACCATTTCTTCCACCTAAGAAGTCAGGTGTATCTGTTATGTACCCCTTGTCACAGCTCTGTACTGTCATCTTTATTTCTCTCACACCATTTAAATTTTTTAAATATTTTTTTTAATTTCAAACCTAGAGAAAAGTAGCAATGATTCACACTTTTCCCATACTGACCAATTAATTTACATTTTGCCTTATTTACCATTTTCTCTTTACTATTTCAGACTAGGCATTGTTTCCCTTTACACATAAATTACTTCAGTATATATTTCTTAAGAACAACACATTATTTTATATAACTAAGTATAATTATTAGAATTATGAAATTTAACTTTGATAAAATTCTATTATCTAATTCAGAGTCTACAATCAAATTTTGTCAATAATTTCAGCAATTTCTTTTTGGTTATTTTTCCCCATCCAGGATCTATTCCAAAATTATACATTGTATTTAGTTGCTGTGTCTCTTTAGGCTGATTTAATTTTGAACAGTTCCTCAGCCTTTGTCTTTCCTGACCTTTATATTTTTTAAGAGTACAGGCCAGTTATGTTGTCTAATGTACATGTATTTTGGTGTGCTGATGTTATGTCATGATTAGATTTGTTGTACATACATGTTTGCCATTTTCATGTCCCCATAGCATTCCCAGGAAGAATGTACTCATCGCTTCTTGCAAAAACCAGCCATGAGTCCTTTATTGTTGAAAGTCTCCCACCTCTCTATTTAAAACTGTGGCCCATTGACAACATTCAGCATGGAAAGAGTCAGTGCTAGATTCCTGGAATTTCTCTTCATCCAATCCTTTCTGACTTTCTCGTCCTATGCTAGAAAGGTGAATTTGTGTATGAAGATGTATTCATTGAGCATCTACTGTGAATCTTTTTTTTTATTATTGCTTAAAGTATTACAAAGGTTATTACATGTGTGTCCTTTTTTTCCCCGCCCTTGACAATCCCCTGGCCTCCCCTACCCCCCAGTGTCTTATGTCCATTAGTTATGCTTATATGCATGCATACAAGTCCTTCGGTTGATCTCTTACTCCCCTCCCTTCTGCCCCCCAACCCTCTCTGGCCTTCCCACTGCAGTTTGACAATCAGTTTGAGGCAGCTCTGCCTCTGTATCTATTATTGTTCAAAAGTTTGTAATGGTCTTTATTATCCATGAATGAGTGAGATCATGTGGTATTTTTCCTTCATTGACTGGCTTATTTCACTTAGCATAATGCTCTCCAGCTCCATCCATGCCGTTGCAAATTGTAAGAGTTCCTTCTTTTTTACAGCAGCATAGTATTCCATCGTGTAGATGTACCACAGTTTTCTAATCCATTCATCTACTGATGGGCACTTAGGCTGTTTCCAGATCTTAGCTATGGTGAATTGTGCTGCTATGAACATATGGGTGCACATATCCTTTCTGATTGGTGTTTCTGGTTTCTTGGGATATATTCCTAGAAGTGGGATCACAGGGTCAAATGGGAGTTCCATTTCCAGTTTTTTGAGGAAACTCCATACTGTCTTCCATAGTGGCTGCACCAGTCTGCATTCCCACCAGCAGTGCACAAGTGTTCCTTTTTCTCCACATCCTCTCCAGCACTTGTCGTTTGTTGATTTGTTGATGATAGCCATTCTGACAGGTGTGAGATGGTACCTCATTGTTGTTTTGATTTGCATCTCTCGGATGATTAGTGACTTTGAGCATGTTTTCATATGTCTCTTGGCTTTCTGAATGTCCTCTTTTGAAAGGTGTCTATTTAGATCCTTTGCCCATTTTTTGATTGGATTGTTTATCTTCTTTTTGTTAAGTTGTATGAGTTCCCTATAAATTTTGGAGATTAGGCCCTTATCAGATATGACGTTGGCAAATATGTTTTCCCACGCAGTGGGTTTTCTTGTTGTTTTGTTGATGGTTTCTTTTGCTGTGCAGAAGCTTTTTATTTTGATGTAGTCCCATTTGTTCATTTTCTCTTTAGTTTCAACTGCCCTAGGAGCTGTATCAGTGAAGAAATTGCTTTGGCATATGTCTGAGATTTTGTTGCCTTTGGATTCTTCTAGAATTTTTATGGTTTCCTGTCGTACATTTAAGTCCTTTATCCATTTTGAGTTTATTTTTGTGTATGGTGTAAGTTGGTGGTCTAGTTTCATTTTCTTGCATATATCTGTCCAATTTTCCCAACACCACTTATTGAAGAGACTATCTTGGCTCCATTGAATGTTCTTTCCTCCTTTGTCAAATATTAATTGAGCATATTGGTTCGGGCCGATTTCTGGGTTCTCTATTCTATTCCATTGATCTATATGTCTGTTCTTGTGCCAGTACCAGGCAGTTTTGAGAACAGTGGCTTTGTAATACAGCTTGATATCTGGTATTGAGATCCCACCTATTTTCTTCTTTCTCAGGATTGCTGCAGCTATTCGGGGTCTTTTTTTATTCCAGATGAATTTTTGGAGAGTTCGTTCTAGATCTGTGAAGTATGCCGTTGGTATTTTAATGGGAAGTGCGTTGAATTTATAGATTGCTTTGGGTAGTATGGACATTTTAATGATGTTGATTCTACCAATCCATGAACACGGTATGTTCTTCCATCTGTTTATGTCTTCCTCTATCTCTTTTTTCAACGTCCTGTAGTTTTCTGAGTAGAGGTCTTTTACCTCTTTAGTTAAGTTTATTCCTAGGTATCTTAATTTTTTTGGTGCGATGGTAAATGGGATTGTTTTTCTAATCTCTCTTTCTGAAAGTTCACTATTGGTGTATAGAAATGCCTCAGATTTCTTGGGGTTAATTTTGTATCCTGCTACATTGCCAAATTCATGTATTAAGTCTAGTAGCTTTTTGATGGAGTCTCTAGGGTTTTGTATGTATAATATCATGTCATCTGCAAATAAGGACAGTTTTACTTCCTCTTTTCCAATTTGGATGCCTTTTATTTCTTCTTCTTGCCTAATTGCAATGGCTAATACTTCCAGTACTATGTTGAACAGGAGTGGTGAGAGTGGGCATCCCTGTCTTGTTCCTGTTCTTAGGGGAAATGGTGTTAGTTTTTGTCCATTGAGTATGATGTTGGCTGTGGGCCTGTCATATATGGCTTTTATTATGTTGAGGTATGATCCTTCTACTCCCACCTTGCTGAGAGTTTTTATCAAAAATGGGTGTTGGATTTTGTCAAATGCTTTTTCTGCATCAATTGATATGACCATGTGGTTTTTTTCTTTCAATTTGTTTATGTGATGTATCACGTTTATTGATTTGCGGATATTGTACCATCCTTGCATCCCTGGGATAAATCCTACTTGGTCATGGTGTATGATCTTTCTGATGTACTGCTGGATCCGATTTGCTAAGATTTTGTTGAGGATTTTGGCATCTATGTTCATGAGGGATATTGGCCTGTAATTCTCTTTCATTGTGTTGTCTTTACCTGGTTTTGGTATTAGGGTGATGCTGGCTTCATAGAATGAGCTTGGAAGTGTTCCTTCCTCTTGAATTTTTTGTAGTAGTCTGAGGAGGATAGGTTTTAGTTCTTCCTTGAATGTTTGGTAAAACTCCCCTGTGAAGCCGTCTGGTCCTGGGCTTTTGTTTGCTGGAAGCTTTTTGATGACTGCTTCAATTTCTTCCATAGTTATTGGCCTATTGAGATTTTTAGATTCTTCCTGATTGAGTGCTGGAATGTTGTATTTTTCTAGGAATTTGTCCATTTCCTCCAGGTTGTCTAGTTTGTTGGAGTAGAGCTGTCCATAGTATTTTTTAACAATCATTTGTATTTCTGTGGGGTCTGTTGTTATTTCGCCTCTATCGTTTCTGATTTGGTTTATTTGGGTCCTCTCTCTTTGCTTCTTGGTGAGCCTGGCTAGAGGTTTGTCAATCTTGTTTATCCTTTCAAAGAACCAGCTCTTGGTTTCATTGATTTTCTGTATTGTTTTTTTGGTCTCTATGTCATTTATTTCTGCTCTAATCTTTATTATCTCCTTCCTTCTGCTCACTCTGGGGTTTTCTTGTTGCTCTCTTTCTAATTCTTTGAGTTGAAGAGTTAGATGATTTACTACCATTTTTTCTTGTTTTTTGAGATAGGCCTGTAGAGCTATAAACTTCCCTCTCAGGACTGCTTTCATTGTGTCCCATAGGTTTTGGATTGTTGTGTTTTCATTGTCATTAGTGTCCAGGATGTTTTTAATTTCTTCTTTGATGTCATTGGTAACCCAATCAATATTTAATAACATGCTATTCAGCTTCCAAGTGTTTGAGTATTTTGGGTTGTTTTTATTGTAGTTTATTTCTAATATTATGCCATCGTGGTCTGAGAAGATGCTTTTTATGATTTCAATCTTCTTGAATTTGGGGAGACTTTGCTTGTGACCCAATATGTGGTCTATTTTTGAATCTGTCCCATGAGCACTTGAGTGGAATGTATATTCCGCGGCTTTGGGTGAAGTGTTCTGAAGATGTCTATTAAGTCCATCTGATCTAGTGAGTCATTTAGGATTGCTGTTTCTTTGCTGATTGTTTGTCTAGAGGACTTATCCAGTGATGTCAGTGGTGTATTAAAGTCCCCTACTATGATTGTATTGTTGTCGATCTCTCCTTTGATATCTTCCAGGAGTTTTTTTATGTATTTGGGTGCTCCTGCATTGGGTGCATATATGTTTACCAGGGTTATATCTTCTTGTTGTATTGATCCCTTTAGTATTATGAAGTGGCCTTCCTTATCTCTTGTTATGGCCTTCACTTTGAGGTCTATTTTGTCTGATATAAGTATTGCTACCCCAGCTTTCTTTTCCTTTCCATTTGCCTGAAAGATATTTTTCCATCCCTTCACTTTCAGTCTGTGTGAGTCCCTTCTAATGAGGTGGGTCTCTTGTAGACAGCAGATGTATGGGTCATGTTTTTTTATCCATTCAGCCACTCGATGTCTTTTGGTTGGAGCATTTAGTCCGTTTACATTTAAAGTTATTATTGAAAGGTACTTGTTTGTAGCCATTTCTTTTTTTGTGTGGCTGTTTTCTTTCTGAGCTTTTTATTTCTTCTTTTTACACCAGTCCCTTTAGCATTTCTTGCATTGCTGGCTTGGTGGTGATAAACTCCCTTAGCCTTTTTTTGTCTGTGAAGCTTCTTATTTCCCCTTCAATTTTGAATGATAGCCTTGCTGGATAGAGTATTCTTGGGTTCAGTCCTTTGCTTTGCATCACTTTGTAAATTTCTGTCCATTCTTTTCTGGCCTGATGTGTTTCTGTTGAGAAATCATTTGATAATCTAATGGGAGATCCCTTGTATGTAACTTTCCGTCTCTCTCTTGCAGCCTGTAAGATTCTCTCTTTGTCCTGAACATTTGCCATGGTAATTATGATGTGTCTTGGTGTGGGTCTTTTCGGGTTCACCTTGTTTGGGACTCTCTGTGCTTGTGTGACTTTTTTCTTCCCCACCTCAGGGAAGTTTTCTGATATTATTTCTTCGAGTAGGTTTTCTAATCCTTGTTCATCTTTCTGTTGTTCTGGCACCCCTATTATTCGTATGTTGTTTCGTTTCATGTTGTCCCAAAGCTCCCTTAGGCT
The DNA here is from genome assembly GCF_000412655.1 of Myotis brandtii. Taxonomy (NCBI): domain Eukaryota; kingdom Metazoa; phylum Chordata; class Mammalia; order Chiroptera; family Vespertilionidae; genus Myotis; species Myotis brandtii. The sequence goes on along the minus strand of NW_005364953.1, from coordinate 1,388,121 downwards.
CTCCTCCTGTCTTTTAATTTTTTTCTCCAATTGCAGTACAGTTTGGGTGTGTTTTGCTTCCTTGTCTTCTAATTCACTAATTCGGTCCTCCGCTTCTCCTAGTCTACTGTTGATGCTTTCAATGGTGTTTTTTATTGCAGCTATATCGCTCTTCATTTCTTCTTGGGTCTTGCATAAGTTATTGATTTTTTCATCTGTTTCTTCTTGCTTCTTGCATAAGTAGTTGATTTTTTCCTCCATCCGGTTTATGCACGCTAGGACCCTTATTCTGAATTCTTTTTCTGTCATGTTGCATGCCTCTGTCTCACTTAGCTGCTTTTCTGGCGAGTCCTCCTTTTCTTTCCTTTGGGGGTTTCTTTGCCTACCCATGTTTGATCTCACTGACATATCTAGATGTTGAGTCGTTCAGTGGCTGCTCCCTGGGTGGCAGTGGCTCCTTGGGCTGTGGTTGCTCCTTGGGTGGTTGCGGTAGCAGCTGCTCCTCAGTTGGCAGCAGCTCCTCTGGTGGGTGTTGTTCACAGCTGTGGTGGCTCTTCTGGCTGGTGGGGGGAGGCTTCACGTACAGCTGCTGTTCCTCAGACAGAGGGTGTGGTGATCAGGAGGCTGCTGTTGCTTGGATCTGCATTTTCCTTCCGGCAGTCACCTTCCCTCGGGCCCCTTTAAGAATGGCACCGCGGCCGCCTCCCTTCCTGCCCCGACGCCCGGCCTACTGTGAATCTTATCATCAGCAACATGAGGTAGAGATTATTGTCCCATTTTACATGCAGGAAAATGGAGATTTCAGAGCTGCAACAAGTATTAAAGTCAAGTCTTTATTTAATCATTCACTTCCTTTAAGCAAAGTTTGGAATCTTATATACACATCTTATAATCTTGAGTTACATGAGTGTAGGTAAATTCATTCCAACTCCCTCTTTTCTGCCTCTCCACAACTTGGTAGGATACCACTGCAAATGTAGACCTTCATATGTGCATCTCACAATTGTAAAGGTGCTGCTTTCTACTTATTGCTCCATTTGCAGAAAAAAAGAAACATGTGGTTCTACGTAGAGATTGTTGTTCCATTGCTCATTCTCAAGGAAGGCACTAGTTAGCTTGAGAACATATTGGATAACAGCACATTTTATACATCCAGAGGATTCTGTCCCTGAACAATCAAACTGTTTTGCGTTTCTTAAATTTTCAACTTCACAGGAAATCTGAACATAAAGTTTAGCCACAGTTTGGTAAAAGCATGTTAGGTACCAGAGTCATAAAACTTCTCTGCTTCAGTGAAATCCAAATGGATGCCAACTCACTTTAAGGGAAGGTCACCAGGCAATAGAAGTCCAACCAAGAAATTTGATGAAGACCTTTCTTAAAAGGTTGCAGTTGGCATTGTGACCAGAAGCACTCTTTTTGGGTGACACTCATTATTAGTAGTGGTATTACTATTTTTTGAAACTCAAACAAAACAAGGGGTTCTCTTATTGAGTTAAAAAAAGTTTGAAAGTCATTTTACAGATGAGGAAACTGGGGACCAGGGTAGTCATGTGACTTTCCAAAAGTTACTTAGGAAATTTAAGATTTAGTCTTGATAAGACTCAAACTCCTAAACTCTTCCCATTTAGAACCCTTCCTACTGCCCTCCACATTAGATCACAATACTTTGGCAATGTCACTCTGGGACATGCTTTATCTCAGACAGAGAAACCATTATCTATGCTGCCTCTGATTTGACAAGTGCTAGATGTCCCTTGACCATCCTAGTCTCTTTCTTTAGTAGTAAAATACATCTATACTAATAAAAGGGTAATATGCTAATTAGGACATCTTCCAGACGTCCATCTGGACAAAGCCACAGCAGCTGCGAGGGCTTAAGGCCGGTGTCATGGGAATGGTGCTGCCACGGGAGAGGCTGGCGGTGCTGCTGTGGGCCGGTCCAGCGCCACCAGACCCTTTTGCAGAGGCGGCGAGAAGGCAGCGCCCACACGAGAAGGCGGCACCATGCCCACTTCTGCAGAGGCAGCATGGGACAGGCTGCTGCATGGCCTGGTCCCAGTGCTGCCCCTTCTGCAGAGGCAGCCATAGAGGCAGCAGCGCAGGCCCAGTCAGGCACCACACCTCCGCAGAGGCTGGACAGGGTGCAACCTGCTGTGCTTCAACCTCTCACAGCCCCTCCCCCAGCTGGCCTGGCCCCAGATCGCCCCCCACCCACCAGTGGGAGGGGGGTGAGGCCGGAACTAAGAAGCGAGGGCTGAGGGCTGGCAGCTGCAGTGGCCAGCAGTGGCAGCAGCAGCGGGGTGATGGGGTCAGTGTCTTCCCCTGATCAGCCCGGTTTCCTCCCGCAGAGGGCTTCTGGACTGTGAAAGGGGGCAGGCCGGGCTGAGGGACCCACCCCCAGTGCATGAATTTTCGTGCACTGGGCCTCTAGTATTAAAATAATATGGTTCTTTCAACCAGGAATGATGCTATTTTTATGTTACCTATACCACCTCTAGAAAGAAGTTTACTTACTCTACATTGTGAAATTCAGATTTCTATCCATCCTTTTTATAAATCTTGAAGATCATTTCCTCATATGCAATTTTATGCTTAGCATTGTATGTGGAAATGGCACATACATTTCCATCACTTTGAGAAATATCAGATTTGACTCATAAACTCTGATTTTCTTTAACAGATTTTCACTGGTGGATAATCTTTACTTATTTTCTTCTTTTCTTTCTTTTTTTCTTAAATATATTTTTATTGATTTCAGAGAGAGGAAGGAAGAGTGAGAGAGAGATAGAAACATCCATGATGAGAGAGAATCATGGATTGGCTGCCTCCTGCATGCCCCCTACTGGAGTTCCAGCCCACAACCCCTGGCATGTGCCCTGACTGAGAATCGAACCCGGAATCCTTCAGTCCACAGACTGATGCTCTATCCACTGGGCCAAACTGGCTATTGCTTTCCTTCTTTTCGACTGTCATTGCTGCTTACTATCATGCTCAGGTTCCCAACTGCTATTTGTGTACCTAATATACTTGCCCAGGTTCTCAAGAGAGCAACTTACTGTAAATCTCATCCAAATGTATTCATCCCTATAAATATTTATTTATTTATTTATTTATTTATTTA
>NW_005364953.1:1382504-1384999 GCF_000412655.1 Myotis brandtii | reverse complement strand
CCAGCTGGATTGTTGTTAGCAGTGTACTGCTCTATGTTTATTTATTTATTTTTCTTTATTGTTGAAGAAAACTACATATGTTTTCTTTTCCCCCCATTGACTTTTCTCCTCCCACTCCCATCCCCCAGCACAGGCCCTCATCCCCCTATTGTCTGTATCTATTGGTTATGCTTATATGCATGCATACAAGACCTTTGGTTGATCTCTTAACCCCCCACTCCTATCCTCCCTCTGAGGTTTGATGGTCTATTTGATTCTTCTATGTCTCTGGATCTATTTTTTTTCATCAGTTTATATTGTTCATTATATTCAACAAATGAGTGAGATCATGTGATACTTATCTTTTTCCAACTGGATTATTTCACTTAGCCTAATGCTCTCCAGGTCCATCCATGCTGTTGCAAATGGTAAGAGTTCTTCTTTTTTATAGCAGCATAGTATTCCATTGTGTATATGTACCACAGTTTTTTAATCCACTCATCTATTGATGGGCATTTAGACTGTTTCCAAATCTTAGCTATGTTGAAAGTATTACATATGTCCCCTTCCCCGCTGCTTGACTTCTCCCATTCCATCCCTGACCCCCACCATTTCATTTTTTTGAAAGAAAACATAAAATGTTAAGAGTTTGCAGGAACATTTGAGATTATATAACCTAGTCTCAAAATTTACAGATGATACAATTGAAGCCCAGAGAAATGAAGTGATTTTCCCAAAGTCACAGTTAGTAGCAGAGTTGCATAAATAAACATCAGTACACTATGCCCAAGAACATCTTGCATGACCTGCAGTAAAGTCCAATAATAGAAATGCAGCAAAATTTCTACTAGATAATCCCAAATATTAAATGCAGCTGGAGAATGGTGAATATTCCTTTTTCCTTCTGAGCTGGTCAACTTTTAGTTCTATATAAGTATTGAGAGCTTCTTCTCTCTTTAGCGTACCTTCTCTTTTCTTCCCTTCCACCCTTCCCATCCAGGTCAAGAATAACAAGTACATTACTGATGACTCCATTATGGGATGGCCCCTCTGTGCTTAGTGTGCAAAGTATTTGTGTCTCTAAGATTATTTTGAATGAAACATCTACAAGACAAGTAAATTCCTACCTTGCTAATGCAGCTTTCTTTTTACATAGGAAAGTCTTGATGCTTAAAAGACTCTTATAAATAACTCTATATAGTATTATGAAATTCTTTTTATGATTCAATACTAAATAAAAGAAATCATGGTGGAGAAAAAGTCACATTTTTTTTTCAAAATATATGAGACAATCAGGGATATGTGAACACTGACAGAATATTTTTTAAATTTTGTTTTATTGCTTAAAGTATTGCAAAGAGTATTACAAAGAGTATCTCCTTTTTTCCCCTTGACCTTCCCCCGGCCTCCCCTACCCCCCAGTGTCTTGTGTCCATTGGTTATGCTTATATGCATGCATACAAGTCCTTCAGTTGATTAAATAATTATGGCTCATTTTTTTACATGTGATATAGTGTTGTAGTGATCACCACAAAAGTCTAGTTAATATCCATCACCACACATAGTTACAATTGTTTTTTTGTTCTTGTGATGAAAACTTTTAAGATCTACTCTCTTAGCAACTTTCAAATACAGTGGGGCCTTGACTTACGAGTTTAATTTGTTCCGTGACGGAGCTCGTAACTCAAATTACCCGTGTGTCAAATCTTAAAGTGAACGAGTGAGACACGTGATGCTGGGCTGATGTTGTGGCATTCACTGTGACGTTTGCTGCACCAACTAGCGGTTGGGTATCTGAAGCTGGCTCGTAACCCGAATTTTAGCTCGAAACTCAAAGCAAAAATCGGCCGAGAGACGGCTCTTATCTCGAAAAACTCGTTAGTCGAGACACTCGTAAGTCAAGGCCCCACTGTATACAATACTGTATTGTTAACTATAGTCACCATATTGTATATTACATCCCCAGAACTTATTCATCTTATAACTGGAAGTTTGTACTTTGTGACCACCTTCACCCTTTTCCTCCCATCCTCCATCCCCTGCCTCTAGCAACCACCAATCTATTCTCTGTTTCTGTGAAGTTTTTTTGTTGTTGCTTTGTTTTTTAGATTCTACATATGAGATATTATGGTATTTGTCTGACTTCACTTAGCATGATGCCCTCAAGGTCTAAACATGTTTTCAAAAATTCCATCCTTTATAAATTAGAGTGTGTGGGTTTTTTTAACCATGACTTCTGCTTCCCTTTACCTGGATGAGCTGAGCCCCACCTTGAGGGCAATCTGTGTGCCCTCATTTATTCTTTTTCCTGGAAAGGAAGCAAGACACAATGAGCCTTCCTACCCCATATATCTCTGGATCCTATTCAGATATCACCTAACAAATGTCTTCAAAATTTATCATCCAAATATTACTGATCACCATTTTACTTATCATTGTTTCCTTTCTGATTTTTTTTATTGATTAAGGTATTACAAATGTGTGGTTATCCCCTCAATCCCCCCACCCCCCAATCC
>NW_005364953.1:1375547-1382426 GCF_000412655.1 Myotis brandtii | reverse complement strand
TCTTCAATAAATGGTGTTGGGAAAATTGGACAGATACATGCAAAAAAATGAAACTAGACCACCAACTTACACCATACACAAAAATAGACTCAAATGGATAAAGGACTTAAATGTATGATAGGAAACCATAAAAATACTAGAGGAATCTACAGGCAACAAAATCTCAGACATATGCTGAAGCAATTTCTTCACCAATACAGCTCCTAGGGCATTGGACACTAAAGAGAAAATAAACAAATGGAACTACATCAAAATAAAAAGCTTTTGTACAGCAAAAGAAACCATCAACAAAACAACAAGAAAGTCCACTGCATGGGAGAACATATTTGCTAATGTTATCACCGATAAGGGTTTAATCTCCAACCTTTCTGATATTTTCATGGTTCTCCCCACAAAATATTCTGATGTTGTTTCTAGAACAAGAAAAGAACTTATTTCTGCTCTCTTATTCACCCTCAGGGAGGGATGTCCCTCACTCCCTCACAATCATCTCTAGCCTATTTTATCCACATTTTGAAAACAATAACAACATATAGTTAATGAGTGCTTATTTTGTACTTAAGTGCTTTGAAAACATTATCTTGTTTAACTTTTACAATAACACTCTAAAATAGGCACTATCAGTTCCATTTTATACACAATGAAACAGGCTCAGAAAAATCAAGTAACTGGTTCAAGGCCATATAATTGCTAAGTGTCAGAGCTAAGACTTGCACACAGGTATCTGTGCTGTATACTGCTTCCCATTTACTTGTAGGCTCAGTTATCTTTGGGGGCCTACTTCTGAGATGCAGAGAGCAAATATTACCATTGTTAGGGCTTGGATGAGGTGGTGATTTTCACTGCTATCTCTATAGAACAGTAGGCCAGATCAAGAGACCCTCGGTAAGGGGAGGCATTTTTAAGCTTCCAAAATGCTTAGTAGAGTTAATATAAAGTTCCTGACACATTAATTCTGCTTAATGAATGACAGCTACAATTGCTATTGTTTTAAAAATAATAATAATGAATACAGAGAAGTATTGAATGCAGTGGATGAATTTTTGAAAAGCCATTATTTGATACAGATTCACAAAAGGTGAGCTGAGAAACCAAAGCGTGATTGGGAGGTTTAGGGTTCTTTTTATTAGTATCTTTTTTTTTTGGTTTCCACTGAGGAAGAGGTGTAGTAAAATAGATGGTGCTGATGCTCTGGGAGTCTTTCTAAACAGAAATGCTCAGTAGTCAGCAATGAGAAGTCCCAGGTGTCAGGGTCACAGGGTCCTGGGCTACAGATGGATGACTCAGTGCAGCTTCACAAATATTCCTGATGGACCCACTTTGAAATGACAGTGACTGTGTTCTGAGGTATATATACACTATTCACACTGATTGCTTTACCTGAATGTAGTCAACTCTTCCTTTCAAAGGCATGGGTTTCATGAAAAAAAATATTATGATGGAAAATAAGCACATTTTCTGCTTTTCTCTTTTATATAGGGTTTAGCAAACTTTTATTAAGTGCTTATGTACCAGGCTTCATTCTGTGGAGCTACCAGTAAGGCACTGGGGCTATAGCTGCCACAAACAATAAAAGCTCCCCATCTCTTTCATACCTCTTTTACTATGACTACAGGCTACCTAGAACTTGAAATTCATACCATTAAGATTCACCAATGATTTTAATGAACACTTATTGATTGTCAGTTCTATATATGACTCTGGTAAATGCTGAAGTACAGATAGGAATAGGACAGTGCTCTGTCCTCACAGAGTTCACAGTCTGGTGGAAGAGGTATACATATACAATTAATGACATGAAAACATGCTCATTACTCTACTCATGATGTTTACTAAGTGTGATGGTGCAAGAGCAGAAGCCCAAGTTACTTTGCCGAGGGAAGTTAAATGAAGGGAATGTCACATTTCAGCAGGAATAAAGATAACTGAATATGTATTAGTTAGGAGGAAATAATAAAGAAGGAAGAATAGAAGAAACAGAATAAGAAAAGAATATTAACTTAATAAGTAGCTCTGTCTGAGTATAAAGGGCATTTTATGGTATACCAAGGGAGTGTTAGAATATTTGTTGAGTGCTGTTTATATGTCAGGCACATTGCTAAATGTTTTACAACTACATGAAACAGAAATTATTATCACTTCATATGGCAATGATTATGAGTTGCTCACCAAATATTCATATACTCCACTACATTATCTAGCCTCCTTTTCAGTAGATTCCGGGCATGGGACTGGATTTTGGCCAATGGGATATAAAAAATGTAAGATTCTTCCTGTACTAATGGGATCCTTCAGTCATCTCTTTCCCTTCTATGTCACTTTGTAGGCCACATGTTTAAGATGATATTAGTTACAAGATGGAGGAAGATATTCTCATCTATCTTGTATGTGATATGAGCAAGAAATAAATTTTTACTATGTTCAGTCTCTAAGATTAAAGGGTTAATTTGTTACACCGAATACACTACTCCAGGGGTCACCAAACTACAGCAGCCAGTGATTTAAAAATGGCTGTTTTTGTAAATAAAGTTTGATTAAAACAGAACCACACCGAAGCATTTATATATTGTTCCTATGAATACTTTCATGCTACAACTGCAGAGTTGAATAGTTGCTACAGAAACAAAACAAACAAAAACTTTGCTAACTCCTGTCCTGTTTTATGAACAAGGAGATGGAAAAACAGTAATGTTGTTAGGATTTGAACTCCCAGTTCTGTTTTTTGATGCTATTCCCTGTTTCTTGCTTTTGTTCCCACATGTTATTTGACCTCCACTGGGTTCTGTACTTCAATTATTATAGCTCTCTTCTCCAACTACCCACACTATGCACCATATGGATTGAAACCCATTCTGGAATCACTTTTATGGCTTAACATTAGCATGTCTTTGAGGAATAACTTACATTATTTATCCATTAATACCTAAAATCTCCATCTAGTATCACCCTAGCCCTGAAAAGGAAAACTCCAAGGATTTAGCTTGCGCAACTGGCTGTAAGCAATATAATTTGAAAGCTGTTGCAGGGATGAGGTAAGAACTAGAGTGAAATAAGTTTAATACTGGACATGTTGAGTTTAAGGTTACCATGTGAAAAACCCAGGTGGAGATGTTCTATTGGCAGGCAGGTAGATAGCTCAGAAAAAGGTCTGGGTTTGTGATATAGTAAAAATGAATGATATTAAGTCATCTATCCTCTCTCTCTTAAATCTTATTATGATTAATGTTAAAGCTATAAGATGACTTTCTAAGGTCATGGCTCAGTTTAAACCAGGTTTGTATTCATTTTGTGATTATATAAAACCAAACTTACTGGACATGGATGGAATAATGTCTGTAACCAAGACCTTTTAAGCAACATACCTACATTTCTCTGTAAGATAGCATGCCATGTCTTTATGGCAGGACCAGATTGCTTCATATTTCTAGGTCATATGGGACTATATTTGGGACTAGGGAACTTCCTCTCAGAAAGATAAACAAAGCGCTTATTGTTTATACCAAGATTTCATAGGAAATACTAGCAGGCTCAGTATCTCAAGGCCATTTTTTCCCTGAGAGAAACAATGATATGAATTATTCATATGCCACAGGAAAGCCATAAATTATTCCAGCATTTCACAGTTTAACTGTAGTTGAATTTAGGATTGTTAATGCAGTATAGTGATTAATACTCAAGATGTGCAATAATGGAGCTTTTCCCCCCTCTTGTCAGGAGGGGCTGTGGGCCAAGTACCTGAGTTTAAACTTACTTCTGTCAAAAATATTTGTTCTTTCCACTACCCTCTTCAGAAAAATCTAATTTAAAGAATCAATAAAAACAATAATAAAAAAATCAAACTAAATATTAAAAATATAACAGCAATGAGAACAATGCAATGTGATTTTTCTCCACAGTTTGCTCCTTCTCTTGGCCCTTCCACGCTGTAATTAATTGCCAATAGATGATCTGAGGAAAAATATATGCCTGATATATTGACTTTTTCAGATGTATGTCATTTAAAACCTATACATTGCACCAGAACCCACTTCATGGGCATGAGTCCGGTGCTGTTAAACAGGGCTCTGAACTCAGAAGTATCTCTGTGTTGGCTTAGTGCTCTGTTGTCACTATCTTGAAATTCTTAATATTTTTAACACAAGTCTCACATTTTAATTTTGCACTGAGACCCACAAATTATGTAGCTGGTTTTGTCTCATACTTGAATTGGGTTCGCTATTGCCTGACCATAGCTGTACCCGAGCCCTTTAAATGTTCTCAGGCCAAAAAGTGCTGTGGAGATACTAGAACTTGGAAGAAATTTAGTGCTTCAATGTATATTGTAATAAGTGTTTTCCTTTTAATAGGCTTCTAAGTAGATATCTGTAGTGTTTCTGCACCTTCTTGTTTTGAACTATGGCAAGATGGTGCTTGGTTAATTTCTGAGATTTTGATAGGAATAGTGTGGCAAAGGAAAGGTTTTCCTAACCTGGGTATATACATGTGGATGGGTGCTTACTTAGTCCCACTCAGTAGGATGGACCACAGAAAGGCCAGAGATTCTGCATAGATGGCTGATCTCTATTGAACTTTTTAAGGTAATACTGCTGAGTGTGTCTTCTTACCTTTAATCTCTTAGTAATTCTTTTTATCTCTCTCCCACATGCAAGCTATATTACCTTTTTCATAGGAAGGTTTGCAGTTAAGAATGAAAGATATATTGAAATAATTCAAGCCAACGTGTTGCTTCATGCAGGGCTCTCTGCATTCTAAATCTTTCAGCCAGGAGAAAAGAGTGTTGTCTGATGAGTGGTTAAGGAAGTGGGGAAAATTGGCTTTCTAGAGTACCCCTTAAAACCACCAGTCTCTGGACTTGCTAGCTGCATCCATGAAAGACCATCTTGTATTATTTTAGCCTTCATATATTTGTGTAAATTTATGATTCCTTCTTGACCATCCAAGCCATATACCTTGAAAGCCTAGTGCCATATGGGCTATAAAATAACTTTGCTGGTCACTGAATTTTCTCTACAATTGGCTTCTTTTATGAATCCAATTTCTCTTTTTGCTCTTAGTGAACTATTGTAACCCTCTTTTGATGTCCAAAATCTAGATAGGAGACAAGCTAATGGTATAGATATTCACTGTGACTTGGCAAACCTTCTCCTTGTCGGATGGTGACTCAAGCAGGAGGGATGGAAAATGTGCTGTCAGTGGCAGAATTGCTCCCTGCAATAAAGCATTAGTTTGAATCCCAAATTAAAATTTAAAAACAGGATGGAGAGGAGGAGGCCCATGCATACCCTTCATCTTAATTCACCTGGTTAATGACTCAGACTGTCATTAGGCACCAAAGAGACAAGCTTTTTGTTTCCCCAGCTTCAAATACTGAAACGCCTGCATTCAAATTACACCAATATGCTCCAAAGCCTCTTTAATTGAAAGCATGTGATGGGATCTAATGTAACATTTATCTTGCTACAATTGACATGAGAGGAAGAGATGAGGGGGTTTAAGGAATATTTTATTTAAAGACAGACTTGAAGAGGCTGTGGGAGTGATTGGCAGCTTGTCAGTTGACTCACTCATGCCTGGAGAGAACATTTTGTCATTAGCCAATCTGAATCCCAATATGGTCCAGGACAATATAGTAAAGGCTTTGTCCCTTCTCTATTCCCACCTCCCTACCCCTACCTCCTCTCTCCCTGGTAGTTATTATTTCCATTAACAGACAAAAATTAGTACTCAACACCTACTGGAAGCATTCACTGCAGAAGTGATCCAATACAAGCCGTACATCGAGGGCTTGTATATTAACAAACATGTCTTTCCATCCCATATATACGTAAAGCATTTGTGTTTGCAGAAATCAGTGGTATTACGGGTGCAATGATCTGGCATTCAAAAAGAAGCCTCTCGGAGCGTAGGGGAAGCATCCTGTTCAGCTTATTGGATTTAGCCATGCATAGCCCACAATCTTGGGAAAAATAATTTTGTATGCCAGCTTCATTTTTATGGGAGGAGGTATTCTATTTATTTCTTCTGTGGGAGGCTCTAGGTGGGCTTGGTGGGATCATCTGTGATACAGAAAGAATTTTGGGAAATCTTTTCAGGTTAATTCTACTAAGGGGTAAATATTTACACAGAAGTCTCTCCCCATATGTCCCAGTTATTGTGAAAGAATATGGCATCATTGTACATGAGAGTACAGTAATTTCTTAGTTGGGTATGTACATGGCAAGAGGGGGACTAGTACACTCATGGGGACAACCCAAGTTCTGTTTCTGTTATGGGCCTTTAAAACAAATTCTGTCTTCTTAGAAGTAGAAATTTAGATAACATCAAATCTCTATGGATATTTCTGTTATGATCAGAATTCCACTATCACGCCCACTTACTTCTTGAAATAAGAATTGGGAAAAACTCCTTTGGTCAATCATTCTCTGGGTCATGTACAAAAATTGAAAACAGTCTTAGTGTGGTTGATTTTGTGAATTCTGTAACCCTTTAGGCCAAGATTATCTTTGTTTCTCAACTCCTATCAGTTTCTTCATGTTTGTTGACATGTTTGTTCACTGTGGATTGATTTTATTTTAAAGTTTTAACTTTAAAATAATTATAAATTCAAAAAGGGATTGCAAAAAAAAATGCAGAGAAGTCTCATGTACTTTTTACTCAGTTTTCTCCAACTGTAGACTGATTTTCCCCCCTTGTTATTAATCACATTTATTTGACACAAGACCTCTTGGCTGCCTCATTCCCCACATTCTGCACAGGGCATTTGGGAACACTTATATGACATAGGGCATTCCAAGATATAATCTACACTAATAAAAGAGAAACATGGTAATTGGCGTACGACCGCTACCCTTTTCATTGGCTAATCAGTGAGTATATGCA
>NW_005364953.1:1374177-1374424 GCF_000412655.1 Myotis brandtii | reverse complement strand
CAACCCCCTGATTGGCCCTGCTCTGTGCCTGATAGGGGGTAGCCCCCTGATCCCCTGATCGGCCCTGCTCTGTGTGTGACAGGGTGCGGCGCCCCAACTCCCCCCCACCACGGGCCCTGCTGGCAGGGGGCCGGGGTAGAGCCATAACCTCCCCATCGGCCCTGCCCTGAGTGTGACAGTGGCGGCGCCCCAACCCCCTGATCGGCCCTGCTCTGTGGGTGATAGAGGGCGGCGCCCCAACTCCCTG
>NW_005364953.1:1366800-1374000 GCF_000412655.1 Myotis brandtii | reverse complement strand
GCCGCCCTGCTCTGTGCGTGACAGGGGGTGGCACCACAACCTCCCCATCGACCCTGCCTTGAGTGTGACAGGGGGCAGTGCCCCCCCCCCATCGACCCTGCCTTGAGTGTGACAGGGGGCAGTGCCCCAACCCCCCAATCGGCCCTACCCTGAGTGTGACTGAGGGTATCGCAACCTAGGGGTCGCAGACTGCGAGAGAGCACAGGCCGGGCTGAGGGACCCCCCTCTCCCCCCACCCTGAGTGCACAAATTTTTGTTCACTGGGCCTCTAGTTATATAAATAGTTGGCTAATATTTCATTAATACTATCTACTGCATATCTTTAAAGTCAGCATATGATTTAAGTTCATATAAATAGCAATAAATAAAACAAATAGCACAGAGAAATATACTAATAAGAACTATTTGTAGTGTGAGTATTTTCTTTTTTTAAAATATATTTTTATTGATTTTTTTACAGAGAGGAAGGGAGAGGGATAGAGAGTTAGAAACATCGATGAGAGAGAAACATCAATCAGCTGCCTCCTGCACACTCCCTACTGGGGATGTACCTGCAACCAAGGTACATGCCCTTGACCAGAATCAAACCTGGGACCCTTGAGTCCGCAGGCTGACACTCTATCCACTGAGCCAAACTGGTTAGGGCTGTAGTGTAAGTATTTTCAAAGATGATTGTGTCCCACGAAAGCTTGACTTAGTAGTATATATCATGTGATTGTCTTATACATCATTGCAGCTGTTATCCATGGCATAAATGAAATAATTTTTGTAACTCAAAATCATACAAATTCTTAAACTAGAAAATCCTATTAATGTACCCTCTCATTGTCATGTGATACAAGATTTCTTGGTGATAGTGTTCTTAAATTTCTTATTTATGTTTATGAATCCCTGCTCTAATTCCATATTGTGGAGTTTGACAATCAAGATCATTCTTATTTCTTTTAATGAATTTATGACTATACACACTCCACTCTCTGTTCTTGTTTTCTAGATTAAACAGAGTTCATCCTATTAATCAGTCTTTGTGAGTAGGCTGTTGTGTGTGTGTGTGTGTGTGTGTGTGTTTTGGTTAACTTAGCTCTATCTCTCTAAGCCTACTCCAAATAATTTATTACCACCCTTGCTTCCAGAAATAAATGTACATTTGCTCTTTTGCTCTAAATCTGTGTGTGGAGAAATGTTTCTGAATATGAGCAGAGGTGTGCTTGTGTGTAAGGAGAGACAGTTATGGTGATGGGGACATAAGTGTCACCATTTATTTTTTTAATATGTTTTTATTGATTTGAAAGAGGAAGGGAGAGGGAAAGATAGAAACATCAGTGATGACAGAGAATTATTGATTGGCTGCCTCCTGCATGCCCCCTTATGGGGATTGAGCCCACAAACCTGGCATGTGCCCTAACCGGCAATTGAATGGTGACGTCCTGGTTCATGGGTCGATTCTCAACCACTGAGCAATACTGGCTGGGCAAGTGTCACCATTTAAATAAAATATGCTTATTTATCAGGGGAAAATAAAAAAAATAGAAATATTGCTTTGGATTTTCCAGTATTCTTCCTGAAAATACACTATTTCAATGGAATTAGTCAAATGCTTCTTTAAAAATGTTACTGTACATATTTGATTTTTGACTCATGCATTTGGAAAGTATGCATACATTTGTATTTATGAAAAATTTAGGAGACTTTGCATGAGTGTAAACATATACATAGGTGAATCAGTCCTTCTGTGTGATTACTTCCTGTGATTCCACAATATCAAATAATGAGGAGATGAGGTAGGGATATGCAAAGAATATTTTCTCTTAAATTTTAACATAGACAATGCCTGCAAAATAAACATAATAGAGCAAACACTCTTTGTAGTTCATCGAGACTTAAAACTTACTTAGACTTCATGTAAAGCTGTTTAATGAAAACAGAAGGGAAGAAAATAATTCATTAGAGAGGATGGTTAGAAACAATTATAAGATCGTTCTCCATTTTTAAATTTCCATTTACTAACAAATATTCCTGAGATACCTCCTTCCATTTCTGCAATTTTCAAGGTTGAATATGTTGGGAGATTCCCTCCACACTTACCTACAGCAGTATTACTTCTGTGAGTAGCTCTCTTCTAATCAAGAATAAAAAAATAATAAATGGAGGTCTGGGGTTCAAATTTGGAATGAATAGTTTTTAATAGGCAAACATTGAATAAATGAGGACTCCTTTGAATTCTCGAGGTCTTAACAATCTATCTTCTTGCTCCTTCACATCCAAGCCTCTAGCTCTCAGGCATAATCAATCCCTTCCCCCCTTGATTTTCTCTTTCTTTCCTCTTTCCTCTCTCTTTTTTTTTCTAGTCTCCTGACTATAGTTTATAATAATGACTTCCCTAGCTGGTTTGGCTTAGTGCATAGAGCATTGTGTCCTGGGTCAAAAATTACATCAAAGTATCTGATGAGACTTCTGGAAGGAAAGTATAGAATTCTGAGTTAAGGGCTGAGGTCCACTATATGGAATATCCTTAACTTACAGGAAAACTGGCTAATTAGTTTCAGACATAATGCTATTGAGACTAATGTCATGGGATTCTAAATATTCTTAAACTTTAAGAGACCCTAGAGACTAAACAATCACTGTCATAGACTTTCAGAGTGGGAAAGATCTTAAATGTCACCTAGTGCACATTGTCCAACTGATGTTTGAATTCCTCTATAAATTCCCTGTCAAGAGGTTACCAAGCTCATGCTTAAACATATCTATACTAGAGGCCTGGTGCATGAAAATTCATACACTGGAAGGGGGGTCCCTCAGCCCAGCCTGCCCCCTCTAACAGTCCGGGAGCGCTCAGGGGTGGGAGGTGACCCGGCGATCAGGGGAAGGCAATGCGCCCATCACACCCCTGCTGCTGCCACTGCCAGGAGCAAAAGCCTCGGCTGGCCCTGGATACCTGAGCTTCGGGTGGCCCTGGGAGGCTGGGCAGCCACCATCCAAGGCTTGCCTGCTCCTCGGGCTGGCCCTGGGCAGCTGGGAAGCCAACATCCGAGGCTTGCCTGTGCCTTGGGCTTTGGCTGGGCAGCTGCCATCGGCTTGCCTGCTGTGCCTTGGGCTTTGGCTGGGCAGCTGCCATCCAAGGCTTGCCTGTGCCTCGGGCCGACCTTGGGCGGCTGGGGGGCTAAGGGGACTGGGCACTGCCATCTTGTGGCTGTGGGCGCCGCCATCTTTGAGGGTGGGGTAGTTAATTATCATATACCCTCCTTATTGGCTGTGGGTGCCACCATCTTTGTGACGATGTGACGGTCAATTAGCATATTCCCTCTTTATTAGATAGGATATATAAAAGCCTAAGCAACTGAACAGCCGGTTGCTATGATGTGCACTCACCACCAGGGGGCAGACGCTCAATGCAGGAGCTGCCCTCTGGTGGATAAGTGCGCTCCCACAGTGGGAGCGCCACTCAGGTGAGACCTGTCCCGGTGGCCCACCAGCCCACCGGCAGCTACTCACTCCCTCAGTAGTCCTATAGGTCCAATCTCCAGAGAATGGGACAGGCACCGCCAGACCAGCACCGCTGGCATGATCCCGACAGTGCCACAGGCCTCCTGGAAGTTGGCATCAGGAAGTTGCTGTCACTTCCCCTCCCTAGATGCTCCGCAAGGAAGAAACAATAAAATAGCAGCCACCAGGTGACTCCTGACAACTGATGCGAATGTCAGCAGGAGAGATCCGGATCCCAGGCCAGCAAGGGCATCCCACCCATGCAGAAATTCACGCACTGGGCCTCTAGTTTAGTCATACGAAGCTCACTACCTCATGAAGTTTCTGTAACTTCTTTGAATACCCTTTGCTTATCCTTGTAAAATTTTGCTGACACTGATAAAAAATCTGTTCCATAGCTTCCATCTATTATTTCTACTTCTCCTTTCTTTAGGATACACAAAACACTCTGTTCTCTCATCTTCATGATGGTTCTTAAACTATTTGATGATAACTTTTATCTTTTTTTTTAGTCACCTCTTCTTTAGGCTCTGTTTCTTATATGATACTAGAGGCCCGGTGCATGGATTTGTGCACTGGTGGGGTCCCTTGGCCTGGCCTAAGGGTATCAGGCAGAAACTGGCTCTCTGACATCCCTTGAGGGGTCCCAGATTGCAAGAGGGTGCAGGCCAGGCCAAGGGACCCCACCGGTGCACGATTGGGGCTGGGGACGGACCATGGGAGGGCTCCAGGGTGTGTCTGGCCTGTCTCGCCCAGTCCTAATCAGTCGGACCCCAGAAACAAGCTAACCTACTGGTCAGAGTGTATGCCCCCTGGAGGTCAGTGCGTGTCATAGTGTCTGGTCAAACGGTTGAACAAACGGTCAGACACTTAGCATATTAGGCTTATATTATATAGGATTATTTTATGTCTCTTATTATACTTGTGGGTATTCCCTTTTAAAAGCATGAGGCCTGGTATTCTATTCTATATAAAGGGAAGGATACCATCTAAAATGAAAAGGTTAAGAAAATAAATGTAAGTATCAGTATACATAGTTATATGTAAAAATAAAAATGTGACTAGCAGAAATTTTTTGGAGTGGTGGTAGCAGGAGGTGAGTAGGGAGAAATTGGGGGGGGTAGAATCAACTAATTATATGTTGGCAAGAAGCTACCATATTATTTTTTAAAGTTTATAAATCCAGAAAGAGATGTTAAGCACACAGTTTGTGTTCTGGTGATAACCAGTAGGAAACCCCCAAAGAAAAATGATTAAAAGTAGTTACTACTCTGTCCAGCCGGCATGGTCAGTGTTTGAGCATTGAACTATGAACCAGGAGGTCACAGTTCGATTCCCGGTCAGGGTACATGCCCGGGTTGTGGGCTCGATCCCCAGTGGGGCATGTAGGAGGCAGCCAATCAATGATTTTCTCTCTCACCATTGATGTTTCTATCTTTCTCTCCCTCTCCCTTCCTCTCTGAAATCAATAAAAATATATTTTAAAAAACGTAATTACTGCTCTGAAACTGAGACTGTGGGTGGAGAGGGTTCCTTTTTCCTTTTGCAGCCTTCTGTATTGTTTAACTCTTTATTATTATGAGCATATACAGTTCCAGATGCCTTATATGTAATTCAGAAACTCAAAATTCTCTGAGAGAAGTTTATTTTTCTATCATTTGACCATTAAGCCTGTCTTAATCTGAATAATTTGGCAATTATTCAGCAAAATCGGTACTGTTGTAAAGCTGGTTATCATCTTCATTATTGCAATGTAGTACGTATATTCATGAATTTTGTTCTAAAAATATTACTATGTTTGATGAGGGGGTGCTGTCCCAGGCTGCATTGAGTATACAAAACAACATACAGTGTATGGCAATGTGTAACCTTTCTAAATTATGAAAATTTTTGAAACATATCTGGCCTTAAGTGTTTTAGATATAGTATTGTGAGCCTATAATACTTTATTATAATAATAAAAAAGAATGGCAAAGCCCAGAAAGTGTACATAATTCTTTAGTGTGTTCTGATCACAGCAGAGCCTAGTTAATCACTTCCTCCGGTCTAGATATCATATTTTTTTATTAATGCAGCCTAAGAATAATCACTTTACATGTTTCGATGTTTGTACCACATTTACTGAATCATTCTGAGCTTATTGTCTATTAAATCCTGAAGGCTTCTTTACAAGAGCTACTGTTGCTAAGCCATGTTCCCAAGTGTATTGTAGAAGATGAATGTGTATTCACTACAAGGTTGTTATAACAAGCTACCTGGTGCATCTAAAATATCATTCAATATATTAAGATATGATAACCATACAAGTTTTCAATAACATGGTTACTGCATTGTTGCTACCTTAATATAGTGCATTATGTATTATGCATAGTAGGCTCTCAAATTAAATATACTTGATTTTGAATACTGAATCTGGTACTTCTTAGGGGCGTGACCTTGGGAAAGTCATTTAACCACTCTAAGTTCATTTTCTTCATTTATAAAATGGGCTCTATAACAATAAGCATAACACAAAGGGTTGTTATATATTCTTGGCCCACAGTAAATTCACAAAAATGGTAGGTACTGCCATTGTTATAAATAACAGAAACAACATAAAAAAGTGGTTTCCAAACTTTGTTGCACATTAGAATTATATGGGGAGCTTTTAAGATGCCCAATTGGATGCCATATCAATTAAATCAGAATAGCTGGAGGTAGGAGCTAGGTGACGCCAATGTGCAGCAAAGATTGGGAAGTAATGACTAAAGTAAAAAAATCTTTATAGTTGCCACCAGAAGATGGGTTTGTTGTTGTCATGTTAATTTACTTGGCATCTGAGGTGACTAGGCTCTGAACAGTTTTTTCAATACCAGCATAGCAATATTTTTGTTGTTTGTTGTGTAATTACCTGCATGTTTTTGGAAATCCATTTGGTCCCAGGAAGCTGACCCTTGCAAAAATAGTGAGGCCATTTTCATTATAAGGCAGACCTCATATTAAATTTCTTTGCATATTTTGCAATTTTTGGTTGACAACTGGGTTTCTCTCTCTTTTTCTTTCTTTTTTCCTTCCTTCCTTCCCTTCCTTTCTTCTTTCCTCCCTTCCTTCTTTCCTTCCTTCCTTCCTTCCTTCCTTCCTTCCTTCCTTCCTTCCTTCCTTCCTTCCTTCCTTCCTTCCTTCCTTTCTTCCTCTTTCTTTCTCTCTTTCTTTCTGTTAATACTCACCCTAGGATATTTTCCCATAGATTTTTTTTTTAGAGAGAGTGGAAGGGAGGCAGTGGGGGAGAAATGGAGAGGAAGGGAGAAAAATATCTATGTGTGAGAGACATATCAATTATTTGCTTTCTGCATGGTCAGGGCCAGTGATGGAAACTACAACCCATGTATACACCCTTGACTGGGAACCAAACCCTTGGGAATCAAACCAATGACCCTTCAGTGCCAGAGTCAATGCTCTAATCAATGAGAAAACTGGCCAGGGCAAAAACTGGATATTTTAAGCAATGTATTATAGCATTTCTAAACAATCATTCCTTTCCACCTTTGTGTAGCTTGCTTTTGTTGTCATTTTATTCTTTGGTTAGTGACTTGAATTGACTATTTAATGAAGTCTAATTCTCCAGCAATGTAAAGCCTTTGATGTTGTTTCTCAGATGGTGTAGCATAGGGCATACATGCTAGTATATTCATCCCTCCTTTACCCATGGAGGCCACTATATTTTCAACTTCTATA
>NW_005364953.1:1364111-1366633 GCF_000412655.1 Myotis brandtii | reverse complement strand
CCCCAAAGGCTATATATTAGTGTTTATCAATAATCTATTCCTTTTTATTGTGGAGGAGTATTGCAAATGTACTACAGTTTATTTAACCATTCACTAATTGGATGTTATCTGGGTTATTTCCAGTTGAGGCTATTATGAATAAAGATACTATAAACAGGTTTTGTGTACAAGTTTTTGCATAAACAGAAGTCTTTATTTATCAGAGATAAACGTCCAGGACTACAATGGGTGGGTTGTATGTTAGTTGCATGTTTAGTTTTCTAAGAAACTGGCAGCTGTTAGAGGTGAGGGGAGTTGGAGGACTGGATGAAAGAAAGTGACAGGATTAACCAAAAAACATATACATAACACATAGACACAAACAACAGTGTGGTGGTAGCCAGATGGAAAGGAGGGGGGTGGGAGTAGGTGGAGGAGGGCAATGGTGGGGGGAATGGGGACAAAAGAGACTTTGCTTTGGGCAATGGGCACATAGTGCAGTGTGCAGATGATGCTTTATTGAGATGTATACTTGAAATTTGTATGGTTTTGTGAACTAATGTCACCCTAATAAATTTTCAAAAAGAAACTGAAAAAGCTCTTTTTCCAGAGTGGCCATGCCATTTGACATTTTCATCAGCGATAGATCCAGTTTATCTGTACCCTTGCCAGCATTTGATGCTATAGCTATTTTCATTTCATCCATTCCTTATAGGTGTGTAGTGATCTTATTTTAATTTGCATTTCTCTGTTGGCCAGTGATGCTAAAAATCTTTTCATGTGCTTATTTGCTATATATATATATCTTCTTCAGTGAAATGTCTGTTCATATCTTTTGCTCATTCTTTTTAAAAAAATATATTTTTGTTGATTTCAGGGAAGAAAGGAGAGAGAGAGATAGAAACATCAATGATGAAAGATAATTATTGATTGGCTGCCTCCACACCCACTTCACTTCTGGGGATGGAGCCTGCAACCAGGGCATGTGCCCTTGACCTGAATTAAACCTGGGACCCTTCAGTCAGCAGGCTGATGCTCTATCCACTGAGCAAAACCAGCTAGGGCTCATTTTCTAATTGGATTGCTTGTGTGTTTACTGTTGATTTTGGAGAGTTTTTGAAAATATATTTTAGGTACTAGTCCTATGTCACATATGTGATTTGCTAATATACACTCCAGGACTATAGTTTGTATTTTCATCCTCTTAACAAGGTCTTTCACAGGGCAGAAGTTTTAATTTTGAAGAAATCCAATTTATAAATATTTCCTTATATGGACTGTGTTTTTGGTGACAAATCTAAGAATTCTTTGCCTAAAGTTAGATCCTTAAGATTTTTCCACTTAAATTTTTTTGTGGTTTTATACTTTAAATTGAAGTTGTGATACATTTTGAGTTAATTTTCATATAAGGTGTGAGACCTATGTATAGGTTTATTTAATTATTTAGCCTATAGATGTAAAATTACTCCAGCACCATTTGTTGAAAAGGTTAACTTTTATTCACTTAAGTGCATTTGTACTTTTATAAAAAAATTAGAGGCCAGACGCACAAAATTCGTGTGTGAGTATGGTCCCTAGGCCTGGCCTGAGATCAGGGCCATCTTCCCCAGCAGCCTGCAGCTGGCCCTGCCCCCTGCCGCCACCCACCCCTGGTTCCCAATTTGTCATTGGGCAATCGGAACCTGCTGGCTGGGGAAAGGGACCGAGAGGCAGTCAGGGGCCTCATAGTGACTGGTTGAGCGGTCATCTCGTCATTCCACCGTTAGGGTCAATTTTCATATTACCCTTTTATTATATAGACTAGAGGCCCGGTGCATGGTTGGGGTCTGGCTGACCTGCCCTGATAGGGGCCCCGGATCAGGGTGGTGGTCCCTGCTGGGAGGTGGGGCTAAGCAGGGTGAGGGGCCCTGGGTGGTTTGCCAGCCAGCCACGCCCCCTATTGGGGTGGGGGTCCTGGCTGGGGGGTGGGGCTGGCCTGGGCGAGGGGCTGCGTTTGGTTTGCAGATTGACCATGCCCCTGATTGGGGTCCCTTCTGGGGAGCAGGGCTGGCCGGGGCGAAGGGCTGTGGGTAGTTCTGGTCTTTGGTTGTTCTGTTCATTACACTGTTTTGGTAGCTGGGCTTTTATTATATAGGATGATTTAGACATATTTGTTTTAGTCTATTTCTGGGTCTATTGGGTTCTACCGATCTATGTCCCTATCTCTCTGTCGATACTACAAAGTCTTGATTAACATAACTACATTAAAGCCTTGAGATCAGATAGTCTGATTCTTCCCATTTTGTTCATCTTCAAAATTTCTTTTAGCTATTCTATTTTGACTTTTTATATACATACTAGAGGCCCGGTGCACAAAAATTTGTGCACTCGGTGCGGGGGAGGGGGTCCCCCAGCCCGGCCTGTGCCCTCTCGCAGTCTGGGACCCCTCGGGAGATAACGACCTGCTGGCTTAGGCCTGCTCCCGGGTGGCAGAGGGCACGCCCAATCCCTAGGTGCAGCCCCTGGTCAGGCTCAGAGCAGGGCCGATTGGGGAGTTGGGGCGC
>NW_005364953.1:1359549-1363074 GCF_000412655.1 Myotis brandtii | reverse complement strand
ATTTGCAACATAGTACATAGTTGCTTAGAGTTGCAACTCAGAGGCCGGCAAGTGAGGCGGGGAACGTTGGAGTCCGCAGTCACTGGAGCAAGCAAGCCTCATGTTCGCTTCCAGCTGCCTGGCTGCCGGCCGCCATCTTGGCTGACAGTTAATTTGCATAATGATATGCTGATTAGCCAATGGGAAGGGTAGCGGTCGTACGCTAATTACCATGTTTCTCTTTTATTAGTGTAGATTAGAATGATCTTGTCTGTATCTACAAAAGTTCTTGCTGGGATTTTGATAATAAATGTTATATCAAACCTATTTATCAATTTGGGAAGAATAGACATCTTTACTATTCTCAGTATTCTAATCCATGAACACATGGTGGAATGTACACATTTTCTTAGATTTACACCTAAGTATTTCTCATTATTAGAACAATTGTAAATGGCATTTTTAACTTTATTTTTATTGTTGACACTATTACAGATATCCCTATCTCCCCTGCTTTGTCTGCCTCCACCCAATCCCCACTCCTCCCTCTCACTTGCCATTACCACACTGTTGTCTGTGTCTATTCACTAATAGGGTTCAGGAATCTGGAGAGGGGCTGCATATAAGTGAATAAACTAGACAAGAAATATAAATTTGGAAGGCATGGGGGACCCAGGGGAGGCTTAGCTCTAGTGACTAAGCTCTTCAAATCTCTGGACCCATGGTTTTTTATTCACACATTTTGCCCTTTAGCAAAGCAGATATACATATCAAAGGTAAGGTTTGGTAAACAGTCAGGTTAGGGGAATTGCCTTTGGCTGTTCCAGCAGCAGGTAATAACATGCAGATTTTCAACCCTGCTGAAAATGTTCATTCAACATTTTGAGGACTTCTCGCATCTATTATGACCTGCTGGACTTAGCCTCCAGCATTTATGCATAAATATTCTTTGGCTAATCCATTGTATTTTTTAATTTTGGTGTCCATACGTTTTTTGTAGTATATAGAAATTACATTTATTTTTTTGTATTGAACTTGAATATGCAACCTTACTGAACTCACTAGGATTATTTTTATTTGTGGGGTTTTCTATTTAGACCAGCGGTTCTCAACCTGTGGGTCGTGACCCCTTTGGGGGTCGAGCGACCCTTTCACAGGGGTCGCCTAAATACATCTTGCATATCAGATATTTACATTACGATTCATAACAGTAGCAAAATTACAGTTATAAAATTATTATAAGATAATTTTATGGTTGGGGGGGGAGTCACCACAACATGAGGAACTGTATTAAAGGGTCGCAGCATTAGGAAGGTTGAGAACCACTGATCTAGACAATAATGTGATCTGCAAACAGGGTTGGTTGTATTTCTTCTTTTCTGCTATGTATTCCTTTTGCTTCCTTCTCTTGCATTTTTGCATATCTAGAACTTCTAGCATTGTGCTGAATAAGAATTATGAGTTAAAATATTTACTTTGTTCCCAGTGTTAGGAGAAAAGTATTCAGTTATGCACCATTAAGTATAGTATTAGCTGTAGGTTTTTTGTTATTATTAAGTTGAGAAAGTTTCCCCTCTGTTTTTATTTTTCTAAGAGACTTTTAATCATAAATACACATTGAATTTTATCAAATGCTTTTTCCATCTTGATTGATATGATCATATGAATTTTCTTCTTTAGTCTGTTAATATGATGGATCAGAAATTGGTTTATTTGGAACATTGAACCAGCCTTGCATCACTGGTTGCATCTCTGGTTTTTGATGAGAAATCTCCTGTTAGTTGAATTGTTTATTCCTTATAGGTAAAGCGTCTTTGTTCTCTGCTGTTTTCCATATGCTTTCTTAGTTTTTGTTTTCAGCAGTTTAATCTGTACAATTATTTATTTTGCTAAATTTGGAAAGTTTTTATCCATTGTTTCTCTTAGTACTTTTTTTTAGCCTCATCTTCTTTTTATTCTCCTTTTGGGACTCTGATAACAGGAATGTTATGGTCTTAAAAAAATAGTTTCAAGTGTCTCCGTGGCTCTGTTCATTTTTTTTCACTCTACTTTATATCTGTTGTTCATATTATGTGCTTTCTATTATTTTAACTACCAATTCATTTATTCTTTCCTTTGTCTCCCCCATTTTGCTATTGAGTTCATCCTATTGAGCTTTTTCTTTCAGTTTTTATATTATTAATTTCTAAATTTCTATTAGATTCTTCCTTACATTTTATGTTTTTTTATTAACTGATACTTTCTATTTTATTTACTCAGACTTTATTTTTTTATTTTTTCATCTGTTTCAAACATATTCATGATTGTCCAATGAAGCATTTTTATTAGGGTTGCTTCAGAATCTTTGTCAGGTAATTCTAACATTTCTATCATCTCAATATTGACATATTTTAATAACCTGCTTTTATTCATCTCAATATTCCTGGTTCTTGGTATGGGTGAGTTTTTAATTGAAATCTGTATACTTTGTGTAATACGTTTTGAGACTCCAATATTATTTAAATTTTCTTTAGTTGCTCTAGTTATATTTTTTCTAACACTGCTCTGTAATGGGACAGGTGGGTGCCACCTTACTACTGTCAGATTAAGGTGAAAGTCTAGATGCCCCACTTGGTTTCTTTTAACACTCAATGAAGGGGCTCTTACTTGGTTTTCACTGTCACCCTGGAGTTGGCTCATTGCCAGTGTTGGGGATGAAAATACAGGCTCCCTACCTGATCTTCTTTGATACCACCACAGCAAGTGTGTTGGGCACCTCATTACATCTTAATAAGGGTGGAAATTTAGGCTTTGATGTCAGTAGCGGTGGGGCCAGTTTTCTCAGTGGTATTTGTTTAGAGTGCAGTGGTTATTGCTTAATAGTTTTCCATTTAAGCTGGTCCTTTGGATAGAGAGAGCAGGCTTTGGGTAGAGAAGAGGGATACTTTTTTTTTTAATCTGTGCCATTCAGTTTTAATGTATTGCTGGTTTCTTTACCTCCAACTCAGGATATATGAAACAAAGATAATATCCAGAGTTCTCAGCACTATGTTATTCCTTGTATCCTGAGATAACTAACCAGCCTGTCTTCTTCTCTCTACTTTTTGAAGACTTCTTATACTTGTTTTATATGTAATTAATGTCTAAGATTTTTAGTTGTACTTAGTGGGAAAAGTAGGGAAAAGCATATCTGCTCCATATTTCTGGATATGGAATTGACCCACTGATTTTACTTCTAGGTAGTTGCTTAAGATAAATGAAAAGTCTACACAAAGACTTGTTCATGAATCTTCATAGCAGTTTTATTCATTAGAAGCAACAAAAACCTGGAACCTACCAAATGTCCACCAACATGAAAGAATAAATTGTGATATATTCATAACATTGAATATTATTTAAAAATTAAAAGATTTGCCTAGTAAAATCAAATGTGAAAAAGTTCAGGGAAAGAGAAACATTTACTCATACTGGTGGAAATATAAATTGTTATAATTGCTTGGGAAACAAATGTAATAAAGTTAAATTTGAGTAAAATTTAAAACATGCATTTTCACTTCTAGATGCCCT
>NW_005364953.1:1357045-1359539 GCF_000412655.1 Myotis brandtii | reverse complement strand
TAACAGTCAGAAACTGGAAAACATCTAAAATTTCCATCAATAACAGATTATATAAATCATAGTATTTCAGGTGATTATACCTAATTATCTTATGAATTGAAGTAAAAAACTTATCATTGAGTGAAAAAACGTTGCAGTTATATATACAAATCAAACTAGTTACATAAATTTTAAATCACATGAAATAATTATATAACTACCAGAGGCCTGGGGGTGTGTGTGTCCCTCAGCCCAGCCTGCACCCTCTCCAATCTGGGACCCCTCGAGGGATGTCCGACATCCCTCTCACAATCCAGGACTGCTAGCTCCCAACCTCTCGCCTGCCTGCCTGCCTGATTGCCCCTAACTGCTTCTCCCTGCCAGCCTGATCACCCCCTAACCACTCCCCTGCCAGCCTGATTGATGCCTAACTGCTCCCCTGCCAGCCCGATTGCCTCTAACTGCCCTCCCTTGCCAGCCTGGTTGCCCCTAACTGTCCTCCTCTGCAGTCCTGGTCGCCCCCAACTGCCCTCCCCTGCTGGCCTGATCGCCCACAACTGCCCTTCCCTGCCAGCCATCTTGTGGTGGCCATCTTGTGTCCACATGGGGGCGGCCATCTTGTGCATTGGAGTGATGGTCAATTTGCATATTACCTCTTTATTAGATAGGATTTTTATGGACATAAATGTATGTACACCTGAAATGTACATAAGTGACTGCCTCTAGTCTGAGAAGAATGGTATAAAGGAACTTAAACACAATGGATCTCTTCTTTTAAAAATACGTCATGTTTTACATTTATAGACATTTTCCATGTTATTCTCTTTAATTTGTTTTTACTTTTCTTAATTAAAAAGGGAAAGATTTAAGACATTATACGTAGACATGGCTTTCCAAAAGGAGGAAAATACATGTGCAAAAATAATGAGGCATGCTTGGGAAACTGTAACAAGTTTGTTAAGACTGGGTGAAGTTCACGTAAGCCTTAAGTCACAGATAAAGGGCAGATCATGAAGGGCCTTGTACATCAGAGAGAAAAGTAAATTTTTCTTGAAAGCAATGGGGTACCAATGAAAGCTTTGAAAATGGGAATTACATGAATGCATACAAATAATATATGTATATTTAAGTACTGTGGTTTAGGGGTTTGGAAAGTGAAGAGACTCAAAGGGAAGAGGCAACCCAAACAATCTATCAATCTATTTTCACAAATGTCAGTAAATGCTAAAAGTAAAATCTTGTTGGCCTTCAGGCTCTGTGAGGGCCCGAAACCTGTCATTTCCATGATATGTGCCCCAGAACAGAGTAATTGGATGATTGGATACTTAGTAGTTATAGTGGCTGGCTGTTGGGAGGGTTCATGATTGTTCTCTTACTGTGGGAAATTCTATTTGAGAGACATGCTTTTCTTGGTTTAGATACATGTAGTATAAGCTGTGTGATATGTCTGGATTTTCTACTTGCTGTCTGACAGCTTCAGTGTCTACCTCGTTGACTGAATTTATTCTGATCAATTCAGTTAAAAAGACAATTCCTTACATTACAACATCTGGCAGGTCATTTATTGAATTTATATTTTGACAGATACTTGAGCCAAATTGGCAATCACAATAGTCTATCTTGGTTACACAAATTGAAAAAAGATTCACTAGATAAGTACTAAGAAACAATGTGTTGTTTTATTTATATCTAGAAAGATGTAGAAGTTCATCTCTGAATGATTGGGCCAAGCAATTCCAAATCCCACTCTATTATTATTAATACTACATTTGCCCCATATAACTCTAAGATTTTTAACTTACCCTTCAAACTAGAAGAAAATATCACTTAGTTAAATTTATAATTGAGTGCTACAAGTGTATGGAGTGGGTATGGTTAGGTTACACTGCGGTAAGTTTCAACTAATACAGGCGTATTGTGGAAATAGTGTGGGTTCATTTACAAACCACCACAATAAAGTGAGTCATAATCTTTTTGCTGGTGAGAGAGTCTTATCTTCAATTTGTAAAATATTCAACATCTGTGAAGCACAATAAAGTAAATAGGCATGCCTGTATTTGAAAACTTAGTTTATTGATACTATCAGCTGATCAATTAATATTTGTCCAGTTTGAGGCTAAGCTCTAAAAATTACCATGTAAAATCTGAGACACAGTCCTTGTTTCTGTCACTTAATTGCTTGACATATAGGGTGTACAAAAAATGTATATGCTCAGACATTGAATAATTATAAGGGCAGTGTTTATTAAAATACATTTCATTTTCAAAATTGAGCTATCAGCTGTTAAAGTGTGCATACATTTGTTTGGAAACTCTATATTTAAAAATGGAATAATTTTTCTTAATTTGCAAGATTAACGTGTAATTTAATTTACATGCATATATGTGTATATGTGTATGCATGCATAGATCTCTATCTACACAAATGTATATCTATGTGCATATGTGTGCATATATGTGCATATAACATGTAGAATATATGTATATGTATGATGTATGATATGTATATATATAT
>NW_005364953.1:1351583-1357007 GCF_000412655.1 Myotis brandtii | reverse complement strand
GATACATAGGATTCATTTAATTAATGTTCTTTTCTCCTTCCCACCTTCAATGAAAATGTGGCAGACATGTGAGGAGACAGAACTGAAACAACCAAACATATGATTTCTCTGTGCAGAGAAAATTTTAAAATACAGATTAAAATTTTAAAAGTCACAATCTACCTATTCAGATATAGTTATTTTAATAATTTAGTGTGTCTTTTGTTTTTTAAATTAAACAGAATGCGTGTCTATCTTTGTATGTACATGTGGGATAGATCATATTGTGCATACTATTTTATTGCTTGCTTTGTTGTACTTAATTATCTATTGTTCATACCTTTTACTATCATTAAGTATTCTTTCTCAATGGATAAATCATTTCTCTTTCTCCATACACCTTTTGCATAATGTTTTGTATTCCATTGTTTGACAGTATGAATATACTTTTATCACTTTTTAATATTCCCTTCATGTAACTACCATTCATTTTGCTTTGGCTTTACTAAATTAACTTTCCCAAGGAAGGAAAATAATCTATAATAATAAAACTGTAATATGCTAATTAGACCGGTCGGCCAAAAGACCTTCTAGATGACCTTCCGGATGACCTTCTGGACTAAGCCAAGGCTGTGAGGGCTGAAGCAAGTCGCTGCAGCTGCAAGGGCCAAGCCTCTTGCACGAATTTCGTGCATTGGGCCTCTAGTTCTACTATTATTATGTCCTTCTCTAATACCGAATCTCAGTCTTGGAGATATTTTATGTAAGACATATTTCATTTAACTTATGGAGTGACTCTGGCCACATTCAGGAATTTAGTCTTTAATATTAATAATACACATAGAGTATTTAATAGTAATAAATAATACCTACTGTTGAGTACCTACTATGTGCCAGGTACTGCCCTAAGTATTTTACATAGATTTAATCCTTGCAACCTTACTACACTCACTATTTGTATACACATTTTAAAGATGAGGAAACAAATTATGAAGTTAAATAACTTACCCAAGGTCACATAGCTAGTAAACAGGATATAAGTAAGGATTGCAACGTTGGCAACCTGTAATCTTAACTACTCCATGATATCAAATGATGCCTAACTCATTGAAAAAGTTAGTGCAGAGGTATGCAATGGAGAGCTAACAGGTTTTACAATTCTTCCATTTCTCCCTTCCTTCAGAGCTACACAAATTACACCTTTAAGCACTTTCCATGTTGCAATCATGTTTTCAAATGGTAGTAAAGTCCAGATGACTTTCTAATTCCACTGTGGTGTGTGCATGTTTGTGTTGTGTCTGTATGTGGCTCCTCTCAGCTATGACATTCTTTGATTCTAAGAGAGCAACTAGAGCCTAGATTCTTTAGATCAACGTTCTTGTTTTACAGCTGAAGCAACTCCTGGAAAGATGTCTAAAAATGGAGGGGTTTTAAATCATTTCCCATTCTTGCACAGGATAATAATTTCAATATTGCTTCATTTTTTTTTTACAATTGGTTTGTCATGACACAGTTCCTAAGGCTGCAACTTAAGTAATTTTGCTCTTCCCTCTCAGCTGGCTACCCTCTCCCACAACTCATCTCTTTCAGTAAATTATCTGTCAATGAATACATCAATTCACTGGGGGAGATCACTGTTTAAAGTTATACTGTGGTTACTCTTTTTGTGAAGACAGAATCCAGTAATGAGAATAGTCACTGGCAAGTTAATGTTTTAGAAATTTGTTGGGGGTTTGTATATTATTGTGTTAAAGCGGCTCCATCTGCAATATGTTTAAAGACCAGGCTGTCAACCATAGCAAAGACAAAGGCAAGCTTGAAAGATGTGAATGCATTTGGGCCTGAGTGATTCCACCAGGGAATAAGCAGCTCATATTGGAACTCCTTCTAGCCACATCCCTGAAGAAAAAGCATGTTTATAAATATTATCCTGGTATTTCAGGAGGATACAATTATATTGACTACCAAAGTGAGTCTGACCCACCTCAGAACAAGGGACTCACACAGGCTGAAAGTGAAGGGATAGAAAAATGTCTTTCAGGAAAATGGAAATGAAAAAAAGCTGGGGTAGCAATACTTATTTCTGACAAAATACACCTCAAAGTGAAGGCCATAACAAGAGATAAGGAAGGCCACTTCATAATACTAAAGGGATCGATACAACAAGGGGATATAACCCTGATAAACATATATGCACCCAATGCAGGAGCACCCAAATACATAAAACTCCTGGAAGATATCAAGGGAGAGATCGACAACAATACAATCATAGTAGGGGACTTTAATACACCACTGACATCACTGGATAAATCCGCTAGACAAAAACTCAGCAAAGAAACAGCAATCCTAAATGACTCACTAGATCAGATGGACTTAATTGACATCTTCAGAACACTTCACCCCAAAGCAACAAAATATACGTTCTTCTCAAGTGCTCATGGGACATCTTCAAAAATAGACCACATATTGGGTCACAAACAAAGTCTCCCCAAATTCAAGAAGATTGAAATCATACCAAGCATCTTCTCAGACCACAAGGGCATAATATTAGAAATAAACTACAATAAAAACAACCCAAAATACTCAAACACTTGGAAGCTGAATAGCATGTTATTAAATATTGATTGGGTTACCAATGAGATCAAAGAAGAAATTAAAAACATCCTGGAAACTAATGACAATGAAAACACAACAATCCAAAACCTTTGGGACACAATGAAAGCAGTCCTGAGAGGGAAGTTTATAGCTCTACAGGCCTACCTCAACAAACAAGAAAAAATGGTAGTAAATCATCTAAATCTACAGCTCAAAGAATTAGAAAGAGAGCAACAAGATAAGCCCAGAGTGAGCAGAAGGAAGGAGATAATAAAGATTAGAGCAGAAATAAATGACATAGAGACCAAAAAAACAATACAGAAAATCAATGAAACCAAGAGCTGGTTCTTTGAAAGGATAAACAAGATTGACAAACCTCTAGCCAGGCTCACCAAGAAGCAAAGAGAGAGGACCCAAATAAACCAAATCAGAAATGATAGAGGCGAAATAACAACAGACCCCACAGAAATACAAATGATTGTTAAAAAATACTATGAACAACTCTACTCCAACAAACTAGACAACCTGGAGGAAATGGACATATTTCTAGAAAAATACAACATTCCAAAACTTAATCAGGAAGAATCTAAAAATCTCAATAGGCCAATAACTATGGAAGAAATTGAAGCAGTCATCAGAAAGCTTCCAGCAAACAAAAGCCCAGGACCAGACGGCTTCACAGGGGAGTTTTACCAAACATTCAAGGAAGAACTAAAACCTATCCTCCTCAGACTACTACAAAAAGTTCAAGAGGAAGGAACACTTCCAAGCTCATTCTATGAAGCCAGCATCACCCTAATACCAAAACCAGATAAAGACAACACAATGAAAGAGAATTACAGGCCAATATCCCTCATGAACATGGATGCTAAAATCCTCAACAAAATTCTAGCAAATTGGTTCTAGCAGTATATCTGAAAGATCATACACCATGACGAAGTAGGATTTATTCTGTGGATCCAAGGATGGTACAATATCCGCAAATCAATAAAGGTCATACATCACATAAACAAATGAGAGATAAAAATCACATAGTCGTATCAATTGATGCAGAAAAAGCATTTGACAAAATCCAACACTCATTTTTGATAAAAACTCTCAGCAAGGTGGGAATAGAAGGATCATACCTCAACATAATAAAAGCCATATATGACAAACCCACAGCCAACATCATACTCAATGGACAAAAACTAACACCATTTCCCCTAAAAACAGGAACAAGACAGGGATGCCCACTCTCACCACTCCTGTTCGACATAGTACTGGAAGTATTAGCCATTGCAATTAGACAAGAAGAAGAAATAAAAGGCATCCAAATTGGAAAAGAAGAAGTAAAACTGTCCTTATTTGCAGATGACATGATATTATACATAAAAAACCCTAAAGACTCCATCAAAAAACTATTAGACTTAATAAATGAATTTTGCAATGTAGCAGGACACAAAATTAATGCCAAGAAATCTAGGGCATTTCTATACATCAATAGTGAACTTGCAGAAAGAGAGACTAAAAAAGCAATCCCATTTACCATCGCACCAAAAAATTAAGATACCTAGGAATATACTTAACTAAGGAGGTAAAAGACCTATATGCAGAAAACTACAGGACACTGAAAAAAGAGATGGAAGAAGACATAAACAGATGGGAGAACATACCGTGTTTATGGATTAGTAGAATCGACATCATCAAAATGTCCGTACTACCCAAAGCAATCTATAGATTCAATGCACTCCCCATTAAAATACCAATGGCATAATTCACAGACCTAGAACAAACTTTCCAAAAATTCATCTGGAATAAAATAGACCCCAAATAGCTGCAGCAATCCTGAGAAAGAAGAACAAAGTAGGTGGGATCTCAATACCAGATATCAAGCTATATTACAAAGCCGCTGTTTTCAAAACAGCCTTGTACTGACACAAGAACAGACATATAGACCAATAGTACAGAACAGAGAACCCAGAAATCAATTAAAGCCATTATGCTCAATTAATATTTGACAAAGTAGGCAAGAGCATACAATGGATTAAAGACAGTCTTCAATAAATGGTGTTGGGAGAATTGGACATATACATGCACAAAAATGAAACTAGGCCACCAACTTACACCATACACAAAAATAAACTCAAAATGGATAAAGGACTTAAACATAAGATGGGAAACCATAAAAATCTTAGAAGAATTCTTCGGCGGCAAAATCTCAGACATATATCATAGCAATATGTTTACCAATACATCTCCTAGAACAATGGACACTAAGGAGAAAATAAACAAATTATACTACATCAAAATAAAAAAAAAGCTTCTGCACAGCAAAAGAAACCATCAACAAAATAACAAGAAAGCCCACTGCATGGGAGAACATATTTGCCAATGTTACATTTGAATTCTTAATGACTTTCTTGTTTCTAGCTGCCCTCTCCATAGTTTTGTCCAGTTGTAGTGGAGCATTGGTTTAAGCTAGTTGTTTATTAGGCCACCATCGATCACTTGCATCTTGGTATACATGCATTTTTTAGAAACAATAGAACAGAAAACAAACATTCATTGAGTGGAAGGAGTGCAACCTAGGAGGAATTTACTAGGAATGAATTTTGAGGTATGGCAGCCAGGAAGCAAGAATGTAATGAAAGTAAGGCTAGATGCCTAGTGAAGGAATGTACCTTTGTCATTTTCTCTTTCACTATTTCTTTTTTATTATTATTTTTATTTTTTTATTGCTTAAAGCATTACAAAGGGTATTACATATGTGTCCTTTTTTTTCCCCCGCCCTTGACAATACCCCGGCTTCCCCTACCCCCCAGTGTCTTATGTCCATTGGTTATGCTCATATGCATGCATACAAGTCCT
>NW_005364953.1:1346147-1350321 GCF_000412655.1 Myotis brandtii | reverse complement strand
CTCTCCCTCCCTCTCTCTCTCTCTCTCTCTCTCTCTCACACACACACACACACACACACACACACACACACACAGTTTCAAAAATGTCTATCTATGGAGGAGAATATATTTATATTTTACATTGGGGTGCCTGAATCTCTATTTAATTTTTTTCTACAGCAAAATACCCTGCCCTCTATGGGCAGTAGATAGTAGGAGCTAATATGATACTATCACCAATGTTGACATGGTGGCTAATGAGAACATAGCTTCTGTTGTGCATGGAACATAGCTACATGTTGTTGTAACATCTTTACTGCCTTCACAGGAAAAGAAATGATTTTAGTGGTGGCAATTTCATGAATAGGACTTTTGGCTGCTTCAAACCACCTCCAAAACTGCCTAGGTATAATATTCGACCTAGTAGAGTATATTGTTTTAAATTCTGAAGAGCTTAGAAACACAATTTTGGGGGGAAGAGAGAAGTAGAATGTATAACTCTCTATTGATACCATCTCAGCTATGAGACATTAAAATCTCCAATCATGCTTTTGACTCATTATGTAGGAAGATGGCAGGTTTATTGAGACATCCCTGGTATTACAAAATAGAAAGAAAAAATATACAACATACCTGAGAAACAGGTTGCCACCTCCCATTTTCACACCAATGGTAGACAATGCTTATCAGTCATGACATTCTATTTTTTTTTAACCATTGAACCCAGAGAAGGCCTCAGAATCCTAATACTACAAAACAGATAGGCAGTATCGATAGAACAAAGTTGGACCTTGGGATGAAATCTATGCCATTTCTAGTCCAGATGGTTTCTGGAAACTCTTTCAGTTGTTCTCTGGCAATTGCTTTTCAACTTAAGGGTTGGAGTGTATAAACATCATTTCACAACCAAAAAAGGCAAAGACCTGGAAAAAAGGAAAAAAGAAGAGAACTTCTTCAGGGATGCAGAGAAAATGAATGAGGGAGCTCAGTAGTATTTACTCATTGCATATAACAAACAGGCAGCTTCCCAAGTTGTGGGATCTGCTTACCATAAGAGCCTATAATGATTGTAATTAGCATCACTCCTTTGAGTTGAGATGTGGAAAACCCTAGGGGAAAAATTTTTTTAAAGATGGTGGAGATTGAGGAATTGTGTTTTCCCATCAGATAAGCTCTATGAGACAAAGAGCAGAAAGAGAAAGAATGACCTGGAACAAAAATGAGAATTTACTCACCTAATAGTGTTGTTTGTAATGTGTCATCACATATACTAAGATGACTCATTTTAACTAAAGATTCTCATCTCTAAGGAAACCCCAAACTCTTTTAACAAATCAGGTTTGGAGGGACAATTTAATTTTGGAATGGATCTACACCTATACATGTATTCACCAGTTCAAAGTAATCTAGGCAAAATCATGTCCTAGATGAAAAGAGAAAAATCTTTGAGAGGGTTTACAAAAAGACAGCTGCATTTGGAGTATACAGAGTGTTTATGTATTTATGAACATTCTTCTCAACTATTTACCAATCCAACATTTCAGATTACATGGTGGGTCCAGGTATCTAGGCCTGAGGGGACACATAAACTTTTCAAAAATAAGTTTGTCTTAATATGACTTAAAAAAAAGAAAGTAAAATGATACCAAACACAAAGTAAATAACAGTGGCATTCAACTAAAGCAAATGAATGTGTTTATTCAACAAGTATTTTATCACCTACTTTGTGCCCAACAATAGTTTAGACTGGGATTATAGCAACTAACCAGAGAGACAATGCCTCTGCTCTCTAGAATGCATAAAAATGTGGTGATAGATTAAATAGGAAAGAGGAAGGAGCTACTTTAGATTGAGTTGTCAGTATATTTACATGAGAAGGTGGCATTTAAGTTTGGACTGAAATGGAAACCAGGAACCAGTTCTGTGAAGATATGAGGAAGAGGGTTACAGGCAGAGGGAAGGCAAAATGCAAAACCTATGTGGTTGTAATCTGCTGGGGCACTTGAAAAATGTAAGGAAGGCCATTGTAGTTGAAGTGTAGTAAGTGGGGTAGAGTGTTATAAAATAGGCTTTAAGAAATAGCCAGAAGTTAGATTTGTAGGGCCTTAAGTGATATGAACATTTATTTTATTCTATGTACAATGCTAATTGGAAGCCATTAGTATGGTTTGAGTAGGAGTGTGCTATATGAATTACATTTCTAAAATATTACTTTTTACCCTATAGAGGTCAGAATATTCGTAGTGAAACATGGAAGCAGAGAGAACATTTAGAACTTAGTTGCAGTAGTCTAAGAGAAAAGATGGTGGCCTGGATGAGATGATAGACATCAAGATAAATGGTCAGACTCAATTTATCTTCTAGAGTAGAGTAGGAAGGACTTGCTGATGCATTAGATGGTGAGGTGTGTGATGGAAGAGAGAAACCAACAATAATGTTTAGGTTTTGCTTCAGCTAATGATGATGTTTACTTATATGGGGAAGACTGAGGACATTTTTTGGAAGAGAGGGAAATTAAGTGTTCAGTTTGTGAAATGTTAAATTTTAAGTGCCTGTTTAAAACTATTGTTGGATTTGAACACAAACCATTGTCCATATCTCCCTCACCCCCTAGACATTTTTTGGACTACTATGTATGGATTACTTCAGTAAATATCATTCTTACATACTCAAAATCTTGGATTTTCAAAAGTTCAATATCTGGAAATTTAACATCCTTCCTGATAATATGACTATGATTTTAAAAGTCAAATTCAGATCTTATAAGGGACATGGATTTGTCAAGTGAAAAAGAGATTTATCAAAGTAAACAGAGCAATAACTACTGTATTTATGTAAACTTAACTTTTGTTGCTGGGGTTTCTCAGTTAACTGTGCAGTTTTTAGAAGCCTCTACTCACAAACTATCCACTAACCAACCAACATTTCCTCCTCCTTATCAAAAACCAAATATACATTTACAACTAAAAACTCTGGAGTTGGTGTTGCTTTAGGAAACAGGCTCTTTAG
The DNA here is from genome assembly GCF_000412655.1 of Myotis brandtii. Taxonomy (NCBI): domain Eukaryota; kingdom Metazoa; phylum Chordata; class Mammalia; order Chiroptera; family Vespertilionidae; genus Myotis; species Myotis brandtii. The sequence continues at coordinate 1,347,333 of NW_005364953.1, read as the reverse complement.
TAGTTCTTATAAATACCCAATGAGTCAAAAAATTAGAATATGTAGTCATATCATGTGTAAATAACATTGGCAGTAGATAATTTCGAAGGTCATACCCTTTATAGTAATAATAATCACTCTCACTATTTTTACTTACTAGCTATTCAGTTTGCAATTCACATTTTTTTTTTCTTTTTGCTCTCCATGCTCTCTGTGGGACCATTCATAAAACAATACTTGTTCCAATTAGTATGTTCTGTAAGTCTTCCCAATAAGAATGCTGAAAGTCTTGGGTTATCAAAATAACCAAAGTTCAATTTCTTTAGTATAAATAACATACAGGGTGAAGAAAAAAGTAGGTCTTAGTTTCTGTGGTGACTAGTTAGAGAAGAATAGGAAATAAATGAGTTAATACTGTGGGTGAGTTTTAGGCAAGCTCTTCCATTCAATGCTGTATTGTAGGTTTTATGTATTTTTGCTTTAATTAGTGTGAAGCCACGTTAGAAGTTGTTTTAAATCCATGTTGTATCCCATGTACTGATAACCTTGTGAATAACCTAATGGAGTAAATCTGGTTCAATTTTTAAATCTATTTTTTTAAATTTCTTTATTGATTAAGTTATTACATATGTGTCCTTATCCCCACATTATCCCCCAATTCCCCCCCACTCATGCCATCACCCTCCCTGTTGCCTGTGTCCATTGGTTAGGCCTATATGCTTGCATATAAGTCCTTTGGTTGATTTCTCCCCTTACCCCCATCCTCCCCTACCTTCCCTCTGAGGTTTGATGGTCTGATCGATGCTTCTCTGTCTCTGGACCTTTTTTTGTTTATCAGTTTATGTTGTTCATTATATTCCATTAATGAGTGAGGTCATGTGATATTTATCTTTCTCTTACTGGCTTATTTCACTTAGCATAATGCTCTCCAGTTCCACCCATGATGTTGCAAATGGTAAGAACTTCTTTTTTACCACAGCGTAGTATTACATTGTGTAGATGTACCACTGTTTTTTAATCCACTCATCTACTGATTGGCACTGAGACTGTTTCCAAATCTTAGCTATGGTGAATTGTGCTGCTATGAAGATAGGGGTGCATATATCCTTTCTGATTGGTGTTTCTAGTTTCTTGGGATATATTCCTAGAAGTGGGATCACTGGGTCAAATGGGAGTTCCATTTTTAGTTTTTTGAGGAAACTCCATA
>NW_005364953.1:1315587-1345775 GCF_000412655.1 Myotis brandtii | reverse complement strand
ATTGGGTTGTTTATCTTCCTTTTGTTAAGTTGTATGAGTTCCCTGTAAATGTTGGAAATTAAACCCTTATCGGTGATAACATTTGCAAATATGTTCTCCCATGCAGTGGGCTTTCTTGTTGTTTTGTTGATAGTTCCTTTGCCATGCAAAAGCTTTTTATTTTGATGTAAATCTCTTTCTTAAATAGTGCAGCCTTCTCAAAATATACTATGGTTCTCTAGAGAAGCACATGTAAATGCCCCACCTATGAAGACTGAGGTACTTCACTTGGTAAACTTTGGGAGGTACAGTAGGCACACCCAATCTTTAAGTGAGAAACCTCTCAGGCTCATATCTTCCCTCAGACTATAGGCAAGGGGAATTATCAGAGAGCTATATCAAGAAAGGTATAAGAATGAAACTATTAACAAGCAATTGACACATGTCTGCAGATAAAAATTGATCATTTCACATTTGGTGTTGGCTTCTGGAGGATGTAATTTTGGGTTAAAAATAAACATTCTGGGACATACATCCTGATCAGAAGCATTCATATGCACAGCTGGAAACAGGCACTACAATTTGAAAGTATAATTATGATTTACCATCTCTATTTATAGGGTACAAGCATAGCAAATTCATTGTCTTTAAATGTGAAGATTCAGAAAATGGTGGGCAGAGAAGAAATATTAACTATGAGTAAAATACATACAACATATCAAGAAATCATTTCTGAATTTAGGGTTTAAAGAAAGCAACATGGGCCTGACCTGCGTGGCTCAGTTGTTGAGCATTGGCCTATGAACCAGGAGGTCATGGTTTGATTTCTGGTCAGGGCACATACCTGGGTTGCAAGCTTAATGCCCAGTGTGAGGTGTGCAGGAGGCAGCCAATCAATGAGTCTCTCTCAACATTGATGTTTCTATCTCTCTCTCCCACTTTCTTCCTCTCTGAAATCAATAAAAATATATTTTTAAAAGAGAAAGCAGCATGGAGGACACTAAAGTACAAATGAAAATGAGACACATAAAGGGAAAAAATGATATTCCTAGGAAAATCAAGAAAATACTCCCTAATCCTCTAAGTCAACTAAACATGTCTGCTGAGATACAAAGCATTAATGGGTAGGTATTTAAAATAAAACAACTGTGGAAATGGAGCAAAGTTTTCCAGCAAATGAATGATTTGCAATGGTAATGAAACTTCTTTTTCCTGACAAACACTATTACTTAGTTATCATTAAGTGAAGGGTTCTTCCAAATACACATGGACAGGCCTTTGGCAGGTGTTGATAGAAAAAGCTTTGCAAATAAACAAACACAGTTCTGTTCCAGAGGAGAGTTAAAATAATTTTAATTTTTCATATTCTTAAGCCCTTTATTAAAATATTAATAATAATCAGTTAAAGTAAATTTAAATGATTAACTGAATCAATTTACATTTCAAAAGGCCAAAATTGTATGACTGAGCTATGTGGTGGTTATCAGATGTTATTGGGATTAGTATTTTGGAACATCCCTGGAGGGGACAGTGCTGTGAATTCTTGTGTTTTGTGTATGGTTTGTACCAGTCTCCAACCTTTTGGACCTCACGGACCACCAGTGGTCTGTGGACCACGGGTTGGTGACAGTCAGATAAAAACTGGAGGGAAAAAATTAATTATGAAGGTATTCAGAAAGGATAATATAGGAGCTTTTTTATTGTTTTTACTTTGACAAATGGATTTACAAAAAGTCTTTTAGTGCCATCACCAGTACTCTTCCAGGGTCAGAACCTGAGCTTTGAATTCTCCTGTAAAGAGGTAGTTAATTGTGTTTATATTCACAGGAAATGCTAAAAACTGTGTACCTCCCACACTTTTGAAGGCACAGAGTTTTAACTGAAAGACAGTTTCCTCTCTTATTAATTACCCCATTTTGTGAGCACCCTAGAGGTTTTATTTGAAATGCTCCTTTTCCACACCCACATAAGCACTGTTTCAAGAATTGTATGAAATAAGAAGCTATTGACATAGTCATTTACAGTTAAATACATTTTTAGAGTCTTTCATAATTTGGGTACTTTAAGATAATTTGATGCTTAATTGATATTCAATGTTTGCTTGAATGCAGTAGCCTTATGGGAAATGGAGCTCAGCAGAGTTCTATTGGTTGCATTTACTTCTGATGGTTTAAGATCATCATGTTGCCTGGCCTGTGTGGCTCAGTCATTGAGCGTCAACCTATGAACCAAAAGATCATGGTTCGACTCCTAGTCAGGGCATATGCCTGGGTTGCAGGCTTGATCCCTAGTAGGGGGCATGCAGGAGGCATCTGATCAATGACTCTCTTTCATCACTGAGGTTTCTATCTCTCCCTCTCTCTGAAATCAATAAAAAATATTTTTAAAAAGATCATCATGTAAGTCAAGAATTAGTGAGAGCAAAGGGAAGTCAATGTTGGCAGAGACTGCTCAGTATATGACTTTAGGATGCACCTAAGATGATACCTTGTGGTAACTAAAATCTCTGAGATTTCATCCAATAATACCCAGGGCTGTGTATATATCTTACAGGTTACTTTACATGGCAAAATGAACTTTGCCATAGTTAAATTACTAATCTGTTGATTTTTAAATAGAGAGATCATCCTGGATTATCTGGGAGTAGATGGGATAGAACAATTTAATCACATGAGCCCTTAAAGGCAGAAAAGCAGAAAGGGAAGTGAGAAATATTTGAAGCAACATAGAAAAAGTTTTCCTCACTCTGCATCATTGCTGGATTTGAAGATAAAAGAAGCCATGAACGAAGGAATATAGATGGATTCTAGAAGATTAGAATAATTCCCAGCTGAGAACCAGCAAAGAAATAGGAATTCAGTCCCATAGCTACATGGAACTGAATTCTGCCAACAATCTGAATGATCCTGGAAACAGATTCCCCCTTAGAGCCTCCACAAAAGCTAATAGCCAACACCTTGATTTTGACCTTGTTAGACACTAAGCAGAATTCGCAGTGAAACCCACCTGGATTCTTGTTCTGGAGAACTGTCATATAATAAATGGTTGTTTTAAGCCACTTTTATGATACTTTGTAACAGCAATGATAGAAAAAATGAACCCAAAGTCATAAGGTTATGCTAGAAATATACAGACTGCTTATCAATAGTCATGGGATCTACTCCTGTGACTGACTCTTTTCCTTTTGTCTAATATCTGGCAAACCTACTCTATGAATCCCAAACCAAGGAATTCTTATTCCTCTTGATTCTCAGTGATCATTTATATGGACATCAGGTACCCAATTAGCCACCATGTGCTTCAGTTACTCACCAGGGCTGCTCCTAAACTCTGTTTCTGCTCATCAGTATGAACTATAAGAAATAAAATTGCTTTCCCATACAATATAGACTAACATCTAGAACCTAATAAAAATATCTAGACTATTTTTTTTCTCTTGGTTTTGAACTTTTTATTTTGAAATGTCTTTAGGGTTAAAGAAAAATTGCAAAGATAGTTTCCTTAAAGATCTATTGAAATGTATTTTGAAGGCTTATTAGGAGTTTGAGGATTGGCATATATTATGCTCATATCACATAATTTATTGAACAGTGCTATCAAAAAACCTTTAAGTTGGCCTAGACATAGCTAGATAGAAGAGCACTATTTAACTTTTTTAAGTCAGGATACATTGCAATAGCAGTGGAAAACTCACCAGCAGTTATCCAGTGAGAAAGATTATTAAATATGGATCATGAAGGGCAAATAAAAATACTTAAATTGCATAAAATGTATATTAAAAAGAAAAACATATAAAGGATATAAATACACAGACTTAATTTTCTTTAAGTGTGTGGAAAATCTTATTTTTTAAAAAATCCTCACCTGAGGATATGTTTTTATTTAATTTTTTTTAGGGAGAGGAAGGATAGAAGGAGGGAGGGGGGGAGGGAGAAAAAGAGAAAGGGGGAGAAAGAGAAAGAAACATAGATTGATTGCCTCTGGTACGTGTCATTATTGGGAATCAAACCCCCTAGGTATGTGCCCTCACCAGGTATTGACCGGTAACCTTTTGGTGTATGGGATGATGCTCCAACCAACTGAGCCAATCAGGGCTGTGTAAAATCTTTTTATGGAAAGGATATAAACTGTTTGCTCATGTTTCTTTAATAGTTTTCAAGTTGCCATTTTGTAATATGTTTCCATCATCTTAGAACACTGAAAAATTTCTCTAACTTCCATTTGGTTGAATATGGAGACACTAATGTGGAATAAAGGAAAATAGAGGTTGCACTTACATATTTCTACACTAACAATGCACATATGACTACTTTTTTTTTTCTTAGTTCCAGGAGCCCTGCTGTGTCTGGTGCCTTCCTTGCAGGCAGAGACAAAAAGACATTGACCATGGTCTCTTAATGGAACTTTGCTTTTCATCTTCATGATTGAGAGTAGGGATATATAGGGTGTCCTCCCAAAATGTATACATATTTCAATAGCTGATAGCTGTTAAATGAAAATGAAGTCTACACTAATAAAAGACAAAGATGCGAATTGACCGTACCTTTGCTACGTTCATCAGCCAATCAGAAGAGTATGCAAATTAACCCAACAAAGATGGCCGTTAAATTTGCATACTGCAGACAGATCCCACTGCACTGGTGGCAGCGCGATCCCCAGCTGCCTCCCGCCCCAGTGCAGGATCCGAGCCTGCCATGTGCAACCAGGGGAGACAGGGCAGGCACCGTGGGATCGGGCGTGCCATCTGCCACCAGGGGTGTGGCCTAAGCCAAGCAGGTGGTTATCTCCGAGGGGTCCCAGACTGTGAGAGGGCACAGGTTGGGCTGAGGGACCCCCGTCCCCTGCCAGTGCACAAAATTTTGAAAAAAATATTATAAGTATTACAAAGGGTATTACATATGTGTCCTTTTTTTCCCGCCCTTGACAATCCCCTGGCCTCCCCTATCCCCCAGTGTCTTATGTCCATTGGTTTTGCTTATATGCATGCATACAAGTCCTTCGGTTGATCTCTTACTCCCCTCCCTTCTGCCCCCCAACCCTCTCTGGCCTTCCCACTGCAGTTTGACAATCAGTTTGAGGCAGCTCTGCCTCTGTATCTATTATTGTTCAAAAGTTTGTAATGGTCTTTATTATCCATGAATGAGTGAGATCATGTGGTATTTTTCCTTCATTGACTGGCTTATTTCACTTAGCATAATGCTCTCCAGCTCCATCCATGCCGTTGCAAATTGTAAGAGTTCCTTCTTTTTTACAGCAGCATAGTATTCCATCGTGTAGATGTACCACAGTTTTCTAATCCATTCATCTACTGATGGGCACTTAGGCTGTTTCCAGATCTTAGCTATGGTGAATTGTGCTGCTATGAACATATGGGTGCACATATCCTTTCTGATTGGTGTTTCTGGTTTCTTGGGATATATTCCTAGAAGTGGGATCACAGGGTCAAATGGGAGTTCCATTTCCAGTTTTTTGAGGAAACTCCATACTGTCTTCCATAGTGGCTGCACCAGTCTGCATTCCCACCAGCAGTGCACAAGTGTTCCTTTTTCTCCACATCCTCTCCAGCACTTGTCGTTTGTTGATTTGTTGATGATAGCCATTCTGACAGGTGTGAGATGGTACCTCATTGTTGTTTTGATTTGCATCTCTCGGATGATTAGTGACTTTGAGCATGTTTTCATATGTCTCTTGGCTTTCTGAATGTCCTCTTTTGAAAGGTGTCTATTTAGGTCCTTTGCCCATTTTTTGATTGGATTGTTTATCTTCTTTTTGTTAAGTTGTATGAGTTCCCTATAAATTTTGGAGATTAGGCCCTTATCAGATATGACGTTGGCAAATATGTTTTCCCACGCAGTGGGTTTTCTTGTTGTTTTGTTGATGGTTTCTTTTGCTGTGCAGAAGCTTTTTATTTTGATGTAGTCCCATTTGTTCATTTTCTCTTTAGTTTCAACTGCCCTAGGAGCTGTATCAGTGAAGAAATTGCTTTGGCATATGTCTGAGATTTTGTTGCCTTTGGATTCTTCTAGTATTTTTATGGTTTCCGGTCGTATATTTAAGTCCTTTATCCATTTTGAGTTTATTTTTGTGTATGGTGTAAGTTGGTGGTCTAGTTTCATTTTCTTGCATGTATCTGTCCAATTTTCCCAGCACCATTTATTGAAGAGACTGTCTTGACTCCATTGTATGTTCTTGCCTCCTTTGTCAAATATTAATTGAGCGTATTGGTTGGGGCTGATTTCTGGGCTCTCTATTCTATTCCATTGATCTATATGTCTGTTCTTGTGCCAGTACCAGGCAGTTTTGAGAACAGTGGCTTTGTAATACAGCTTGATATCTGGTATTGAGATCCCACCTACTTTCTTCTTTCTCAGGATCGCTGCAGCTATTCGGGGTCGTTTTTTGTTCCAGATGAATTTTTGGAGAGTTTGTTCTAGGTCTGTGAATTATGCTGTTGGTATTTTAATGGGAAGTGCGTTGAATTTATAGATTGCTTTGGGTAGTATGGACATTTTAATGATGTTGATTCTACCAATCCAAGAACATGGTATGTTCTTCCATCTCTTTATGTCTTCCTCTATCTCTTTTTTCAACGTCCTGTAGTTTTCTGAGTAGAGGTCTTTTACCTCTTTAGTTAAGTTTATTCCTAGGTATATTAGTTTTTTTGGTGCGATGGTAAATGGGATTGTTTTTATAATCTCTCTTTCTGAAAGTTCACTATTGGTCATGTATATGTTTTAATAAACACTGTGTATACATATTTTTGGGAGGTAATTCCTATATAAGAGGTAAATAGATTCGTTTTGGCTTTGGCACTGGAAAATAATGCAAAAAGGTAGGATCATGTATGTGGAAAGGTGATGGGAGAAGAATATTGGCAATTTTCCAACTTTTACTAGGGAAGAGATGGCTATATCTTTAAAGAGTTGTTTGTTTTAAATCTAGTGGTTTTCATTAAAAAGCTGTCCTGGCTAAAAGATGATCTTGACTAATTTCCAGGAACAAGAGGCAACTATTAGCAAATTTAGGGCTAACTAGAGTCCTGTTTACAGTTCTTTTGTGTAAAATAACCATTTGTATAAACTTTACTGAGATACTATATAGCTTCTTCTTAAGGTATCTTATTCTGTGAAAATATTGATTAAGGTTGAATATACCTCAGCAAGTGGAAGTATGCAATTTATTTGTATCAGTAAAATCCATGTTTTTTTAAATTCAAACAAACGCATCACTATTTAGGTGACAGATGTGAATAGGACTCCAAGAATGCATCTCTCAATAGCTTTATCTTGCTTATTGATTTTTTCTTTCAAGTTCTACCTTGATCTGGGACTGCTATGTATCTAGATATACCAGATTACAAATGTTCAATCTGACCTATTACTTTCCTGAAGATTCGAAAACAATTTCCTCACCTAGTTTTCCTCTTTATTCCCCCTTCTTATTAACTCAGTTTAACCAAGTGAGATCCATGGCGAGGGAAGAAGGAGAAATTTGAAGATCAAGGACTAATGAAAACACTCTTCTCTCTTTTCCTGAATTGTATATTAAATAAACAGAAGCATATTGGCGACAATTGGGGAGGGCTGCAAAGGTAGTTTAAGGAAGAAGATTGAAAACTCAACTTGAAATTTAACTGTCTTGTTTGCTTCTCTCCTGGAGGTGCTTTACAATAACACATCGTTATTTGGTGGGGATTTTCAGAGATTCTCAGATGGGCTAGAGCCTCCTAAGTACCTCAGCAAGTCCACCATTCAGTTTCTAGTGTTCTAGAATTTTCAGAAGTGCTTCATGCTTCCTTGATGCTGCATTCCTGAGTCACTTCCGTGCTCTGGCACCTTCTCTATTGTAGATCTATTTAGTATGGATAACTTTGCAGTTTCTGTCTGGCTATAACCATGATGTCACAAATCAATCTACATGTCTAGAATGTAAGAAGGGAGAAGTGGACCTTGAACTCTAATGGACAAAATTAAATTTAAATGAAATTATCTTCTTCAGTGGCAAAGGAGCTGATGTAAAAGTAGATTAAATCACTATGGAACAAAAACAAAAGTAGATTGTTCATATACTTCATTTAAATAGTACCCTTTGCTCCTGAATGATTCTTGTTGTTTTTCCTCTACTGTCTACTTGATAGAGGGATGCATTTATCACCAACAATGCAGGCAATGGAGAATAAGGTAAATGGTGAAAAAGCAGAAAATGCTATGTAATAAAAGGGTGAAGGGAAAATCTATATAAATTAAAAAGAAAAAGAAAGCAAGTCAACAAGCAGAGCAAAGAAGAAACTGAGAATGTTTCAAATAGTGCTATGGAAATTAAAATATTGAGATTTAGAATATGTTTTCATAGGTTGGGAAATTAATATAAGCCTAGGGCAAAAAGCACAAGCAAAACTAGTGTACCTTGAGGCAATGAGAAAAAAGTGCCAGAGACTAGAGCCTTTGACAGGACTGGCCTGAGGCCAAGCCATGTTTGAGCTGTTTTCTTTTGTTCCCATTCCTTCCTGAACTTTCTTGTCCTCTGTCTTATCCTGGGGGGTGGGGGCGGGGCGCATGGGTTCTCTCATACTAATGACAGTTAGCAAATCTGGTAGATAAATTCATAATGACAAATTAAAGATGTAGTGAAAATAACAGAGGCTTTGGTGTCAGACAGATCTGGGCTTAGATCCCAACTCTGCCTATTTTTTAGTCTGTTTCTTAGATATATGGTCTTAGGTAGCTTTCTGAAAATATCTTAATGTGTTTTTAAAATGGGAATAATCATGTCTATCACCCTGCATTGCTTGTTGTGAAGATGAAAGTAATGTCTATAAAGCACCTAGAAGGATACATTGGATATAATAGATGCTTAATAAATGGAGAAGCTCTTTTGCACTTAATATACTCTTCTTCTCAACACTACATTTATAATTACATATGATTCTTAAATTCATTATACCAAAGGAATACCAAGTATATTTCAAGGGCCAGGGATGATATTTTTATGTCATTATCATTTCTAACATTTGTAAAGTTATGTAATGCACGGGGTCTCTTGTTAAGGGCTATAATAAGCAATTTCATTTAATCCTCACAACATCTCTATGAGCTAGATACCATTACTATTTCCATTTTATGAAAGAGGAAACTAAGGCACAAAGACGTTATAAGTAACTTAAAACTGTGCCAAAGTTTACAGAGCTAGAAAGTTGAATAGCCAAGACTCTAATGTTCTACTGAAATATAGTGATATGAGATTCTTTATGGTACTTATAGAGAAAGACTCTCTGCAAAAGGTCACCAAGGTGCTAAATATTTACATTTTGCAAATGAGTACTATACTCCTGCTCAGATGATCCAATGAACAAAGTAAGATATTAATGATTAAAACCCATAATGATAAAATAGCTGCCATTTGTTGAGTACCTACGTCCTACCATATGCCAGGCAGGATGCTATGTGCTCTATATACTTGGTTGAATTTGTTACTTACAGCAATTGTTCAGTGTGACATTGATCTCATTCCTACTTCATACATGAATATTAGAGGGGTCAAGTAACTTGCTCAGGATTACAGGGTTAAGAAGTTGTAGCACTATAATGCAAACCCTAGACTGTCTCCTACTAGGTTGTGTGAAGGATTGTAAATTTTCCCTATACATGCCTGTGCAGAGAAGAACAGTTCTACTCACTCCTTCCCTGAGCATTACTAGCTCAGCTGGGAAGTTCAAATCCAACTTTCAAAGCCATTCTCCATCATGGCTAACTTGTACTAATCAGCACAGGTAGTCACTTGAAAGTAGCACTTTGAAAGTCATGCCTTTAATGTTTTCAAAAGTAGGAAGGCATTTTGTGAGAATTTTTTTCTTTATCTTTTGCCTTTTATTTTGGTATGAGTAATACTGCTGGCTAGTTTCACTGAGAACCAACTATAATCTGATTCCATCCCTTGTGATAATAAAATATCTAGTACAATGGTTTACAAGTAAAATTCTGGTTTCTGCATTTCTGTTTGATTTTGCAAATTTGCTTACTGACATTTTGAACAGAATTTTTAGTAATTATAATAAATAAATACACAAAGCTAGCATTATTCATCTCATGAATTCATATAACTCATAGGGATTGAGGAACTACATAGCACCTGAAACTGTATTAAGCATTAAAAATTAAATTATGTGGAAAAAATGCATCCCTACTCTCACAGAGCTTACAGGTTAGCAATAAGACCTACCATATTCTACTCTTTATTCCTTCATTCATTCATCAGTAATTTATTGAGCATGTGCTATGTATCAGGCATTGTGTTAGGAACTGTGGATAAAAACAAATAACAATTAATATATACTGAGCACTTACCATGTGCCTAGCACTGTTTTAAGTACATTGCGTGTATTGACTCATGTAATCATCCCAGCAAGTGTTTGAGATAGGTTCTATTATTATTACCTGATGTTATAAATGAGAAAACTGAGATGCTAACAGGTCAATTAATCTGCCCAAGGTCAAAGTGGTAGAGCCAGGGAGTTATTTCAACCTGATTTCATAGCTACTATATACAACTGCTTACAACAGTAAATAGTGTCTGCCTTTAAGGAGTTCATAGTCCAGCAAAATAGACTGGAAATTTAAATCAAACAATTGCAATACATTCTGATCTATGATATGGGATTTATAGGATGTCATGACAATATGTTATAGGGCTAGCTAACGTAGTTTAGGGAGTTTAGAAATGAATATAAATGTCAGTCAGAGAAAGACAAATATCACCTGATCTGATATGTGAAATCTAATGAACAAAATAGATCCAGAGACATGGAAGCATGCAACAGATTGATGAATCTCAGAGGGAAGGTGGGAGCAGGAAAACATTAACTAAAGAACTTATATGCATATATACATAACCCATGGACACAGACAATAGTACAGTGAAGGCCTGGGGAGGGGAAGGGAATGGGGAAGAGGGAGTCTATGGGGGGAAGGGGGCATCTGTAATACTTTTTAATTTAAAAATGAATATCTAAGTTGAGACATGAAAGATGAATGTGAGCTATCAAGGCAAAGGGAGAAATAAGATGGATGTTTTAGTGGGGAGCTAGTAGAGGCTCACTGGGAAGATTGTTTCAAGCAGAGGGAACATCATATGCAAATAGATACTATAAATTGGATATTTAGTGTTGTTGGAGAGAGGGTATTAGTTGAGGGTGTAAACTTAGTCAGGTTTTAGATCAGCGGTTCTCAACCTGTGGGTCGCGACCCCGTTGGGGGTCGAACGACCCTTTCACAGGGGTCGCCTAAGACCATCGGAAAACACATATATAATTACATATTGTTTTTGTGATTAATCACTATGCTTTAACTATGTTCAATTTGTAACAATGAAATTGGGGGACACCACAACATGAGGAACTGTATTAAAGGGTCGCGGCATTAGGAAGGTTGAGAACCACTGTTTTAGATCATGCAGGTTTATTTAGGTCATGTTAAGAAATTTGGATTTTATCCAAAGTGCAATATGAACCCACTGAACAGATTTAAACAAGGAAGTGACAGTAATTTACATTTTTTATATTTAATTTTTAAATATTTTTTCAATAGTAGTGTGGAAAATGGAATGAAGGGACAAGAAGACCAGTGAGAATGTTGTTTTTACAAATCAATAGCTAAAATATATGGTACACACTGAATGTTTCCATTTCCTTCTTGGAAATGTTCAGTGATAATAGTTACTCAAACTTTCTGGTTTCTGTGGCCCTGAATTTTTCTGTACAACTTAAGTACATACAACCAGCATGCTGGATATATTTTTGGCTAAAGATCTAATTCTGGTCATTGCTTCAGAAGGAAAAAATAGTCAGTTCATCCTTGTGGTTATTTTTATTTACATTTTTAGTTTAGAGAAAATAATTTAATAATTGAATAAAAATACTTTACATTAAACACTTTTGGGGCAGTATTAGTCTCATTATACAGATAAAGTTCCTAAGGCATAATTGAGTATGAAATAGTTAATATAAGACAGAGCTAGTACTGTATTCAAGTCTGGTTATCTCCTTGTTTTATCCCTTTGCCTCTAGATAAGATATTGTTTGATGATTACATTTGTTCACAGATGAAAATGCTGAATAAGCCAAAGGCATTGCTGAAGAAGGTAAAATATAGAATTCATATAACTGTGTAAGACAACTACTTGAGTTCCATAGCCCATGCCAAATATTGTACCTTGAATAAATATATTGTATAGCTCAATGATGATATCTTTGATATGTCCCCAAAATGTATCTCTGGACCATCTGTAATCTAGATGAGAATAGTTAAAAAAGGAAAATTGTGTTGTATTAAATCCACTTGACTGAATAGAAGTCTAAAGAGACCTTAACCACTGTTCACAGCATGTTAGGTATTCTTATCAAGTTTTTGGAATCTCTATGCTGAGTGTTTCACCATGACTAGGACAACATACTGGCTAGGAAGACTTTATACCTGAACTCAAGTGATGCCAGAGTTTACCATATTTAGTGCAACACATGCACAGACAGACACATATAGACTCAAACTTATTGCTTCTTGGTATTAATAGTAAAACATCTGAGAAAAAGAAGAAAAATTTAAGTGAGGGAATATAGTATATTCCTTCTAACCTTAAAATTCAGAGAACAAACACTCTCATGAAGTAGAGACAGTGAGTCTAAAGTTTTATTTACCCACAAAGACTTACAAGGTATGGCCTTGACCACTGCCTGTGTCTAGAAACTGGTCATGCTGAAGCTGTATAGGGATAAGGTCTCATTTCAGGACCAATGGACTCACTCATGCTGCTTTGTGTCTAAAGCAATATTTGTGTCATCTTTGCCCTCAGCAACTTATCAGCACCACACCAGCTGTCAGAACTGTGACAAGTAGACTGTTCTTCACGAGTATAATCAATTTCACTGTGGGTCAACTTGTTCCCTGCACAAACCTCCTTTCTCACTCTTTACATCCACAAACTTAAGAGCTCAGCACATTTTTTTTCTGAGGTAGGTATAGGAATCAATGAGTTATAATAGAAAAAGCATAGGATTAAAAGTCATGTCTCTGCTGTGTGTGTGTATGTGTGTGTGTGTGTGTGTGTGTGTGTGTGTGACATTTAGATGTCATGCAACCTTTCAGAGACCCAGTTTTCCGGTTCATTATATATAAAATTAGAACAACAATTATTGCCCCATAGAGTTGTTGAAACATGGAGATATCTGCACAGGCAAATTCAAATGCTAAATTACTATAGTCACTCAGATTCTCTGGGACTCACTTTCCCTATCTAGAAAATGAATGTGCTGAAAAGGTCAACTTCTAAATACACTTATAACTCTAACACATGACCATCCTAAATATCATAAATTTATTTTATTTTATAAAAATATTTACTCATATTATTTTTCACTCAAAGAGGAAAGTAATAATATGTGCTGATGGTCTATAGCTCTAAAGGAAAGTAGACCATAAATAGAGAAAAGGTGATCAAATACCAAAAACAAAAACAAAAACCAAACACCTATGTTAGTAGATGCAGACAAGTGACTTACAGATTTCAGCACAACAGGGTTAGAAGTAATGAAACTGAGAACAAACAATAAAAGAAAACAGAGAATCTCTTTACTCCCAAGAGTTAACTGTAAGAGCTAATAAGATGCATCTCAGGAAGAAAGAATAATCTTCATTTTCAGGCAGATGATAGTTATTTATCAGTCCTACTATAGTAACAAAGGCTCGAATAGACTAGCAGGATATTGAATAGAAGTCAGCAGAGATGGATTCTGCCAGGCCAAGGGACTCTGGGGACAGTCCTTTCAGCCACAGTCTGAGTAGCACGATAGTGCAGCTGTGTGATAAATGGCAACTCCACTGGCATGGGAATTAGCTATTAGATATGCCACCTTGGTGAGTAGCTATAGGATTCATATCTGCCGTGGAAACACATTCAACTGACACTGAAGAGGATGCTTTCTTGCCTTGCCATTTGCTGTGAGGATCTGTAGATAGTGGAGGAAGTTCTGCTTGATACTTATTGAAACAATTTAAAAGAGCAGTGAGGCAAAATACCCATTTAATTAATATTTATTGTGAACCTCCTATGTGCTTGTGCTTGGTGCTCAGGGTATAGCACTTAACAAGAGTCCTACTCTCATGTACATTCCTTTCTAGCTTGTGAAACAAAACAACAATATAAGTAGTAACTAAAATATATAGTACATTAGTTGATGATAGGTGATACAAAGGGTAATAAAGCAGAGAGGGAGCAGAATGTTTCTGGGGTACGTTGGGGGTTTAAAAGTTTACTTAGGGTGATGAGGATTGGCCTAACTGAGAAGGCTGCATTTGAGTAAAGACATAAAGAAAGTGAGGAGATTAATTCTTCTGATATTTTGAGAAGTAAATTGTTAGGCAGTAATAATAGGAAGTACAATGGGACTTTCATTAGGCATGTGACTGGTATGCTCAGGGAACAGTGAGTAGGTCAATGTAGCTGTAGAAGAGCAAACAAGGTAGACAATAGTAAGAAAAAATATCAAAAGTCAGGTTAAGTAGCTTCATAAACCATTCAATGGATGTTGGCCTTTAATATGGTGAGATGAAAGGGGAGTGGTGTTGGGGTACTAATGAAAAAGGTAAAGGGGTTGAGAAGTATTAATTGGCAGTCACAAAATAGTCATGGGGATGTAAGGGTTACGGGGAGATGGACAAAGGGGGGGTGGGGACATCTGTAATAGTGTAACCAATAAAATAAAGTGAAAAAAGATAAAAACTATTCATTACAAAAAGACAAAAGATAAGAGGCTTATGGACAAATGCCTGAGGCAATGTAACATTAAGGGATCATAAAACTAAAGTCCACATTAGTTAAGTAAACATTAGTTGTTCTAACATGCAATTGCTAAATATCTTAAGCAAATAGAAGTTTATGTTTCCCTTATGTAAATCCTAAAACGTGACCTAACTGTTATTCCACTATCCTTAATTATCTGGTTTCCCAGATCACAGTCACAATGTTAAACTTCATCATAATGTGTCAGGCTGGTAGAAGAGAGATGAATTTGGAGGATTTTATGGTCCAGGTTTGAAATATGAGCACATAACTTGTGCTCATTTTCCATTAGAAAAACTCATTTATGTGGCTACACATAAGGAGGCTGGGAAAAGTAGCCAAAGCATGGCCCAAGAGAGAAGAAGAAATGGGTTTGATGAACACCTGGCACAAGGAAATGCTATCAAAAGAGACTGAAGATGAGTGGTCAGTGAAATAGGGAGTGTGGTGTCTGGAATAAAGTAAAAAAACATTTTTTCCTGGAAGGGGAGAGTAATAAATTAATATGATACATACAAATAAACCATTGAACTTAGTAAATAATAGGTCAATGGAATGTTATCAAGAGCAGTTTTGACAGAGTAGGGGTGGAGAAAGTCCAACTGGAAAAGATTCCAGAGAGAATGAAAGACGAGTGATTGGAGACAATGTGTATGGAAAATTATTTTGCAAACTTTTAGTACCTTCAACCAGCAGTGCCCATCTATGTCCTAAAATTGTGCATAAGTAGTTCTACAGAAGAAAATATGTTCCTGAGCTTGACATAGTGAAGATGAAGATTGTGAACAATTTTCCTGACTCCACCTGAACAAGGTGGTGTCCAGCCAGACCTTCAAATATGAATTGAAACTAAAGCCAAGAGAATAATATCACCAAGATGGAGGAGACCCCAGCCTCCATCATTGGAGTTCCAAAACAAGAGGAGAGGGATAAAGCTTATTTAAAGAAACAATGGCTAAGAATTTTCCAAAACTGGAGAGAGATTTAAACATCTAGTTATATGATGCTAATAGGTCACCCCAAAATTTCAATTCAAAATGATCTTCTCCGAAAGAAATTATAATAAACCATCTAAAATAGAAGATATTTTTTTAAAAAAAACAGCAAGAGAATTAGATGCTTTAATTAAAAGACATAGGGAGGCTAAATGGATAGCAAAACAAGACCCATACATATGCTGTCTATAAGAGACCCACTTCAGATTGAAAGATAGACACATTCTGAAAGTAAAGGGATGGAAAAATATATTTCATGCAAATTGAGGAAAAAGCTGCAGTAGCAATACTTATACCAGAAAAAATAGACTTAAAACAAAGACTATGACAAGAGACAAAGAAGGACCCAGTAGTTCTACATCTGGCTTTTACTGGAATGAACAAGATAAAATGCACATTCACAATAGCTTAGTATCCAATGAAAATAATTTGTATTTATATGGTGTAATGCAGTACTCATTATTTTTCTTAGCAATCTCATTTTATAAAATTATAAAACATTTTGGCATCCCAAAGAAGAAAGTGGGACTTCAGCATTTGATATTGTGCATAGCAGTGGTATTCATTTCAAAGTAAGCTACTAAACTGTGGCTTGAGAGCGTTTAAAAAGGATCAGACAGGGAGGACAAAACCAAGTAATCAGTGTCAGTTGGTATTCATAAGGACACTTAATTTATTTTTTAAAAAATATGTATTACTTTTAGAGAGACAGAGTAAGGGAGAGAGAGAAAAAAACATGGATTTGTTGTTCCACTTATGCATTCATTGGTTGATTCTTGTATATGCCCTGACTGGGGATTGAACTTTGGTGTATGATGCTCTAACCAACTGAGCTACTCTGCCAAGGCTGAGAACACTTAATTTCTTGGTGCTAACTATATTTAGGTTACAAAGCAAATGATGTCATCATTAACCATTAAATGGTTAATATACATAAAAGCTATTATTTCAAGTGGTAAAACAATGAAGAAAATGAGAATTTTCCTTTAAGGAATAATTAGGCATTTGTAGGAGGAAAGATTGCAATAAGAAGTGTTTGACTGAAAAAAAGTATTTTCTTTGTAGATGAAGCTCTTATTAGATAGGACAAGGGAGTAAAGAAATTCTGGGGCTGGAACCATTGGAAAAGAGTGGGTATAAGGTAAGCCATACAGTAATTTAGTCAACTGGAGGGTGAGTGTGGTAAGACCTTGAGAAACCTGAAGAGGAAGAGAATCAATGTGATGATACCACTTTTTTGTGTGTGTTCCCAGCCTGGAAAAGGGCAGACTAAGGAATGAAGAAAATAGGAAATGACAGTTTAAGATTTTTCTGAAAAATCACAATAATGAGAGATAATCATCTAAGGACAAGGTGAGGAGTCAAGCAAGCCACAGGGTTCTCAAGTAATATCTGCAGTGGAAAACAGTAGATGTGGAACTTTAGCACCACAGTTATAAACTGCTTGCTTTTGCTTCACAGAAGTGACTAGTTCAGAGGCCTCTTTATATATTCTAGAACAGTGATGGCGAACCTATGACACGCATGTCAGAGGTGACACGTGAACTCATTTTTTTGGTTGATTTTTCTTTGTTAAATGGCATTTAAATATATAAAATAAATACCAAAAATATAAATCTTTGTTTTACTATGGTTGCAAATATCAAAAAATTTCTATATGTGACACAGCACCAGAGTTAAGTTAGGGTTTTTCAAAATGCTGACACACCGAGCTCAAAAGGTTCGCCATCACTGGTCTAGAAGCACATTAGGAGAAAGAATTTAACATATTTTAAAAGTCTAATCAAAGTTTACTTAAGAAGGATAGTGACTGGGATGGAGATGGGTAAAAAGAGAAAGGGAATATAATCAGTAATATTGTGATAAGTTTGCATGGTGACAGATAATTATTGTAATTAGTGGAATGATCACATTGTAAGGTATAGAAATGTCACATCACTATATTGTAAACTTGAAACTAATATAACCAATATAATATTGTATACCAAGTATATTGAAATAATTTTAAAAGAACAATATTGAAGTAGCTTATTTTAATGATTGATGAATTGCCTATACATAGATTTTCTATTTATAATTGCTCCAGTCATACTTTCCCTTAAGGCAGCGGTTCTCAACCTGTGGGTCGTGACCCCTTTGGCGGTCGAGCAACCCTTTCACAGGGGTCGCCTAAGACCATCCTGCATATCAGACATTTACATTATGATGCATAACAGTAGCAACATTACAGTTATGAAGTAGCAACGAAAATAATTTTATGGTTGGGTCACAGCATGAGGAACTGTATTTAAAGGGCCAGAAGGTTGAGAACCACTGCCTTAAGGATTATAAAACTTAATATCAAATTGTATTATCTTTTTATATAATTGATCAATGATTTATCTCTCATACCTCTCACATATGCACCCCTGAGGAGAGTCCAAGAGTAGACTGTTCTACTCCATCAGAAATTACCACTACCCACTAGCAGAAGCTACCCAACTTTTAATCATCAGACTTAAAAAGGTAAAAATAGTCTCTAGAGAAGAGATAGCAAATATTTGACACTTGTATTACCACTTTCCCTCTCCTTCAGCCATGGACATGACAAATTAATCATGGGATTCCTTTTGGCAGTAACCCAGGCAGCCATCACAAAACAATTGAAATTGGCATATAAAAAGAAACCTGTGCCATCCCAGCTCTAGAAGTTGTTCTTTGTAAAAACAAAAAACAAAATCAACCTTACTATGTTATGACAAACTTCTCAGAATTTATTCCTGTTTGAAACTAAAGAGGAAAATATATGTCTTTGAAAATTCCCAGTTTCAAAGACATTTGGACATGATGGATAACCAGAAGAGTCTTATGATTAGTGTGAATAGTAGTACCTGTTCTCTTAACATCCTCTCCTAATTCATTGATAAATACACTTGATTTCACAATTGGATTCCATATGTATTGCAAGAGCAGAGCTAAACGATTACACAGTGGAATTATGTTATTCAAAATGTTCTAAAATGTTTCTTTAAATGAATATCAATGGACACTTCTTATTTATTTTTAACTTGCTTACAGCAATTATTGACAAAATTATGGTTACTATGGTGGAACATTTAACGAGTCAAAGAGAATATCTCCCTGAAATATAATGTTCTTTTATCATTTGTAACCTATTTTAGTGCTTTCTTACAAACCCTTTAGTAGTTCCATATATGATCTTTAAAGAAAAATTGACTGAGAGATAGAATGAAAAAATCAACATGCAACAGAGTTTCTCATTAACATTCCTGATTGACATCATTTACAGTTTACACTCCCCATTTAGTAGCTCATTAGCTTTCTAGAAAATGAGTTCCAGCTTCCTGGGTAACATACTGGAGTACATTGGCAAGCTAAGACTTTTTTAATTTTGTTCTCCTTTTGTGTGGTACTTACAAAAAATATTTTGTCTTTGCAAGCTCACTTTGTTTTGCATAGATAGAACTTGGGTTTTTGATTTTTTTTAATCAAAGCTATCTCAAAGCAAAATCAGTCAGTTATAATTTTAACTCCCAGACCCTTTTTCTATTTCTCATGTTCCTCTCTTCCTTCAGCCCCCAACCCATGAAATATTCTGCTTTTCCTACTCCAGGTATTATATGTTTCCATACTGTCCTCTGGATACCTAGGCTCTTTCACTTGGCCTCTTTATTTAAAGCAGTCCTGTCTCTCCTTCTTTTCATTCCCTTCCTCCCATTAAAATATATATGTCCAATGGCCCATTCTTTAAGATATTGCTGGGATACCAAAGCTCACTAGTTATATCATTTTATAATTACAATTTATTTCATGTGGTTCTTCTCTAATGGCTTAACTGAATAAGGAAACATAAGATCTAAGGTCAGATTGGTGTAAGCAAAATGTTGGGCAAGGGGCTTTGCAGTATTACTCCTACCACTCTAGTTAAGAGTATACCTATGTCATATCTGCTGATCAAACTTTGGTAGCACTTGATGGTTATCAAACTTGAATATTCCTAGAACCATTGTAAAATTAATGCAAAGATTCCATAAGAAAATTGTTAGGAATGTTGTGTGATATAAAGAAGATAACTGAACTGAGAGTTAAAAGATCTGGGGACTATTCTGGGCTGTGCCACTTAATAGCCATCACATTTAGGACCTTGTTTCTTTAATTGCATTTCTCAAGCAATTAAAAAAAATGCAGACTAGAAGAGGTCAATGGGGAGAAACTATATTAGGAAGAGGCTGGCAGTGGTCTGGGTCAAAGTATTGGGGTAGTAGCATTTTTTTATATATATATAAAATCTTTTAAAACTGTCAAGGGCAGAAGCAATAAATACATAATTATTATTGTGTGTAATAGTCATTCTATGATCTCCGAGGCTTTTGATTAAGCCAAGCCCCATACACAAATAAATCAACACCTTCATCCTAGAATCTATGGGTTGCTTGCTTGGATTATATAACTTTTTGCCTGCTTTCTTTATCAGGAAAATAACATTGTCAACAGGCACACAGACTAATACAAGTATTGTGTTCAGTGTGGTGACAGCTTGACATTTGGATTTGAAATTTATCATGACCAAAAACTCAGTGCTTTCTGTGGCTGTTTGTGTTCTAATTCCCAGGTCATACAAAAAGCTCTCTAGAATTCTGAGCTTCAGATAAGTACCAAAATCACTTGAAACCAGTCTGCTGGGCAGGCCTCTGTGCACTCCACTTAAACCCCTTTTCATGCTAACTCATCGACATTCAGAATCATTTGTTGAAATTGAATGGTGTCCTACTTGGAATATCATCACTTATTGGACTGATATTCAGTAAGCAGGGAGAGAATTTTCCTGTATAGTTACACATATACAAAATCATTTATTCTCATAAAACAGAGTGAGAAATAAAAGGAAAAAGAGATAAGCAAATGTAGGTTCAGATTGGAACTAAGAAGGAAATCTTTCATGGTAGCTAAGTGCATGGGCTTTGGGAGTTAGCCATGCTTGGATTTTAATGAATCCTAACCTATCTCTGTGGCCTTGGATAATTGCTTATCCTGTCAGGTTTCTCATTCTTTAATGAGATAACCAACAGTACCTCTGTAGTGCTACATTTGTATGTGTGAGACAAGGAATGTGAAATACTTAGCACAGTGCCAGTCACATAAACATAAGTGGCATTTTTAAGTTCTTATTCAATTGTTATTACATTAAACAAATATTAGTTGCATGCCTACTATCAGACCTTGTTTTAGGTGTTAAGATATATTAGTGAAGAAAAACTTTATCAAATTAAATCCAAACAAAACAAAATCACTGAAATCCCTAACCTTATGGCATATTCTAGTAGAGGAGATAGAAAGTGGTAAAATGAAAACTAATACTGCAGGGTAAGGGAGTGGTAGAGACAGGAAGGAGTGAGTGTATGTTACTATTTTTATGGAGATCAAGAAAGACCTCTTTAGGTGACATTTGAATAGAAAGCCTTGTGAAGTAAGCACATATTTGGAGGAAGAATATTTTAGACAGGGGAATCAACAAATAAAATGTTCCTGTGGAGCCAACATGTTTAGTGTAGTTCAAGGAACAGCACAGAAGTCAGTGTGACTGGAGCAGTAATTGAAGTGGAGAGTAGCAGAAGATGAGGGCAAAGAGATAATAGAGAAGAAGATTATGAAAAGGGCCTTGAAGGCCACTACGATGAGTTTGGATGGTTTTAAGTAGGAACATGACATGATCTGATATATTTTTACAGAATCATTGACTATTTTTAAGAATAGATAATAGAAGGCAAGAGTGGAAGCAAGGAGACCAGTTAAGAGGCTGCTGCAATAACTCTGATGAGAGGTGATGATAGTGGCTTCAGCCACAGGGGTAGCAGTGGAAGTGTTAGAAAGTGATTATATTCCACTGAGAAGGCTGCATAGCCTGATTTAATCAAAACTTAACTATCATGGAAAAAGGGAGCATTCTATGTGGTCCAGCCCAAGTCACGAAATTTCCTCCAGTGAGATTTGTGGCCAAAGCCCCCACAAATACAACTTTGCCTTCTATTATCACTGCATCTTGTTGCATGTAACTATTTTAGGAAGAAACTGGCAGTGGTCTGGGTCAAAGTATTGGTGGTAGTAGCACACTGAATGTCAATGTTGTTTTTATTTTATTCATTTATTTTATTATTATTATTTAGAAATTATTTATTGTTGAAAGTATTACATATATCCCCCTTTCTCCCCATTAACCTCTTCTAGTCTGCCCTTGCCCCCTGCCTCAACATTGTTTTTAATTGCTAGCACCATTCTCTGTTGTCCAGGCTGAGATGTTTTGCCCTCTTTGCCTCACTTTTCTCCTACCAAGTCTGTCTTACCTATCCCTTTTCTAACTAACATGAAGCAAAATCATCATTGGGAGTGGGCGTCAAATTGAGTGGAAGGTTGTTCTCAGAAGAAAAATGACAATGGGCAAATCATTTTCTCTCTATGAACTCAAATTTCTAGTCTTTAAAAGGAATAGATTGAATTGATGAGCATTAAGATCCTTTCCAGTTCTCAAGTTCTATGATTCACTTAATGATTCATTTATATCCAGACCCTCATCAACACATTATAAATATATACATATATATTTAACATTTTAGTATTTATCATCTCATCTTTAAATCATTTTAATATTTTTATAGGTGAAGAAAAAAAGTCTATAGAGATTTTAAAAAACTTCTTCAAAGTCACTTATTGAGGTACTGAAAGAGCTGGTCCAGGTATCAGTTTTGCGATGGTATCTCAAAGTGACATAGTGCAATTTCTTTTAAGTACTTAATTACTATTCATTGCTTTTCTAAATCACTCTATTAGAAGATGGAGATCTTTTTCTTAAGTAAATGAGTGGCAGGACACCATCACAAGCAATATCATAAAATACTGTGTTTATGCCACAGTCTTCCTTAGCTAATTTAGGTACAAAATGCCCTCACTCAAATTATTCATCTGCAATTTCCCTGAAAACTGGTACACTATTTCTCCCCAATCAGGGACACCTTTAGTACATTGAAAGCTGAGCTGTTTTCTTCCTTCCTACAATTTCTAACTCTCTGCAGTTTTTATAGCTCTTCCAGATGGAAATCAGTGTTAAATATTAATGCAGTTGGTATTGCTTTCAGCCAGACTACTGCTCAAAGGCTGTGTCAATGGCTGAGAGGGGGCTAGCAGAGGTTCTATAGCTGGTTATGCCCTACTGATTGCTAATTAGATGTAAAGGTGGGAGAATAAATACATACTTTAAACATCTATGCCCAAATGGGACTCTACTCTGTCTCCTGGGATATATTTAAATTCTGCATGGGAGAGACTATATTTTTTTAGTAAGATTGGCTGACTTTCTAGGAAATTAATCCAATGTGTAACTGAAAAAGCAGCTAATGGGAACAGTAATTTTAAGGTTGAGCAAAGTTGACATTATGAGTGATCGACTCTTTGGTACCAGGCTATATTAGCATGGAGGCAATAGGTATGTCTGGTAAGTTCATATTTATGAGGTCTGGTTTGCTTGCTTGCTATGAGGACTCAAAGTGAACAAAGAAACTAGGTGACACAAACAGCCTGGCTGGTATGGATCAGTGATTGAACATTGACCTATGAACCAGGAGGCCACAGTTTGATTCCTTGTCAGGGCACATGCCTGGGTTGTGGGCTTGATTCCCCAGTAGGGGACAAGCAGGAGGCAACTGATCAATGATTCTCTCTCATCATTGATATTTCTATCTCTCTCTCCCACTTCCTTCCTCTCTGAAATCAATAAAAACATATTTTTTTAAAAATTAAAAAGAAAAAAAAAAGAAGCTGACACAAACAGAGAGGGGCATACCATTGAGAGGAATAAGCTCTACTCTAAAGATATGAGCTTGTGTATTCCAAAGTCCCAAGATAGGATTTACCATTACCATTACCCATCTGATTAACAGGCAGCATACCTGACCTGTAGCTAATTCTGTTCTCATTCCTTTAGGAAGTAGCTCCTGGCTAGCAATTATTCATGCTCATATGGAGGCCCTTCCAGATAATATAATGCTATAAAGCCAAATTCTAATGCATTCTTTGTTTAAATTCATTCAGTGACTATAAACAGCTTTAAAAAGAGTCCATATTCCTTAGCATGGTCCACAAAGGCCCTTTATAACTTGACACCCATTTACCTTTCTATCATCATCTGTCACTACACCATAATGTCTTGTCTTTCCTTAGTTGTGCTGAACTACTTTTAGCTCCTCAATGAAACCTAATGTGTCTGAGTCATTACATGTTTTCTCTGCTAAGGATGCCCTACTCAATTTTCCCCACTTCATCTACTTACTTAGCCTTTAAAATGTCACTTCCTTCCCTGAGTATCTCCTCCTGAGTTAGGTGCCTCTGTGTTGCATTCTCAGAGGACCTATTTCTCTGTCTACAATTTTAAGTAGTCTATTTACTTGCTTTTCTTCACAGCTATTATGTCAGCTCCTCAAGGGGAAGAGCTAGAGCTTGTTCATCTCTGAATCTCTATGTCCTATCATGCGGTATGTTATTAATAAACTTCTTGTGGGTGATTGATTGAATATTGCAACTAAGGCTCTACAGGCATGACAGAATGGGGATTTCAGGCAATGTGACAGAATGATGATGTCAATCTTTTAGTTAGGGTTTATTTTTTGGTGGGGTACCTTTGTCTTTACAAAATGCTGCTTATGTATATGAATGGAGTTGATATATAGAACCTTTTCCAATGGTGTGTTCCCAGGGCTATAGTATTTTCAAACCACTTTTCTATAGCAGAATTCCTCAAACATAAACCCCAAGGAAGGTGGGATCATAGGAAGGATGGTGGTGGCAGTGGTTTGCAGAGGCAGGGAGAGTAGGAAAAAGATGAAATGGTGATGATACCAAGTTGTGGTGATCCTTCTTAGTCTCTGTCACCAACTATCTATGTGCCCGGGAGCAAGGTATTTAACTGCCCTGGGTTTTTGTTGCCTCATTGGTAAAATAAAGAGATTTAAACAATGAAGTACTTTGTAAGCTCAAGGGCTACCACTTTAGTAAATTTGACTCAGGTCTTCCTAAAGATGAGAGTAGAACATTTTAAGATTTTCTAAATCTTCTGGCATATAATTTGATGATAAAGTGTTACATTATTTTTTATATTAAAATAGTTACAAAAGCAATATATTTTCATTGGTTAAAATTAGAAAAAGACACAAAAATGACAAAAATATTTTAAAAAATAATCCACAATTCAGTTAGTTGGAGCATCATTCCATACACCAAAAGGTGGTGGGTTTGATTCCTGGTCAGGGCATCATATACCTAGGTTGTGGGTTTCAATCCCTGGTCTGGGCAGGTTCAATACCTGGTCATGGTGCATTTGGAAGACAACCAATAGATGGATGTTTCTCTCTCACATCAATACTGCTCTCTCTCTTTTTCTCTCTCTAAAATCAGTAAAAGCATATCTTTGGGTGAGGATTTAAAAAATAAATAATCCACAATTCAACCAGTCAGAGCCACATGAGTTTTAAATCTATTACCATGCTGGCTATCTTACATGATGCTGAAACAATTGGTTAAAAGCTTAAAAATCTATATATGTTGGTATTTGATTATCTCCTTTTTATTGTAGTTTATTTTAAATAGGTCACATAATCTGAGTAGTTTGACATAGCCTTGCTATCTGTGGTATCCATTTTAGACGTTTAAAATACCAGGAACTAAATTATTCAACAACAATAAAGTCACCCATGAGGTTACTCCAGACTTGGGCTTTCTTTTTAAACATTGTTTTACTCTAAGTGCTGGGGCTGACACCCCTGATCTCCTGTTGTATAAAGGTATTATTTCTCACAGTATCACTGACTTGATTGTCCTGGACTTTTTCCTCATTTGACAAGAGTAAAGAAGAGGTCTGGAGCCATTTGGCAATCAGGATGATTTGTGCTACCTTCAGTTACAGGGGCTTTGCCTCCCCTCACCATGTCCTTAGCCCTTACCTTCCATGGTACTAAATTTCCATTTAATTGATGGGGATACATTAAGCAAAACCCTATAAATACTCTGAGAGCCAGGTCATTGGTATTTAATTGATCAAGTACTCAAATGCTGAACTGAATATCCTGGTTTGACCAAGTTTTCCTCACATCAAATTTCCTGATTTGGAATCTGTGAGATGGTTTAGCTCAGGCTGCGACTCTGTCAAGGGGGTGGCATTACAAAAGCAGCCCTTATATCACTGACATTTTGTTTGAAAGCACATCTTCACCCAGGTCCTTGTGACACATCTCTAGCCAATTTCCGCCAAAGTGGTCTTAATAGACGGATACTATGAGCTGCTTCAAGTAACAGGTAGTACTGACAGGAAGAAACAATCAGTGTCATTTCATACCTTTAGCCTAGATGATTTCCCTCTTATTTCAGTTCCAATTATATAAAGCAGTGGTTCTCAACCTTCTGGCCCTTTAAATACAGTTCCTCATGTTGTGACCCAACCATAAAATTATTTTCATTGCTACTTCATAACTGTAATGTTGCTGCTGTTATGAATCACAATGTAAATATCTGATATGCAGGATGGTCTTAGGCGACCCCTGTGAAAGGGTCGTTCAATCGCCAAAAGGGTCGCGACCCACAGGTTGAGAACCACTGATATAAAGGGTCACTGCTGGCTGCATTGTGTGCTCACCCAAAATATTTTCTCAGAAACTTTAATATACCTTGGTAAGTGGGAGAAGCTAATTAGATTCAGGTCCTAGGATGTTTATGAGAGGCAGCATGTCAGATGGAAAAGAGCACTGGGATGAGAGTTAAGAAACCTGAGCTGAAGTCTGTGTTCATAATTGTATGTTTGGGTTACCTTAAACTAATCACTAAATTTTTCTCAGTTTTTTATTTTATCTTTTTGAATGAACACCATAACAGTTTTCTACTTCTTACAGTTGTAAAAATCAAAATACAAGTGAAACAGTGCACATGAAATGGATTTCCCCAAAAAACTAAAAACTATAAAGTATTGCCCTAGTTAGTTTGGCTCAGTGGATAGAGCATCAGCCTGCAAACTGAAAGGCCCCAGGTTCGATTCCGGTCAAGGGCACATGCCTGGGTTGTGGGCTCCATCCCCAGTGGGGGACTTACAGGCAGTTGATCAATGATTCTCTTTCTTCATGGAAATCTCTTTCTATCTCTCTCTCCCTCTTCCTTCCTCTCTGAAATCAATAATATATATATGCTATGAAGTGTGTAAATGTAGCCTCAGTTATGGATTAATAAGACACTTTTTATTGTTTTCAAATGATCTGCAAGCCCAATTCCACTTGAGTGCTTAGTCAACTGATTTAAAAGAAGCTGGCTATCAGCCCAGAGAAGAAACAAAAAAATCAGACCAGAGGTTTATGCTGGGCTCTCCCCTAGATGGTATTTTATGAAACCAATTTCTATAAGGAGGACTTAATCCCAAAAAGGTGAGGATGCTTAATTTTTCCGTGCCAGGTCTGTTTATCCTCCCATTATTCTGCCGGTTTCCCCATTAAGCACTTATTCTGAGTGTATCACTTAAAATATAATTTCATAAAAACTGTGCATTCTTTCTGGTTCACTAAAACAATTTATCCCGGATTATCTTTTTTACCTCTAAATTGTTAATCAAGTCAGAGCTATATTTTTGCTCAGTTAATACGAATGTGGAAATGGTCTCCCTCAGATCCATCTTTTTGTATTCTGTGGCATTTTAATTAGAAAGCTAATATTCTTTCTTTCTCTGTGCAAAGCTCAAAGTGCATTCTGCCAAATGTAGTCCCCTGCAAGGTATAATTTCCCACATAACAGACCCATATAATATACCCCACGAGGCCTTTCACATCTGGGCTGCTCTAGAAGTAGTCTGTTGAACTATTATTATGCACTGTTGTACTAAAATATTCTTTATTCCACTTCTCCCACCTTAAGGTCACTGGATACTGCTCGGTGTTACCTCAGCAGTTAGTGGGGCCACTCCAAAAGTATTTTCTTCTCCCCTGCCTCAGGTCTTCAGCAATACTCACTCTGTAGTATCTAAGCTCCTGCTGACCCTGTAGGAATCCAACAGCATTTCTGCTTTCTCAGGGACAATATTATATCAGAGGTAACATTCTGAAGCCCAGCAGGCTATTTTGTTTGTCCTCACAGTAGAGCCCACAATATGTTTTTTAAATAAGCTTTTAATTTAAGAATAGTTTTAGAATTACAGAAAAGTTGTGAAGATAGTACAGAGAGTTCTCATGTATCCCACACCCAGTTTTCCTCTATTGTTAACGTCCTACATAATTATAGTACATTTATCATAACTAATTAATCACTATCAACAAGTTATTATGAACTAAAGCCCTTACTTCAGGATTGCTTAGTTTTGACCCATGTCACCGTAAAAGTTTTTACCTTTTAGCATTGTAAGCTCCTATCCAGGATCCTATATTACATTTAGTAATCATGTCTCTTTAGGTCCTCTTGATCAGGACAGTTTCTTAGACTTTTCTTGTTTTTGATGACCTTGACAGTTTTGAGAAATACTGGTCAGGTATCTTGTAGAATTCCTTCAATTGGGATATATACATTGTTTTACTTATGGTTAAACTGGAGTTATATGTTTTGAGGATAAAAACTAGAGAGGTAAAGTGCCATTCTCTTCACATCAATGTCAAGGAAACATGTTATCAACATTATTTATGATTATTGATGTTGACCTTGATCAACTGGCTGAAGTACTATTTGTCAGGTTTCACCATCATAACGTTTTTCTCCGCTCCCTACCTCATTCTACACTATACTCTTTGGAAAGAAGTTACTATGTGCAGCCCACACTTGAAGAGTGGGGAATTATGCTCTACCCCCTTGGGAAAAGGTATCTACATAAATCATTTGGAATTTTGCATAGAGGGTTTGTCTATTCTCCTCATTTATTTGTTTATTCAATCAGTATAGGATAAAGGTTGTTTATTTCACAGTTTAAGTTGTAATTCAATATTTGTTTTTATTTTTATCAAATACTTATTTTGTTTCTCAAACTGTTTCAACTTTACTCATTGGAGGCCCCTAAAATTGGCTCCTCTGTCCCTTTGACGTAGTACCATGATTATGAGGTTGTTGTTATTATCATCACTCCCTTACTTTCTGGTACTAAAATATGTTCTAGGCTCATTTTGCATATTTCTTGCCCCAGTCTTGTAATAAGTTATTTGTTCAAAGATCTCTAGTTCTTTTTTATTATAGAATGTTATTACAAATGGAATACAATCTACAAAGAAACAATAGTCAGACCATATATAAAAATGGAACTTTGAACCACAGTCTGTAGCAACCAGTCCAGAAAACCAACCTGTTATCTACAGTAAGCAGCTCAGGAAACCAGCCTACTATCTAAAAGTCAGGCTTCTAGAAAGACCATTATCATTAGCAGCCAGCTCAGGAAGCCAAATAATAATCTCTGCAACAATTCTAAAATGGCCAGGACTTGATTAATAACTGACATCTTTCCTAATTTTTGTCTCCGCTTTGAAATTAAAACCATCCAGAGAGTAGCAACTATGACTATGAACTCCTAACTAATTGCATAGGATACACCACTTCTAGATAACCTGCCTAAAGGTAGCTTCCCCATGCAACAACCTCCAATCAGGGCATAGCTAAAAGCTTTCACTTTTTTCCACTATAAAGGTTTCCTACTGCTCTGCCTGCCTTAAGTCAGCCAAAATATAAGTGATGGGCTGACTCTCTAGCAAGTTCTGAATAAATAACCTTTGCCCATTTTCATTTGGTTAGTGTTTACCCTGGGGGGGACCAGGCCGGCAGGGGAGGACAGTGGGGGGAGGATCAGGACTGCTTATAGGTCCTCTTAGCTAACAGTGTAAGGAAATAGATATGTGCATACCATGCTGCATCTATCTATCTATCTATCTATCTATCTATCTATCTATCTATCTATCTAATCTACCTATCTACATATACACACATGACTACAATTATTTCTATGTGTAACTATTTTATCTATATTAAACTAAATATGAGTTCATATTGATGCATTCAACTCCAATCTATTACCACATGCATCATTCTAGCCTCCATCTATTGCTTATCTATAAACTTCCACAACAACAGTGAGAAACCCACCATCCATTTACTTAATTGTTCAATCCCAGCATATATGTATAGTACTATCAGAATTACTAATCCTTACTCACAGAGGACACTACTTTATTAATTAGAATATAGTGCTTATGTACAATTTCTTTTGCTTTTAGTCTTGGAGACTTCACTGATTTTCAAAGTTACTTAGGTCAGCACTTTTCCCCACCCCTTCTATGAGGTTATGTCATCTACACTAATAAAAGACAAACATGCAAATTGACCATACCTTCGCTACAT
>NW_005364953.1:1313496-1313937 GCF_000412655.1 Myotis brandtii | reverse complement strand
AGGGCTGCCGGGCTGCCAGAGGGATGTCTGACTGCCAGCTTGGGCCCGATCCCCCAGGGAGCGGGCCTAAGCCAGCAGGTGGACATCCTCCGAGGGGTCCCAGACTGCAAGAGGGCATAGGCTGGGCTGAGGGACCCCACCCTCCCGAGTGCACAAATTTTTGTGCACCGGGCCTCTAGTATCCTATATAATAAGAGTGGGATATGCTAATTATCCCAGATATGCTAATTAGTAATGGTCAGATATGCTAATTAGCCATGATCAATATGCAAATTGACCATCACTCCAACACAATATTAAGAGAGGAATATGCTAATTAGCCCTGATATGCTAATTAGTCAACAGCAGTATGCAAATTGACCATCACTCCAATACACAAGATGGCCGCCCCCATGTGGTCAAAGATGGCTGCCCCCATGTGGCCACAAGATGGCCACCACA
>NW_005364953.1:1298034-1313186 GCF_000412655.1 Myotis brandtii | reverse complement strand
GCAGTTGGGGGTGACTGGGCCTGCAGGGGAGGGCAGTTAGGGGCAACCAGGCTGGCAGGAGAGGGCAGTTGGGGGGATCAGGCCTGCAGGGGAAGGCAATTGGGGGGGACCAAGCCTGTAGGAGAGGGCAGTTGTGGCGACCAGGCCTACAGGGGAGGGAAGCTGGGGGGACCAGGCCAGGAGGGGAGGAAAGTTGGGGGGACCAGGCTGGCAGGGAAGGGCAGTTGGGGATGACAAGGCCTGCAGGAAAGGGCAGTTGCGTGGGACCAGGCCGGAAGGGGAGGGCAGTTGGGGGCAACCAGGCCTGCAGGGGAGGGCAGTTAGGGGTGACCAGGCCTGCAGAGGAGGGCAGATGGGGGCGACCAGGCCTGCAGGGGAGGATAGTTAGAGGCAATCAGGCTGGCAGGAGAGCAGTTAGGCTTCTATCAGGCTGGCAGGGGAGTCATTAGGGTGTGATCAGCCTGGCAGGGAGAAGCTGTTAGGGGCAATCAGGCAGGCAGGCAGGTGAGCAGTTGGGAGCCTGCAGTCCTGGATTGTGAGAGGAATTTCTGATTGCCCATTTAGGTCCGATCCTTGTGGGCCTACACAGGCAGTTGGACATCCCTCGAGGGGTCCCAGATTGGAGAGGGTGCAGGCTTGGCTCAGGGACACACACACACACACACACACACACACCTATGTATGAATTTCATGCACCGGGCCTCTAGTTTGTAATATAATTAGCTTCTCCTAACTAGTGTACATTCACTCTTTGTATCTCTTGACCTCTAAAATTATTTTTAAATTTGAACATATTAAGATTGACTCTTGATGTTGTAAAGTTCTATGGACTTTGACAAATGCATAGTGCCATGTATCCACCATTACAGTATCATACAGAATAGTTTCACCACCCTAAAAAAAAAAAAAAACACCCTGTGCTTCACTATTTAACCCTCTACTCCTGCATAAGCCCTTGATGACCAATGATCTATTTTCTATCCAAAATGTCATGTGAATGGAATGATACAGTATGAGGACTTTCAGATTGGTTTCTTTTGCTTAGCAATATTTATTTAAGATTCATCCATATTTTTATGTGTATTGATAATACATTCTTGTTTATCACTAAATAGTATTTCATTGTATAGATATACCACAGTTTGCTTATCCATTCATCTATTGAAGTACATCTTGGTTTCTTTCAGTTTTTGATGATGATTAATAAACCTGCTATAAAGATTCATGTAGAGATTTTCTGTGAACATGTTTTCAAGTTAGTTGGGTAAACACTTAGGAGTATGATTATATAATTAAATGGTAAGTCTATATTTAGCTTTGTAGAAAACTGCCAAGTTATTTTCCAAAGTCAGTGTATCATTTTGAATTCTCATCAGCAATGAATGAGTATTTCCTGGTATTACTCCCTTGATCGTGTGGCATTACATAACAAAGGGGAGATTATCTGGATTGTCTAATCACATTATTCCTTTTAAAAGGAGAGGTTTCTTAGGCTGGTAGCAAAACAGGCAGTCAGAGAGTTTTCAAATACATGCTGGTGGTGGTTTTGAAATGGAGGGGACCATGTGAAAAGGTCAGAGAAAATGGGAATCTTCATCCTATAACCACAATTAACTGAATCTTTCCAACAAACTAAATGAAACTGGAAGTGAGTTTTTCCCCATATACTCCAGATGAGAGCCCATTCTGCTCAACACACCTTGATTTCAGCCTTATAAGACTGAATAGAGAACTCAGTCAAGCCTGCCTGAACTTCTGACCTACAGAACTATGAGCTAATAAATGGATGTGGTTTTTAGGTCTGTGAATTTGAGGTAATTTGTAACACAGCAATAGAAAACTAATATCAGATGGCTTTTTAATTTTAATTTCTTTATTGATTAAGGTATTACATATGTGTCCTTATCCCCCCATTGCCCCCCACCCCCTGTTGTCTGTGTCCATTGGTTAGGCTTATATGCATGAATACAAGTCTTTTGGTTGATCTCTCCCCCTTACCCCCACCCTCCCCTACCTTCCCTCTGAGGTTTGACGGTCTGATCGATGCTTCTCTGTCTCTGGATCTGTTTTTGTTCATCAGTTTATGTTGTTCATTATATTCCATTAATGAGTGAGATCATGTGATATTTATCTTTCTCTGACTGGCTTATTTCACTTAGCATAATACTCTCCAGTTCCATCCATGCTGTTGCAAATGGTAAGAACTCCTTCTTTTTTACTGCAGCATAGTATTCCATTGTGTAAATGTACCACAGTTTGCTTAATAAATAAGGAAATGAATCATGAGCAAGGAGTGTTGAAGAAAAAAGATGACAGCAATATCAGCCATGGCTAATTTGCCTCCAGCAGGGCTCTCTTGAGCAGGGAGCAAAGAATGGCTCCTTAAATTTTGGTTGAGTGCTGGCATTTGAATCTCTCATGTTACCCTACCTCCCTTGTCTTTCTACTAGCCAGGTATAATCAATTTAACACATTGGATTATTCCTTAAGAGAGAGATTTACTTACATGTCATATGTAGCTTGCTGTGTGTTTTGCTTTATCCCAGTGTGATGACTTTGAGGGGGGATCCGAAGCCATCCCACTAAAGAAAGCATGAGGGAGAGGAAGAGCCAAAATGAGCTATCTCTGAACCATCACAACATGTGGATAGCCATCTATTGCAGTCCTGCCAAGCTGGCAAAGTCAAAGAAAACCATTCCCCCTGGCTGGCATCACTAAAACAGTTAGATTTCCTAAAATCAAATGAGGAGAAAGGCACAGAGAGCCAAAATGAGCCATTCATAGGAACTAAGCTGATTTTGACAGGTTCCCTGGTAACAAATCCAACTATGTTTATAAATGGGTCACTATAGCCTCCAGCTGTATTTTTTTGTTATGTAAGCTTCCTGGAAAATTGGATTAAACCATACTGAAGATAAACATTTGCTTTTCTACAGTAAATTTAGCACTATTGTTTAAAGTGCTTTCGAATTGAATTGTGCAGGTGCTAAAATTCTAATTGCCTGTTTTTCCTGACATTCATCTTAGAATTGCTCAAAGTAAGACATTATCTTTGACTGATTCACATAAGATATAATGATCACAGTAAAAGGAATGGAATGGATAGGACAGAATCAAAAGTAAAATAAAAGCCCTTTGGAAGTCATGGATTCAATCCATCTTTGGTGAGGATGATATGTAATTTCTCAAATGAATCCACTTTAGCAGTGGTTCTCAACCTGTGGGTCTTGACCCCTTTGGGGGTCGAATGACCCTTTCACAGGGGTCGCCTAAGACCATCGGAAAACACATGTATAATTACATATTGTTTTTGTGATTAATCACTATGCTTTAATTATGTTCAATTTGTAACAATGAAATTGGGGGTCACCACAACATGAGGAACTGTATTAAAGGGTCGTGGCATTAGGAAGGTTGAGAACTACTGCACTTTAGGTTGCTGATAATTTGGAGGGAAATATGTACTTAGTTTATAGTAAGAGAAATAGAAGGCAAATACATCTACTTTTGTGCAATGCCAAAAATCTAATTTTTCAGTTGAAAATGTAGATTTGGGATTACCTATGTAGTTGCAAACCCTGAATGTTTGAGGGAAACAAAGCTTCTGTGAGTCAACCAGGACACTTTAAAAATGCTTGACTCTGACTTCACATTTCTTTAGACTCAGAATGTTGCAGAGCCTGAAGAATCAGTGTGATTATGTATGTGTTAGTTATTTTATTTATTTTAGTACCTGAAAAATTTCTTAATTAACCCATTATTTAAGGCAAAAGAAAAGTACAAGCAA
This sequence comes from Myotis brandtii, assembly GCF_000412655.1. Lineage (NCBI taxonomy): Eukaryota > Metazoa > Chordata > Mammalia > Chiroptera > Vespertilionidae > Myotis > Myotis brandtii. The sequence goes on along the minus strand of NW_005364953.1, from coordinate 1,309,398 downwards.
ATACTCAAAAGGATTTGAATGTCTTCATAATCCTCAAGGATCTACTATTTTTGGAATATACCAGTATTAGCATTAGTGAATTTAGTCAAGGCTTTTAAATTGACTTGAAATAGTAGCTATGCCATTGTTTGTATCATTAAAATATCCAATGATAAACTACTTCTTTGATTACATTCTCAAGCTATTGTCCACAAAAATGACATGACTTACAAAAGTAAAAGATTGGCTTTGGGAAAGCAATGGCCTGAGATAATAGAAATACTGCCATTTATTCTGATAATGTTATTCACTTAACGCCTACCCTCATGAAGCTGCATTGGAGAATGGGGAATGAAGCAGAAAACTCTGTCCAGAACCTGGTGGAAAGGATCATACTCCCACTAGTACCCATCCTGAAGGGGAAAATTTACTTTCAGAGTATCTGGCATCAGCAGGACAGAGAAGAGGGCTACAATTCAATTCAACAAATAAAAGCAGCACTCTTATAGGTGTTGTATTGGTTACAAGAGTCTAACACAATCTTTAAGGAGTTTATAATTTTGTTGGAGAGATGACATAAATTTAGAAGACAGAAATAAAGAACACCTGTTCAAATTCCACAGTGTGTGATCAGTACATTGAGATGATCTGGAAAGATAGAGGACAACATGACCAAGAGTGGGAACACTTTAAGGCTGAGCTGAAGTATGAGATGAGTCATGAAGGAGAGCCAGATTTGGAAGTTTATGTGCTTTCCAACATAATATTGGCCTTTGATTTTTATTCCAATTATTGAGAAGTAGTTCACATTTTTTAGCAGAGAAACAGACTAACTGGTTTTAATCATAAGAACATTCAGTGTTCTCTAAAGGAGAAATCTGGAGGTAGTTGATGCTAGGATTAATTGAACAGAATGATGATGTCAGGGCACTGAGTGGGCATCTATGTAATTATTTTTGCCCTTCCTTTGTGGTCACTAGGTGACAAAAATAGCTCCAAGCATCATTTTCTCATATGAGAATGTTCAAATCAGGAACAAACACAAGAAAACAAAAGTCTGGATTTTGTTAAAGTTAAAATATGCCCAGTACCAGGACATAAATCATGATAGATCCAAGTTTTCAGGGAGATTCTAAGAAAATAAAATATTTTCCAGATGCTCCCAGCATATTTATTTTTTAAGTCCATTAGCCAGTCAGAATGCATCATATGTTCCAAACTAGTTCATTCACTGGGAATGTGGAACTGGATTGTCATACTGGCTTAGACCTATCATGATTTATTGCCTGGGCCTAGGCACATACTAACAAACAAAATCTGTTAAGGAAGCAAATGGAGTAAATGGCCATAGAATTAATTAAAAGATAATATTTGCCATAGTCCCCAAAACAGAATATGATGTTGAACATACTTCACCACAGAATGTAATGTATGATATTCTTTGGTTCCTTTTCACTGTCTCTCTCCATCTCTGTCTCTCCTTCTCTCTCTTTCCTTCTCCTTATCCACCTACTTTATTTTATTTTTTATGTTTCTACACACACATATAGACAATTATAAAAATCTTAACCTTAAACCCATTAAAAACTTGTATTTAAATGAGGCACCAAAGAAGTATGGCTGCAGAAGTCTATTATTTGCTTGGCTCCCTTCCCTTGTGCCTTTGTATGACAGATAGTACTAACATTTTACAACATAAACTGATGAACAAAAACAGATTGAGAGACAGAGAAGCATCAATTAGACTGTCAAACCTCAGAGGGAAGGTAGGGGAGGGTGGGGGTAAGGGGGAGAGATCGGGGGTAACGTGGGGATAAGGACACATATGTAATAACTTAATCAATTAAAAAATGCCCAATTAGAATCTCTGTCATTCAGAAATTTGAACCTGAAATCCTTTAAAATGAAAGGTATTGAGTAGTGGTAATAACTTCTAATCAATTATGGGTCAAATGCAGATAGATGGAGTTATTCTTCCTATCCATGATGTCCCAATCTTAATTTTATTCCTATCAAATATTAAAACAGTGGTTAACAAAAAATTGTGACAATATTTTTACCTCTGAGAAAGAAGTGTTATTTAGGTTTACTGTGGGTATCAAGCTACAAAAGAAATCACCTTAATCATATCTAAAGGAATCTGGTTATAAATCCGATTGTCATGTATTTTTTTCATTCCCAAGAGCTTGTCCCAGAAGCTTACAATCTAAATGCTCAGACAAGATAAGTGCAAGATAAATAGCCAGAATCAACACAAGGAAGTTTAGACAAGATGATTTTCTTGAATTGGTAGGCTGAGGAAGGGTGAAAGCCTATGGTGCACATTACATTCTAACGTTTTATTCATGAAGAGTTTTCAGCTCAAACATTGGAGACATGTACAGATACTCTACTTTCATTTACTCAAGATATAAATGCGGATTCCTATAATATCCATGGCCTTTTTAACTGATGAATTTGTTTTGGTTACATTATAACAAGATACTTTCTTCTTTAAGTTAGGAAAAATTTACCATTAACACTAATTTCTGTATTAACTTATGAGTGCTAAAACACCAAATTTACTTTAGCACATATATTTAAATCTATTGAGTCAGATATTTCCTTTGCTGGTTTGATCACAGATCCTTAAGCAACCATCTCTTTTGTTTTGAAGTAATATTTTTGATATTTAGTTAATAGTATATTAGAGTTAGAAGGAACCTTAAAGATCACCTAGTTCCGTGGTCGGCAAACTGCGGCTCGCGAGCCACATGCAGATCTTTGGCCCCTTGAGTGTGGCTCTTCCTAAGCCTTAAGAGTGCCCTAATTAAGTTAATAACAATGTACCTACCTATATAGTTTAAGTTTAAAAAATTTGGCTCTCAAAAGAAATTTCAATCGTTGTACTGTTGATATTTGGCTCTGTTGACTAATGAGTTTGCCGACCACTGACCTAGTTCAATTCCCTCATTTTTCAGATGAGAAAAAAAAATCCCTGAGGCTAAAAGAGGTTAAATAACTTGCCGACTGTCACACATTATTTAGTGGTAGAGTTAGAGACTGTAAACTAGCTGTCTGACTTCAAAGTCCATAATTTTTATGCTACACAGTGATACCTTTTCTACAGTAAATTTTATCTGTCATAGTAAATGCATAGGCATCACATAACCCTCTTAAGATCCTGCCTTCTCCAGTCCAGATTAGATACAGAGAGTAAATCTGTCCTTTTGAGCCCTTAGCCAGCCCAGAGAAACAAATAGACCATGTGGCATAATAATTATGAATATGGGCACTGGAATAAAGCCAGATCAGTTCAAATTATGGTTCTGCAACCTACATCCTAAAATAAAAGCATGTTGCTTCATTTTTCTGGCTCCTATTTTCTTTGTAAAATTGGAATAAAATCTCTTTCATATGATTGTTGCTTGACAAAGTAAATTTATATAGAACATTTGAAGTATGAAAAGCTCTCAATTAATGCTAATCCATTATTTTTTAATTTCATTTTCTGAGATTAAACACAATCAGCAGGAGATATATTTGGGTTCAATCACAAGATAAGCGAGCATGGTCTGGAATCAATCTTGCAGCCGTAAAAAGTGATAATAGAGAATGTTGGCAAACTGTTTTTACTTTCTATTCTTTTGTTTCTTTTTTAAGTGTCTTAAATGTAATATTACTATTTTTTTCTTTTGTACTTTGTTCTTTAAAAAAATAAAACAAATATGAGATATTCAGTAGGAGAAGAAAGTAGTGCTATGGCATAGGTACTGAACAAAGATAATATGGATATGAATAATTGGGGATCCTAGGAGATAATAAATCTTTACAAATGTTTAGAGCATCTGGGAAAAGTGCTGTGAGAAGTATAAAAGAAGTATTGAACATAAAATTGCCCTTCAGGATTTTTAACTCATGCCAAGACAACCAGAATTTTATAATTATTATATATCACTATTGCTGACATATATACATCCTTTTAAAAACCACTTGGCTTAGTGACTAATCAGGAGATTAAAATCACTGTGCTCTAGAACCAGCAGAGGGGCTTAATTAGTAAGGGCGAAGTTGTCCTGGGTATTGAAAGATGAGTAGAACTTGAACAGGCAGGGAGGATGAGGGAGTACATTTTAGGGGGAGGAGAAAAGAATTTATAGTGTACATTTGTGGCAGTGAAGAAAGGTGTGGGAGACAAGTAGGATGAAGATAAACTATTAGTGGAGCTGAAAGGATCTCAGTGCCTTTATTTGGGGATAGAGGTGAACAGAGTCTAGTCTAAATCACATTACTAAGGGATGAAAAGAGGCACTGGTAAGATACTATGCCTAGTAGAAAGATGATACAGTTGACCAGAACTCTTCTGGGGTTTTGGTTATGAAACCATAGCATAGACAAACTTTTGCTGTGCAAGACAAAAGACTCATGTTCCAGCACTGTAGTTTTCAACATTTACAATGTTATTTAATATTTTTTCTTCCTGAATAAGGAAGGGAGAAAATGGACCTTCCCAAATTCTCACTGAAAAGTAGGTCTGCTCTAGCCTGAAGGGAAAAGTCATCTCTGAAGGGGAGAGGCTCATCAACTATTTACAATACAGCTCTTTCCTCCCCCAGGTTTATCCTATATAATAAAACCCTAATATGCTAAGTGTCTGGTCATCCAGTCAGCTGTTCAACCAATCAAAGAGTAATATGCTAATGATATGCTAAGGCTCTCAGCCGCTCTCTATGATGTGCACTGACCACCAGGGAGCAGACACTCCAATTGGTAGGTTAGCTTGCTGCTGGGGTTCCTCCTGCATCCCTCCCCGGCCCAAATCATGCACTGGTGGGGTCCCTCAGCCTGCGCCCTCTCACAATCCAGGACCCCTTGGGGGATGTCAAAGAGCCGGTTTTGGCCCAACGGCAGAAAGACCAGTCGCTATGATGTGCACTGACCACCAGAGGGCAGATGCTCAATGCAGGAGCTGTCCCCTGGTGGTCAGTGTGCTCCCACAGGGGGAGCGCCACTCAGGCAGAGTCCAGGCTCACAGCTGATGAGCGCAGCGGTGGTGGTGGGCCTAAGCCGTCAGTCAGACATCCCCCAAGGGCTCCGGGACTGCGAGAGAATGCAGGCCGGGCTGAGGGAACCCCCCAAGTGCACGAATTTTGTGCACCGGGCCTCTAGTTGAGATATAATTAACAAATAATATTGTGTAAGTTTAAGGGGTACAGTGTGATGATTTGATACATGTATATGTTGTGAAATGATTACCACAATAAGGTTAGTTAACACATCCTGCTTACTGATGCTTTCAAAGGTGGAGGGGGAACTATTCTTGTTGTGGAGAGTGTAAGGGTGCAACCTGGAGGATTCATGGTAGACATGATCTGTTGCAATCTCTACTCCTTTCAGACCGGGTAAAAGAGCTGTTGTCCACAGAGATGTTGCAAAGTGTCACTGACCATAAACAGTGGTGGAGTTGATAAAGTCCCTACTATTCTACCAAGAAAGGCTACTACCAGTTTATTGTAGACTTCTCTCCTTTCACATCCACACAAGAAGAGCTAATTGGTCACTTGATGTTCCAGTTTGCTACTTTGGGGGTAAAATCAAGTCAAGTGTTTTTTATCAGTTAAATACTGACAATCTAAAACTTCTCACAACTCATCTTGGGAAGAAAATACTGATGTTAGACTGCAATCCCCACTCTCACATTTTGCCAAGAGTAATCATTTATGGCTTGCACCATAATGATTATTACCCACCATGATAAAGTGGGGTTCTTTTTGAAAATATGTATGAACCTAATAGCAAAGCCAGACCCTCACCTCTGTATCAGGTTCTGCTTCAGTAGTTGGATTTACTACCCATTTCCCATTCTGACCTGTGTTGTCAAAACAGTCATATGTAATTTCTTGTCTCTCATTATCTGGACTCTAGCATATTTCTCACTGTTTTGCTACTGCCGAAGGTAACACCATCTTTTCTTAACACTTGCAGAGCTCTTACCATGTGTCAGTCACAATGCTAAGTTCTTTACAAACATTATGAAATTTAATCCCACAAAACTCTGTGGGATGGATACTGATACTATGGTCCCACTTTTTCCCAATTATAGGTCACATTCAATATTATTTTGTATCATAATAGTGGCTAGACAATCATATACTTTACAAACTGGTCCACATATCATTCCAACTACTGACCTTGCACTGTACATAGTTGCCAGAACATCACTGACTATATTCCCTATGCTACCCTACATCCTTGTGACAACTTTGTGACCACCAATTTGTACTTCTTTTTTTTTTTTCAATCCTCACCCAAGGACATGCTTTTATTGATTTTAGAGAGAGAGAGAGGAAGGGAGAAGGAAAGATAGAAACATCAACGTGAGAGTGAAACACTGATCAGTTGTCTCCCACATGTGCCTCAACTGGGGATCAAACCTGTAAACTGAGTATGTACCCTCACCTGGAATCGAACTGGCAATCTCTTGGTGTATGGAACAGCACTCCAACCAACTGAGCCACATCAGCCAGTGCAAATTTGTACTTTTTAATCCCTTTACCTTTTTTACCCAGCCCCCAATCCCCTCCCCTCTGGCAACCATCACTCTGATCTTTGCATCTATGAATCTGTCTCCATCCTGTCTATTCTGCTCTTCAGATTCCACATATAAGTAAAATCATATGGTATTTATCTTTCTCTGTATGATTTATTTCACTTAGCATAATAACTTCTAGGCCCATCCACGCTCTCACAAATGTTAAGATTTCATTCTTTTTATGGATGAGTATTATTCCATTGTCTATAGGACCACAGCTTTCTATTCACTTCGCTATTAATGGGCATTTGTGTTGCTTTCATTTCTTGGCTATTTTAGCTAACGCTGGAATGAACATAAAGGTGTATGTATTCTGTCTAATTAGTGTTTTCAGTTTCTTCACAATATACCCAGAAGTGGAATCACTGGGTCATAAGGCAGCTCCACCTTTAATTTTTTGAGGAACCTCCATACTGTTTTCCACAGTGACTGCACCATTTTGCATTCCCAACAGTGCAGGAGGGTTCCCTTTTCTTTACATCTTCACCAACACATGCTGTTTGTTGATTTATTGATGATAACCATTCTTACAGATGTGAGGTGATATCTCATTGTGGTTTTATTTTGCATTTCTCTTGGTGGCATTGAGCATCTTTTCATATGTCTATTGGCAGTCTGTATGTCCTCCTTGGAAAGTTATCTATTCAGGTCCTCTGCTTATTTTTTAATTAGATTTTTTGTTGGTGAGTTTTATGACTTCTTTATAAATTTTGTATATCAATCCCTTATCAGATGTATCATTGACATACATCTTCTTTGTTGGTGGTTTGCTTGGCTGTGTACAAATTTTTTAGCTTGATGTAGTCCCATTTCTTTATTTTTGTCTTTGTTTTTCTTGCCTGAGGAGATATTTCAGAAAAAAAATTGTTAAGAGAAATGTCTGAGATGTTAGTGCCTATGTTTTCTTCTAGAAGTGTTATGGTTTTGAGTCTTACACTTAAGTATAATCCATTTTGAGTTTTGTGTTTATTCATGTATATGGTGTAAGAAAGTGATCTAATTTCATTTTTATTTTGAATATGCCTGTCCAATTATCCCAACAACATTTATTGACTAGACTATGTTTATCCCATTGTATGTCCCTGCTTCCTTCCCACTTTTTTTTAACAGATGAGAAAACTGATGCTTAGAGAAGTTAAAACCTTGCCCAAAGTTAAACAGTTAGTGAATGTTAGAGCATGCATTCTATTCTAGACAGTCTGATTCCAGAGACCACACTAATAAAAACTGCAGCATAAGAATTGGCAGCTTGCCCAGCCAGTGTTGCTCAGTGGTTGAGCATCAACCTATGAACCAGGAGGTTATGGTTCAATTCCGGAGCACATGCCTGAAGTTCAGCTCCATCCCCTGTGTGGGGCATGCAGGAGGGAGCCGACAAATGATTCTCTTTCATCATTGATGTTTCTATCTCTCTCTCCCTCTCTGAAATAAATAAAAATAAATTTAAAAAAAGAATTGGCAGCTTAAGGGAGTTCTATCATTTCAGAGGTTCTATAAGAGAACATTAAAGGAACATCTGTGGATGAGTTAACCAGAGGCCCACCAAGGATAGACTAGATTTAAAAAAATAGGCCCATTTCTGTAAAGTTTTGCAATGGCTCACATTATGCTAGTTAAAAAAATAATGTCAGTCAGAGATTTGTGGATTACAGTTAGGAGGGGCTGGAGAAGGATGACTCTGATAGAGGATGGAAAGAGCCATTCTTCACTCTGCCAATATGGAAGTGGTTGTTTCAACAACAATAAACAAATAGAGGTTGTTTAAAACAAGTGCATTCCATAGTCTTTTCCCTTAGAGAAAATGTAGTATTTACTGGTTGCTTTAAATTCATCATTTGGTGAGTCAATAATATTGATTGCTCTGTGGCTGGGTGCCACACATTATATTAAATAATGTGGGGCTAAATAAAGACATCAAGAATGCAAATTTGCTTCCTTGGGATGCTAATAAAGAACATGAATTGGGGACAACACGTAGGTAGAAGACAATACAGCACATATAAGGACATAAGCGTATGACATAAAAATATTGAGTGTAGGGCCAGGATTTTCAAGGCTGTGCATCAAAAGGGCTCAGAATCACCACCAATACCTATCACACAGTGAGTTGTTCTGAATCATATTCAATATTTTCAGAAGGCTTGGAGCATGTCCATTGAAAGTTCATTCAGTGATATCTCTAAAGCAAATCTTCTCCAATTTGTGTACCAGATTAATGTATTGAAATATTGGTACATACAAAAGGCCAGGTTCCTACCCAGATATATTGAATTGAAAATCTTTAGGTACTGGAAATCTCTACACTTAACAAGAATCAAGTACATATAGAGAAAATAATGCTAATACTGCTTGTCTTAGTTCAGTTGAGGTTCTCTCACAAAACTATCATAGACTGGACAGTTTAAACAACAAAAAATTATTTCTCACAGTTTTTAAATCTGGAAACATAAAAATCATGACAATGGCAGATTTGGTATCTGCTGGGAGCCTGCTTCCTGGTTCATAGACATTGTTTTCCTCACTGTGTCCTTATATGGTGGAAGAAACCAGAGAGCTCTCTGGAGTCACCTTTAAAATGGAGCTAATCTAATTAATTATGACTCCATTCTCATGACCGAATCATGTCTCAAAAGGTCCCAAATCCAGATTAAATCACATTAGAGATTAGGACTTCAACATAAGAATTTTGTGATGACACAAACATTCAGCCTGTAACACTGTTGATTTTATTTAAATAAGACATAAAATGTAAAACTGACAAGCTACAGTTACATTTACTTAGAGTCTGTGTGTCAGCCATTATGCTAGGTGCTTTAATTACATTATTCGATTACTTTATTTCTGCAGTGTTCATGTAAGATTCAGCCTCAGCTTCTTCATCCAAGCTGTATAGTTTTGAAGAATATACACCAAATATTAGTTAGCCTAAAGGCTAACTTTAGGTGATAGGATATAGGTTATCTTTATTTTCTTCCTTATACTTTCTATATTCCATCTTTTTTATTTTGCAAAGATCATATGTTGCTTTTATAATCAGAATATTTTCCAAGTTCACAATTATTACTACAAATTTCTTAATTATGCAGTTCACAATAATAGTACTAGAAAATCTATAAAACATTATTTGAGCAAAGTGTTCTGAGATTAAGAAATAGTTGAAGATATTGCACACTCTTATCAAAATGTTGCCATGACAACATTCCTTTATTTTCATGGAAATGTCTTATATTTTGTTGGAGGATCCCAAGAGAATGAAATATCGATAAAAATATTTGTAAGGAGAGAACAATATGAAGAAAATTCAGGAGGGTGGAACATACTTAGCTCCAACATTCTACCACAGCTAAGAATCCCAGTTATTATGAGGACATTATTAAGGTCTTTGGAACATCACAAAGGCGGATGCATATATGGAAGCAAAAATGGTGGATTCTGCAATTATATGTTATTGATTTAACAATTTTGTTCCGGATGGCTGGATTTTGTTGGACCCCAAGCCCAAATTATTAATTTGAAATCGTCATCAGCTAGATATATATTCTAAATGTGAAGAAGCTTTAATTCCTGCCAGAATTCTAAAATGCATCTGCAGTGCATCACACCATTTGGAGATTTGGCACTTGCCCTACATTTGACACTGTTCTTCCTTCAGAGTATCGTAATTCAATAGTGCCAACATTGGCATTGATTACCGTCAACATAATGGGTCTCGGATCCTGAATGACACTTACGCAAGTCCACTTTAATGCTTTCTGTGCTCACCCCTACTCTTGCTTAAGATTACTTTTTGTTTCCTTTCAGCTGCTCCTCTAAATCACCATGGGAATAAGTGACTGGCAACAAAAATGCAAACTAAGTTGGTTAATGTTTCATAAAAGCCATCTGTAAGAAGACTAGCTCAAGCCCTACTTTATTGTTATTTATTTATTTATTTATTTTGCTGCAAGAAGCTTTATTGTTTCATTTTGTCCAATGCATGGGAGAGGGCTTCAGGGTGGTTAAAAGAACGGCTAGTAGTTTTAGGGAAAGACTTAGGTAAAAGCCAGACACCAGGGGCATGCAGAGAGGCCTCTGGAAGGCCTCTGGGCTTCAAAGGCTCCTAGTACTGCTTGAGAGTGAGCCTTTTGAAGAGATACTTTCCTAGCCCAGCCTGGGGGCTGGCCAGCCTGCAGATGTTAGTAAAATGATCACCCATTTTCTTGATGAGTTTCACCTCCTCATCCAGGAAGTGGTTCTTCAGGAAGGCACAGAGATTGAGGGTCTGCATAGGTAGAAACCACAGCATGGGCTCCAAAAGGGCCTGGTTCAGGTTCCTCTCCAAGGCCAAGGCAGCTTCCATGGTGTGCTGAGTGTTGCCCGCCTCATCTTGGAAAGGCTTCAGCACCTCTTGGAAGAGAATGCAGCCACCGCGCTGGTTTTGCAACTTTAGGAGATGCTTGCACCCTCAAGATTCTTCTCCGCCAACTCATGGAAGAAGTGGCCCACGACCTGGGCAGCCACATCATCAGGGTCAAAATAGCAGCTCAGAGAGAGGTAGGTGTAGGAGGCCTGCAGATGCAGGTTGGTCAGGTGGTTGACCACAGCCTCTGACGAATTTGGGAGCTCATGGTTGTTTGGCAAAAAGGAGCTAAGGTAGGAAAATACTGGTATGTTGTCTGGTCTCAGAGGTGGTTCTGAAAGTGGTGACTCGATAAAACACTGGAGAGTGGTCAGAGGCTAGAAGAAGGGGCATCTCAGGGTCTGTTCTGTCCAAATACTGTTAAAGCAAGAGAGAGATACAGGACTGCCAAGGGTACTATCAAGCCCTACCTCCT
>NW_005364953.1:1272750-1298006 GCF_000412655.1 Myotis brandtii | reverse complement strand
ACCTTATTTATTTATTTATTTATTTATTTATTTATTTATTTATTGTTTAAAGATTACATATGTCTCCTTTTTACCCAATTGACAATCCCCTGGCCACTCCCACTTACCAAGACAAGCCCCCACTGCCCCAGTGTCCATGTCCATTGGTTATGCTAATATGCATGCATACAAGTCCTTTGGTTGGTCTTTTACCCTCCCCCCCGCCTTCTCTCTGAGGTTGTCAGTCTGTTCAGTGTTTCTTTGTTTCTGGATCTATTTTTGTTCATCAGTTTATGTTGTTCATTATTTCCCATACTAGAGGCCCAGTGCACGGATTCATACACCGGTGGGATCCCTCTGCCTGGCCTTGGGGATAGTGCTGAAACTGGCTCTCCAATATCCCCTGAGGGGTCCCAGATTGCCAGAGGGCACAGTCCAGGCCGAGGGACCCCATTGGTGCACAAAAACCAGGCCTCTGACATCCCCCGATGGGTCCGGGGTGCAGGTGAAGCAGATTCAGGGCCGACAGTGCCCCAGCAGCAACCTAACCCACAGCTATTTCCACGAGGAATTGGGCTCCCTCCTCTACTGGTTGGAGCATCAGCTCCCTGGTGGTCATTATGCATCATAGCTACTGGGCAAATGGTCAAATGGTCAGATGGTCGCTTAGGCTATTATATATATAGATATGAGTGAGATCGTGTGATATTTATCTTTCTCCATCTGCCTTTTTTCACTTAGCATAATGCTCTCTAGGTCCATTCATACTGTTGCAAATGGTAAATTTTCCTTCTTTTTTTATAGGGGTATAGTATTCCATTGTGTAGATGTAGCATAGTTTTCTAATCCACTCATCTGCTGATGGGCACTTAGGCTGTTCCAAATCTTAGCTATTGCTGCTATGAACATAGGGGTGCATATATCCTTTCTGATTGGTGTTTCTGTTTTCTTGGGATATATTCCTAGAAGTGGTATTACTGGGTCAAATGGCAGTTCCATTTTTAATTTTTTGAGGAAATGTCATACTGTTTTCCACAGTGGCTGCACCAGTCTGCATTCTCACCAGCAGTGCAAGAGGTTTCCTTTTTTTCCACATCCTCGTCAGCACTTGTTTGTTGATCTGTTGATGCTAGCCATACTGACAGGTGTGAGATGGTACCTTACTGTTGTTTTGATTTGCATCTCTCAGATGATTAGTGACTTTGAGCATGTTTTCAATTGACTGAAGTCATTATGCTCAATTAATATTTGACAAAGGAGGCAAGAACATACAATGGAGTCAAGGCAGTCTCTTCAATATATGGTGCTGGGAAAATTGGTCAGATACATGCAAAAAATGAAGATATATCACCAACTTACACCGTATACAAAAATAAACTCAAAATGGTTAAAGGACTTAAACATAAGATGGGAAACCATAAAAATTTTAGAAGACTCCATAGGCAGCAAAATATCAGACATGTGTCATAGCAATATCTGTAGCGATACAGCTCCTAGGGCAATGGAAACTAAGGAGAAAATAAACAAATGGGACTACACAAAAATAATAAGCTTCTGCACAGCAAAAGAAACCATCAACAAAACAACAAGAAAGCCCACTGCATGGGAGAATATATTTGCTAATGCTATTTCAGATAAGGATTTAATCTCCAACATTTACAGGGAACTCATACAACTTAACAAAAGGAAGATAAACAATCCAATAAAAAAATGGGCAAAGGACCTAAATAGACACTTTTTGAAAGAGGACATACAGAAGGACGAGAGACTTATAAAAACATGCTCATATCACTAAGCCCTACTTTATTTTTAAGTTGTAGTTTAAGAAAAATGTTATAATCAGGAGGAGGAAAATATACTTAAAGGAAAAATATACTCCAAAATAGGGCAAAGGAGAAAGTAAAAATGTGCTTAATATTTGTTTTGTTTGTACTCGGTAGTTCAGTTCTTCAGATAAAAACTGCAGCCTCTGTGTGATACCCCCAAAATACAATGCCTGAAATTCAGTCTCTTTTTCTTGAGAACCCATAGAGATACTATGCACATTTATTTTGGCTACCCACTGACCACCCAATATTCTTTCACCCTTTTTAATAGCAATTTGTTTTTCATTTGGAAAATTGTCTACTTCTCATTGTATTCAATGCAGATCAAGTAGTCAATAGAAGTACTGTGCCCACTATAAGGAATTTGAGGAATATTAGGGAAAGCACTAAGAGAACAAAAGTGCTGATTCAAATTGTGAGATGAGATCCAGCCTTGTATTACTTTGAATGCCAGAAGAGATGTGACCTTATTTTGTACTCTAAATTAAATGATACAGGGCATTGGTAACCAGGAATACAAAGAATGGAAGAAAAAATACCAATTATTAGTGGTGCTTATCTCTGGGTGGTGAAATTATTGATGTTTAGTATTTTCTTTTTTATAGAATGATGCTTCCTTATGGTATAATATTTAAAAATACCTCAGTACATGTGCTGTCCTAGTTTGGGAAGTCAGACAAGTCTTTGTCTTGTGAGATGTTACACTTCATCTCACAGCCTGAAGGCTTTGAGCACAGATTCCCTTTCTGGTTTCAGAATCACAAGTTAATCCTTTGTTTCTACCACCTAATATTTGAAATTTTCAGCACACCTAATTCATGTGAGTGTACAATCCAGCATAAATACCTTATCAGAAACTTTGATATGTTTTGAGTCAAATCACAAGAAAATCACATAATACTCAACTTTCTTAATGCAAGTATATAGTCTCTCCTATTGTCATTGCCTCTGTCAGTCTGAGTCTGAGTTTAGGAAAGTTTTTTTTACTTCTCATGTTTTCTGCCCTTGTATTGGGTCTTTGTTTCTGGCTGCATATAACCCAGAACAGTTTATTATATTGTTTCTATGGTTTTTCTTGCCTGATCAGATTTATAAAAAGTTTTCTTAGCTCTTTACAACTATGTCTCCTGCTGTAAGCAGCCCACACAATCCAACTGATAACTCATTCCCTATGCATTTACAGCATATGTCTTTTGCACAGACTGGTGCAAACCACAGAACTGGTTTGCATATTAATGACAACATCATTTTCTCCCTGAAATTTTCATAGCCCTTTCTCACAAACTTGAATATACTTAAATCACTTTTAATTGCAATATACTGGGGACTGAACTTATCCAGGGTCCTTTTCTAGTTCACAATCAAATCTGGAAATCTAGTGGGAAGAAGAAAATCTATTTTTGAAGTGTTCCTTTGTGCAAATTAATATATCTCAGAATGTAAGTAATTGAGTTGTGATTTTTTTTTTGCTGAAAGCATAAAACAGAACAGACTAGAAGTGTTATATGGCAAGAATAAAAATTAATGAGGTTTGAATTTATTGTCACAGAGTAAATTTTGTCCAGATACAAAATAATGATTCCAGACACGTATATTTCACTTTTAACCTCTGTATTTGTCTTGGCTCTCTGCAATGAAGGCATTTAATCTGCCTTCTCTGTATTATCTATACTGAGGACTCCAGGCTATACTAATTGTAGTCTTCTCTGACATCTTTTATCACTTTCAGTTCATTTCAAACAATGAATACCTAACTGCAGACTGTACTGCATTATTCTTTTTTCATTATTCCTAATGTGTTTCATTTCATTCTAATTGGAATTTAAGCCTTTTAAAGGAAGGATTATACTGTGTCTTTGGATCTAGATCCTAATCCTAAATTTACCACTATTCACAGAGAATACAGAGTGGGCATGATAAATAACATTCCTGCTACCATGGACCTTACATCTAGTAGAAAATAAAAGATATAAACAGTAAGCAATGTAATAATCAAGATAATTTCAGTAAATTATGAGTGCTATGAAGAAAACAAAATGGGGGGAGATCCAAGATGGCTGCCAATGGGATGGCGGGCTGCAAGATAGTGTGTGAGTGAGAGAATGAAAGGAGAGTGTGTGGACGTGCTGGGAGTGTCTATATTTGTGAGTGAGGGACAGCTATATTCCAAGGGACTGTTGGGGACTGGCGGACCAGGTTCCCCTGGCCAGGCAGCCTCTACTGCTGCTGAAATCTCTCCTGGAGCAGCCAGCTCTGCTGCAGAGACTGCACCATCTTGAAGGGGAGACCGGCTGTGATCTCAAGCCCAGCCTTACCTTCAACCGGGAGAACTCGGATACCTCCCAGGATCCTACAACCACAATGCCTGGGGACCAGCTGCCTCAGCTGAGAACCCACGAACTACAGGACTCCAGCCTCCCCGACCGCGGACACCTAAAAAGACTGTCCAGTGGAAGACAAAGCGGTGCAAATATGTGGACAAGCCCTGTGCTTTCTCACACAGCCGATAGAAGGAACAGCTGAATCGAATAACATCCACCCAGAATTGGTGAATTAAACACAGCTGGTTAGGCAATCCATGGATGGAAAGGTCAGATATCACCTAGAGCCGTGGTCGGCAAACTGCGGCTTGCGAGCCACATGTGGCTCTTTGGCCCCTTGAGTGTGGCTCTTCCTAAGCCTTAAGAGTACCCTAATTAAGTTAATAACAATGTACCTACCTATATAGTTTAAGTTTAAAAAATTTGGCTCTCAAAAGAAATTTCAATCATTGTACAGTGGTTCTCAACCTTGGCTGCACATTAGAATCACCTGGGAATCTTTTTAAAATCCTGATTTCTGGGCCTCATCCTCTGGAAATTCTGTTTCTTTGTTACTAATGTTGTGGTCCCACCCCATAACAAAGAAACAATTTCTGGAGGATGAGGCCCAGAAATCAGGATTTTAAAAAGATTCCCAGGTGATTCTAATGTGCAGCCAAGGTTGAGGACCACTGGCCTAGAGAAAGGTGAGATCTGAGATCCAGGCTGGAGGGAGAAATGCGTGCAGCAGGCACTAGAGTCTCAGAGGAAGACTGCGCCCCAGAAAATTCACGGCTATTGGAGTCAGTGTAGCCCTCGAATGTGGAAGGGAGTCCACAGGGTTGCTGGCAGAAGGGGGATCTAGAAATTAACCCACAGCAGGGTTAGGCCCAGAAAGGCAGCTTGAAGTTCTACCAGTATACCAGCTGCACAGTACCAGGGGAAAAACACACAAGTCTGCACGCATCCTCTGGATTTTTTTTTTCTTTTTAAATCCTTGCTTTTGATTGCTAAGTCCAGTACATAGGATCTTCTAATTAAAAACACTCACAGAGACTGGAGGGGAAAGTTGTTTTTGTGGAACCTGGGGATCAGATTGGGGAGAGATGAACAGAAAACCAGCTCTAGGGCAGTCTATTCCCCCCAACCCAGTATTAAGTGCTGCAGGGAAGCAATCTAAACACTGGGTAGAGAGGAATTTTAGCTCCGGATATGAATACAGAAACACTGCCATCCAGGGGTTGTATCAGAAATTGACTCTTGTCAATACAAAACTAAAGGCAGACTGAGAAACAAAGAGATCCCTCCTGCTTAAAGGGTTGTGGCTTATGACACAGAGGAGCGGTGGATCACAGGGAACTTCAATACTGTGCTGACTACCTGACAGGAAACAGACCTGCCAAGCAAAATAGTAGAGGAAGTGAAAAACTTTCACTACTTCACATTTTTATTTTTTATCTTTTACTTAAAAAACTAATTTTTTTCTCACTTGATTTTACCTTTTTTATTATATTCTTAGCCAACACTCTCTTATTCACTTTCCCCCCTTTTTTGTCCTGTTCCTACTTTTCTCATACCCTGTTCCTACTTTAGTTTTTCTTCTATCCTTTCTTTTTACTCCCTGTTAAAAATTGATCTTACTCATATATCTATTTCCACTCCCCTGCGCCAAGTTCATACACACTTCTCTCTTTTCCTTCACTATCCAAATTTTCATTATCTTCCTTTTTATTTTCCCTTTTTCTTTCTTTCTGTCTTGTTGTTTTTTGTTTGATTGTTGATTAGTTTGTTGTTGTTTTTTTGCTTCTGTTTTTTCCTCTCCTCAATTGTTCTCTTCTTCTAATAGTTTAACTTATTCCAATCACCAACTGTGGCCTATCTACTCTCTAGTCTCCTTTTCCAATAGTAAACAAATACATAGATAGATTAAAGAAGGGGAAAATTTTCATCTCTTTCTACCTCCTCTATACTGAATTGTGGCTATTTCCCCATTCATTCAATTCCTTGCCCTTACATTCTGGAAATAAGCTCTGCTTCCTCAGATTCATCTCAGTGTTTGTTGTTTGGGTGTTTGTAGTTTACATATTTTGTATTAGTTGTTGTTTGTAGTTTGCATTCATCTCTGGGAATTTGTTCTTTGCACTTTTTGGATTAGTTGTTGTTTTATTGGAGTTTCACCCCATATACGTATATTTTTCCCCCTTCTTTTTTTTCTCTTTCTTTTCTCTCTTACATTTTTTCCTCTTCTCAATATCATATTTGCACTCTTTTCTATCCCCCAATTCTATTTTCTGTGGTAGTCACCTTTATTTGGGGTTATTAGTATCATGAATACATTTGTGTTTGGTACCCTGTGCATTGTGTCTTGTTATGCTGTATTTTTGTGCCTTTAAGTCAATGCAGGAGAGAGAGAATTACATAACCAGAAACCCAGAGAAGAACAATCATGTGGAGACAAAGAGGCTGCATACAAAAGAAAGGGAGGAATCATCAGAAAAGGAAGTAAACAAAATAGAGGCAACCAATATGTCAGAGAAAGAATTCAGAGCAATGGTCATAAGGTCACTGAAAAAGATGGAAGACAAATTCAACAATATGTGTAAGAACCAAGAGAAAATGAAGAAGAACCAAGAAGAAATGAAAAATGACATTGCTGCAATAAAGAACCCAATAGAAAGCATCAACAGTAGACTAGAAGAAGCAGAGGACTACATCAGTGAGTTAGAAGACAAGGTAGGATAAAACACCCAAGCAGAGCAGCACCTAGAAAAAAACCTTAAAAAACAGGAAGAGAGCCTAAAGGAACTTTGGAACAACACGAAACGAAACGACACCCGCATAATATGGGTGCCAGAAGGAGAGTAAACTGAGCAAAGAAAACCTGTTTGAAGAAATAATGACAGAAAACTTCCCTGATATGAGGAATAAAAAACTCACATAAGTCCAAGAAGCTCACAGAGTCCCAAACAAGATGAACCCCAAAAGACCGACACCAAGACACATTATAATTAAATTGGTAAACACCAATGACAAAGTAATAATCTTAAAGGCTGCCAGAAAGAGACAGAAAGTTACCTACAAAAGATCCCCCATCAGACTAGTGACTAATTTCTCAACAGAAACACATCAGGCCAGAAGGGAATGGAATGAAATATATAAAGTCATGCATAGGAAGGGTCTGAATCTATGAATACTGTACCCAGCCAGGCTATCAGTCAAAATTGAGGGTGAGCCCTAACCGGTTTGGCTCAGTAGACAGAACGTCAGCCTGCGGACTCAAGGGTCCCAGGTTTGATTCTGGTTAAGGACATGTTACTGATTATGGCCTGAAGAGTTCAAAAGGAGACATTATTGGAAAACGTATTTCTGTTTATAGTGCATCATTCTGAAAGATAAATTTAACATGGCCATAAAACAAATTATTGCTCACATTTTTCTGCATACTCTGGGCAGACTTGCATTTGGGGTTATCATCAACAGGGTACAGTAATGACGCTAAATAGAGTAACTAGAAATCAGTAGTAAGAAGAAAGGGTGGTGCCCTAACTGGTTTGGCTCAGTGGATAGAGCATCGGCCTGCGGACTGAAGGGTCCCAGGTTCAATTCCGGTCAAGGGCATATATCTTGGTTGCGGGCACATCCTCAGTGGGGAGTGTGCAGGAGATAGCTGAATTGATGTTTCTCTCTCATCAATGTAACTCTCTATCCCTCTCCCTTTCTTTCTGTAAAAATCAATACAATATATTAAAAAAAGAAGAAAGGGTGGATTATGTAGTGTCATAAGTGATGCTTTAACCAGCATTAAATAAATTACATTAGGGGACTGCAAAGGCAATAAAAACTATATTATTTCATAATAAACTGGTTGTGAAGAGCCATGGTATTGTGAATAATACCAGCAATGCTACGTGTTTGTTTTTGTTTTTTCATGGTGGAGATATATAATTAGCCAGGAATGGCACATTTGACAATAAAATATACAAATAGATTGTTTTTGGACTTAAAAATAAATGGCAGGACACACTAAGATTTTTCACGTGTATTTTTGTATAATACACAAATATAAAAGTATATGTTCTCTATCCATTATTCTAAATCTACTTTATGTATCCAATATTCTAAAACCTCATCAATAAATCATTGTAGTTTATAGGGGCCCATTGATTTTATGCTATATATTTTAAAGTTAAATTGTTTTTAGTCAGATGCCTCATAAAAATACTTACCCAGACCCCACTATACCACAACCTAGGAATAGCCCTGCTTCTATTTATCCAGGCAACCATTATATTTCTTTCCTTGTATTAAGACTCCACATTTCTTCTCTGACACATGGCAATTTTCTTTTAATATAGAATTATCAACAGCGATATTCTAGAAATGTTAATTTTCCAAAAACTTAAACCTTCTTCTTTAAGAATTGAAATGCTTAGAAAGGCAGCAATAAATTAATTATACTTTATACAAATTCATACCCAAGATGATAAAATCTAACAGAATATTAAAAATTCTTGCTTGATGACTAAAAAAAAAAAAGAATCAATATGGCCATAAAACATTAGGCAGTGAAACACATTATAATATTCTTGGTGTTTATTGAGATACTAGAGGCTTGTGCATGGAAATTCATGCACTGGAGGGGGGTCCCTCAGCCTGGCCTGCCCCCTCTCACCATCCGGGAGCCCTCAGGGGCAGGAGGCAACCCAGCGATCAGGGGAAGGAGATGCCCCTATCACACCTCCGTTGCTGCCACTGCTGGCAACACAAGCTTCGGCCGGCCCTGGTTACCTGAGCCTCAGCCGAGGCTTGCCTGTGCCTTGGGCTAGTCCTGGGAAGCTGGGCAGCTGACAGCTGAAGCTTGCCTGCGCCTCGGCCGTTGGCTGGGCAGCTGCCATCCGAGGCTTAACTATACCTCAGGCTGGCCCTGGGGCTGAGGGGACAGGGTGCTGCCATCTTGTGGCTGTGGGCTCCACTATATTTGAGGGCATGGAAGTCAATTAGCATATTCCCTCCTTATTGGCTGTGGGCACCACCATATTTGAGGACGGGGCAGTCAATTAGCATATTCCCTCTTTATTAGATAGGATGCCATCATACTCCAAATGGCCCCAAATTGTAGTGCTTTTAATTGCTTGTGTATAAAGGTTTTACCCTCTAGATTGCTACAAAAATGTCTGTCATTTTTCATTGTGGTATGTCAGCCTGAAGTGACAACTTCTTTTACTTCTAGCTTCAAATTTGCTACTTCTAATTTTCTATAAATTGAGGAATTAGTAAACTTATTTTCTCTGTATACAAAGATATATAGATATCTCTATATTGATATATAAATACATGAATCTAAGCAAAGGGATACAATATTTCTATGGTATAAAATACTTGGGCTTTTTGGGAATTATTCCAGCTTTATTTTTTTGTTTGTCTATTTCTAGGTTCCAGGTTGAAGTTTCTTGAAGTCTAATATTCTTCTTTGTGTTTGTATTTGCATGTGTGTGTTAAAATTAGATTTTTTATCTTGTAAACATCTGATTTAATTTGATTTAATATTTTAAACCAGAGGTAAATGATTATAACATTCATCAATTGGGGGCATCTTTATACCTCTGATATTGGCATTCTTCATGTTTATGGTGGTGGCCCTCTTAGTTCTTTAGTCTTTAGTGTTTATTAATAAAAGAAAAACAGTAATTGAATTTTGCCAATGTATATAAACTGCATATCCCAGGAGGGTTCCAACCCAAGGCAATAGTTTAACTTAATGACGAATACCCTGGAAGGCTCATGGTTATGTAAAGGCAATAGTATTTTAAACATATTTATTTAATATATTTAGAGATAGCAATTAATTGTTTTATAATGAATAGTACATACTTGTACCTTGACACTCCTGGCAACCCTTTTTATTACATCCTCAGAGTCATAAAGAATGCCTATTCTTTTGGCTTTCTTATTCTACTGATACTGTGCAACAGTACCATAACAATCCTCTAACCGCCTTTAAGATAAGAATGGAACTTCTCTTTTGCCTTTGAAAAATTGGAAAGGCAAATGTCCTCACTTTACCCTCTGGCCTCTCTTGTTCCATTAGTTATTCACTGTGACAGATATAACTGAACTACAAATCTCTGGGAAATAGCACTGGTCTTATCTTTCTTTAATTCCATTTTCTTTATAAAAATTATCTTAGTTACCTTTCTAGCCTATAGAAGAATACCCATCAAAGGTGGGCCAAAGAGTGTTTTAAGCTTTCAGATCAATAGTAGGTTTTTGAAGAAAGAAACTCTGCTAGGATTCAGGAAACCTGAATTATTATTTGTGTTTCCTTGGCAACTCATCTCTTGACCTGGAATACGTTACTGATGGCCACAATGACCTCAGATTCCTCACTTATAGAAATGGGTATATCTCCTAATTAATGTTTGCAGTCCCATTTTATCTTTCCCATAATGTTGAAATTTAGTCATATGAATAATCTCTTCTTTGGCATAT
Source organism: Myotis brandtii (assembly GCF_000412655.1). Lineage (NCBI taxonomy): Eukaryota > Metazoa > Chordata > Mammalia > Chiroptera > Vespertilionidae > Myotis > Myotis brandtii. The sequence goes on along the minus strand of NW_005364953.1, from coordinate 1,287,412 downwards.
GGCCTATTTATCATGTGGTGAAATTAGAACAATGATAATGAGAGGATCTTCCTAGAAGTGAAGGAAGAAGGTAACAGCACAACTTGAATACCATATGATATAGACTGAATATTTGTGCTCCTTTAAAATGTGTATGTTGAATCCTATTTCCCAATGTGATAATATTAGGAGGTGGGGTCTTTGCACGGTGATTAGGTCATGAGAGTTGAGCCTTCATGAATGGGATTAGTGCCCTTATATAAGAGACCCCAGAGAGCTCTCCCATTCCTTCTATTGTGTGAGGACATAGCAGGGAGATGACCATCTATGAACTAATAAGAGGGTTCTCACTTGACATTGAATTTGCCAATGCCTTGATCTTGGACTTCACAACCTCCAGAACTGTGAGAAATAAATTTCTGTTGTTATAAGCCACCCAGTCTATGGTGTTCTGTTATAGCAGCCTGGAAGGACTAAGATACTACAGATGCATATGTAGCAATCCCTCATCCCTAAGCCATACTTGAAAAACTTGAGTGATTGCCAGACATGATATGCAGTGGCTGCTTTGGGCATCTGTGTTAAACATAGTCTTTCAGCTAGTTTAATATGATAGCTACCCTGCTAGAACTAGTGCTTAACCTCTTTCTCCCTCTCTTTCTCCCTCTTTCTCTCCCTCCCTTTGGCCCCAATCTCAGTCTCTCTCTCTGTCTCAGCAGAGGTAAATAATCATTGAGTTTAGATAAGGTTGGGGAGGATAAGACATGTGTTAATTGTACTTTTAAGAATCAGTGGTTCCCTTCTGACCTTTCACCAAGAGACTGCTGCTAGCTAAGTCTTGCTTATGGTCTGAATGTTTGTGTGCCCCCCAAATTTATATATCAAAGCCCTAACCCCAAATGTGATGGTATTTTTGAGATGGGCCTTTGTGAAATGATTAGATGAGGTCATGAGGGTGGAGCCCCTATAATGTGGATCAGTTTCCTAATAAGAAGAGGAAGAGACACCAGAGCTCCCTCTTTCCACATGTGCATACCAAGTAAAGGCCATGTGAGCACACAGTGAGAAGGTGGCTGTCTGCATAACAGGAAGAAGGTTCTACCAGAGCCTAACCATGTTGGCACCCTGATCTCAAACTTCCAGCCTCCAGAACTGTGAGAAAATAAATGTCTGTTGTTTAAGCCACCTAGTAATGATATTTTGTTATACCAATCAAGCTAATACAGTCCAAAACAGAAATCCAGAAAATGGCAAAGTTGTCTCTGAATGACCTTATTTCACCTATTGCTGGAAATGCCTGAGTCTTACTATTTGCTTTTAAAAATAAAATCCACATTAGCCAGTCATTTGTGCATGTGATCTGAAAGCCTCAGCACTACAGCTTTGTACTGAGGAAAATGTATGGCTTAAATCATTTCCTTTGATAGTCATAATGGCAAGACTGAGGGAAATGTGACCATTTTAAGGAGGAAATGGAGGCCTCCATGCTACTGTGTGAATATGCTGTGAGCTTTTCATTGAAATTCCCCTTCCTTTTGCCTACTATTTAACCATAATAAATTAACTCCCTTCTTTCAAATGCCCCCCCACACACACACACACACTCTATGCAGCCTGATTCCCAAAGGCTCCCTGCAGTTTATAGAGGTGGTACCATCTGCTTTAAAACATCTGAATAACTTGCCCTATTGCTGAATAAATTTGTTCACCATCTAGATCCCACAGCTTTTTACAACCTGAGTCATAGTACTTACTTTGTTAGTAATCTTTATTAATATTTCATCAGCCATTTACTTTCCAAAGGGATGAGGCTTGCACTTTTCCTGTTATGCTGGGAGCGGGGGATAGAAGCAGAAAAACTTACTGATTTACATAACGATTGCAAACTATTATTCTCCTAGTATTTTAAAGTGCACACACTGCATACCACTTTCTGATGTAATCATATCCCTGCCTATTGAGTCTGACATGCATGAAATCCATAATTGGAGTTGGTTTTCTAAAGAGGGAAATCACTTCTTACAAGGAGAAGTAAGTAGTGTTACCATTTAAGAAGGCCTTTCAAAAAGAGCCAATGGAAGTCAATGGAGTCATCCTTTAAAAATTCTATTCAGATACTCATTTGACTAAAATAAGCATAGACTGTTGTCAGGCATACTTCCTCAGGCTCCCTCTCTTATTCAACTCACTTCTACTTTCCACTTTTAATTAAAGTCTTCTTTCAGCTTCTCCTTCTCCTTTACCTTTATGTCTATGCCTAGTCAAAAATTTCTCATCTGTTCAAATTTCAATCTTACATTCTCAAATATTGTAGTTCATTCTCAGAATTCTTTTTTTTTGCAACTCATCTTGCCTTGGCCAGTGTGGCTCAGTTGGTTGGGCATCATCTTGTGCACTGAAAGATTGCTGGTTCGATTCCAGGTCAAGGCATGTATCTGGGTTGCAGGCTAGACCCCCCAGTGGGGGGCATGCAGGAGACAGATGATCAACCGATGTCAAGCTCTCACGTTGGTGTTTCTTTCTCTCTCTAATCTCTCTCTCTCTCTAAAAATTAACTCACATCATCTTGTACTTGGTCATATACCGTTTTTTTACACTGAGAGTTTTGACATGCCAACTCCATCAAACTACGGACCATATTTAAAACATCTAGAATCACAATACATTTAAGCTTTCCCAGGACAACCCTTGTTTACCACTTGTTTTTGCATTACAATTTAATAGTCATGCCATTTTTTTCTCAAAAGTGTTTTAGTTTCAACAAAACATTATGGTCACTTTATCAAGATCCATTTAATTGCTGTACCCCACAATCTAAGTGAGGCAAGAAGCTAAGTGCTCAATATGCATTTGTTAAAGGTAATCAGCCTGCTTCTTGCTTTGCAATTTTATTACCATTATTTATTGCCTATGCTTTCTCTGTGAATGATGTGTCATAGCCTTTATAAATACTATTAATTCAATTCTAACATCTCTGGTGAGGAGTCTTATCAACATGTCAAATGCAGAATTGGTTGAAGCAGAAATTGACTACATATAAAATAACTGAGGTAAAGTTAGATTTCAGTCTTATTTTCATTCTTGGATCAAAATATAAGCAGCTGTCAGCTACCTATATTCATTAAAGGGAACAAATATGGATAATATGACAAAGCACTTTATTCAAAGCCGAACAGTAAATTAGTTTGTTTGGCTGAAGATTTCCCTTTTTGACAATCATACTTAATCTGATGTTCATGTCATTTTTCTTTCCCTGAGCTCACACATACCATTCCACTCAATAATCATTGCACGTGGCCATGTCAAGTAAAAGTGCTAAGGTCTGGAGAGAAAAAAGCAAACTAGATATTTCCTCAGCACAGAGCCTTAGGTACACGCGGGTTAACCACTGAGCTCCATTAAAAAATCAACTCTATACTTGGATAAGAACTGCAGCCAGTAAGACGTGCTTAGTAGCCTATGAAAGAAGAACATTTGTCCATCTACCCTTCCTGTCAGACATACAGTGAAGTCATTTCTGGAAGGTAAAGCAGTCTATTGTCACTAATTGTCTAATTCCTCAGTACCAAACTATTTCCAATTTGTTTACCAATGCACTCTCGGCACCTCCCCCCATTCTGAGTGAGCTTCTAATTTATCATTCTAGTCTTATCTGCCAGTACACTCCTTCCTGTCATTCATTTCAGCCATGCAGCACTATTCATGGCTACTAAATATGCTTTCTACTTCTCAGCAGGTGTGTGTGTGTGTGTGTGTGTGTGTGTGTGTGTGTGTGTGTGTGCCATCGTCTCTCTCCTAGAATATCTTCCTTTCTTGTCCTCCTATCTCTATATGTCTAAATCCTAAATATATTTTTAAGGCTTAACTCAAATACCATTTCCTTCACATTCTTCCTATCCAAAAGCAATATTTCCTTCCTCTGAAATTCCAAAACAATTTAATTTCTCCCTCTTTTGTGGTTTTTGTCACCTGGTACCCTGAATTATTTATTTGTACATGAATTTTGTAATGTGTTGATTAAACTGTTAAGTATTTAATAACAAAGATAACATATTTGTACCATCTTTAGGTCTAAATAGAAAACATTAAGAATTTAGTTAATGATTAATGAATGAATTGTGTCCAACTTAGCTTTGGACATCAGAATTTCTAATTTCAGAATGGCTAACCATTCTGTGATTATCCTGATATCTAAGAGTATTCAGTAATGCTCACAAATAGTTCATTATGCTTTGAAATGACTAAAAATGAACTTGTCATCTGGGCTACACATTGACAAAACAGACACAGTTCTGATCTGATCATATAAGTTTTATGTCAATTTGATAAATAACTAAAGTTCTCATTGGCAGAACCCTTGTTTTGCTTTATATTCTCTAATGTCATTAAATTGAATGCCTTTCAAGGAGTATAATTACACATCTTTCATCATAATAAAAAAGGTTTGACTGACATTTAATTCTTAAATCACAATGATATTTTCTCTCTATGAATTATGAGAGTAATCATGGCCTTTGAAACCATGGTGGTGTTATTTTACTATGAGTTTTGTCTATAATTTATATTTTCTGTCATGCATAGAGTATTATCAGCATCATGTGAACAGTATCATAATAAATATCTATTATGGTAATTGAAGTACCATTATTTGAATGACTCTCTAGAGCTTTTTAAATCAAATTTTAAAAACATTTTAAACTTAATTTTTTGCTTTATTGAAAACTCTTAAGTAGTATCAGTATACACATTTTTCATCATATGGACTTTACAATTTTAGCCTAATAACAGATTTAAATATCATGTGAATAAGTGAGTCAAGTAAGAATTTGTCATGTTTTGAATGATGGTAAATGATATAGAAATGTATGTGCTGTTAAATAAAGGTGATCAGATCATCTTAGAGTCAGAAAATCTCAAGGTTGAAATAAACATTTTGGGTCATCCAATCTACCTTGCCACTTAAAGCAGGAATCTTTCTATATTGATCCTGACAGTTGACCAACTAGTTTCTGTCTGAAACTACTGTAGTGAAACTTGTTTAACTTTGTTTTTAGTTCTGTCTTTTTAATTTTGTTTTGTTTTGTTTTGGGGTGGCAGAAAACAGCTTCTTCCCTAAGACAGTATTCAAATATTTTAAAATGAGTTTCCCTCTTAGTCTTGTCTTGATTACCATCTTTGGTCCTTTTAACCATTTTATATACATACATACATACATACATACATACATACATACATAAATTGAATCCTAACTACTCTGGCAAACCTTTCCTGAATGATTTCTAGCTTGTTAATATTCTTTAAAATACCCAGAACCAAATGCAATATAATCTTTGTTGACTACCCATTACAAAAATGTGTTGAACTATTGCTATCAATGAATGGGACGCTATATTTTTGTTAATGCAGATGCCTGGATAACTAGTTCACATTGACAACTCTTTTATATTAATCTTGTGTCAATTAAAACTCTAAGAAATATTTTTCACCTGAGTCTCTTAACAGTTTGATTTCTTTTGAGCTGTTATTAGAAAATTGATTTTTCATAACTAAAAATGTATAAGTAATGCATACTATTATATGTACCTTGTAATATGTAGAACAAACACAAAGAAAAACACATAATTCAACCATATATAACATGTAATAATTTTTAATATTTTGGCATATTTCTTTCTACTTTTGATATTTAGATAATGGAAGTTGTCTGTATTGCTATGGTCTGAACACTTGTGTCCTCCCAAAAATACATATGTTGAAATCCTAATGCCCAATGTGATTGTATTTTTGTTTTGTTGTTAATCCCCACCCTAGTATATATTTCCCATTAATTTTTTTAAGAGAGTGGAAGGGATGGGGAGAGACAGAGAGACAGAAACATTGATGTAAGACACATTGATTGGTTGCCTCCCTCATGGGCCCCCACTGAGGCCAGGGATCAAGCCTGCAACCAAGGTGTATGAGCCTTCAGTCCACGGGCCAATGCTCTAAGCATTAAGCAAAACCGGCTAGGGCAAAGAGCACACTTTTTATATAATAATTTCTCCTTTAAGAATATACCTTAAGATAATAATCAGAGATTTGGACATATATGTATATATAAGGTATTCATTGCCTAATAAAATGCCTAATACTAACATAATGTGTAATAAAGTTATAGAATGCAATAAGAGTCTTCAAAACATAGTTTTAATGTTTATCTATGTAATGTAATGGGGAGATGCTAATAATGTTATTTGTGAAAAGTAAAATTTAAGATATTATATATGTATAACTAGTTTTGTAAGAAGAAAACATAGTAATAAAAATGAAAAACAATACATCAACATTAAAATTTTTGGTTGTTTCTACATGGAATATTTGTGCATAATATTTAATTGTTACTCTATACATTTCAACATTCCTTAAATCTGTTATTTAAAAGTTAAAAAATATTTTCATATTTAAAAAGCATTGTGATAAACATCTTTCTATGTAAAGCCATGTCTTTAATTTCTTTTATCATATTTTGTAGTTGCAGTGCATATGTCTTTCATATACTTGTTTAAATTTGTTCCTAGGCATTTTATTGTTTTTATTATTTTATAAATTAAATTTATTTTTTTTATTTTTTATTTTATTTTATTTTTTTATATATTTTATTGATTTTTTACAGAGAGGAAGGGAGGGTTGATCTCTTACCCCCCCGCCTGCCCCCCAACCCTCCCCGGCCTTCCTGCTGTAGTTTGACAGTCTGTTCGAGGCAACTCTACCTCTGTATCTATTATTGTTCAAAAGTTTATAATGGTCTCTATTATCCATGAATGAGTGAGATTATGTGGTATTTTTCCTTCATTGACTGGCTTATTAAATTGATTTTTTGATTGCCTTTTAAGATTGTTCATTGGCAGTGTATAAACACAAAACTGATTTTTGGGTTGTTGATTTTGGAATCTGTAATTTTGTGCAATTAATTTATTACCTCTAATTTTTTGTGTGGATTATTTGGGGTTTTCCATATTACAGACCATGTCATCTGGAAATGTAGTTTTACTTCTTCCTTTCTACTTTGGAAGCTTTTTATTAATATTTTTTTCTTGTTCAGTTGCTCTGACTAAAACTTCCATCCAGTACAATGATATAGAGCAGTGGTAAATGTGGGCATTCATATCTTGTTCCTGATCTTAGGGAGAAAGCTTTCAGTCTTTCACCACTGAATATGTTAGCTGTGGTTTTTCCATAAATGTCATTTATCATGTTGAGAAAGTTGTGCTTTTCCAAATGCTTTTACTATAAAACAATGTTGGATTTTGTCAAATTCTTTTGTTTTATCAGGTAAGATAATAATATTTTCCTTCAGTCTGTTATTTGGTATATTATATTAATTAATTTTCTTATGTTGAACCATCCTTACTTTTCTGTAATAAATCCTACTTCATCATGGTTTGCTTTGCTAGTATATTGAGGAGGAGTTTTGCATCTATACTCATAAATCATATTGGTCTATAATTTACTTTTCTTGTACTATCTTTATCTGACATTGATATCAGGTTAATAGTAGATTCATAGAATGAATTAGAAAGTATTTTTCCCCTTTTATTTTTTGAAGACTCTGAGTAGGATTGGTGTTAATTCTTCTTTTAAATGTTTGGTATAATTCACCAGTGAGACCATCTGGTCAAAGACCATTCTAGAATTAGTTTAGATAATTTCAGTGTTCTAAGAAATTGTCTATTTCATCTACATTATCTAAATTTTGACATACAATTGTTGTTATACTTTATTATAATTTTGTTTTTTATTTCTGTAAGGTCAATAGTAGTGTTCTCACTTTCAATTTTTAATTTATTCCCATATTTTCTCTGTTTTTCATTGTTAGTCTAGGTAAGTGTATTTCAATCGTATTGTTCTGCTTAAAGAATCAACTTTTGGTTTTGTTAATTCTTTTTATTGTTGTTTTTCTATTCTCGATATCATTTGTCTCCATTCTAATCTTTATTATTTCATTACTCTGCTAGCTTTGGATTTATTTTGCTCTTATTTTTATAGATCCTTAAGAAATAAAGTTAGAATATTGATTTGGGATCTTTTTTCTTTTTTAATGTAAGCATTTAAAGCTATAAATTTTCCTCTGAGTATTGATTTTTGCTGCATCCCATTGGTTTTTATATGCTGTGTGTTGTGTTTTTTAGAGAATACTAATTTTACTTGTAAATTCTCAAAGTATTTTCTAATTTTACTTGTAATTTATCCTTTACCCACTAGTTGTTAAAGAGTGTGTTGTTTAACTTCCATATACTTGTGAATATCCAGTTTTTTTTTCTGTTATTGATTTTATTTTCATTCCCTGGTGGTCAGAGAAGATACTGTATTACTTTAATCTTTTTTAAAGTCTATTAAGACTTGTTTTGTGTTCTAACAAGTGTATATGAAACATTCTGAAAAATGTTCCATATACACTTGAGAAGATGTGTATTTTACTGTTGTTGGGTGGAGTGTGCTGTATATGTTTGGTCTAATTGGCTTGTAGTGTTGTTCAAATTCTTTATAACCTAATTAATTTCTGTGTACTTTTGCTATCAGTTATTGAAACTGGGATATTACATTTTCCAACTATCATTGTAGAACTATATATCTCCCTTCAAGTCAGATAGTATTTTTGGTGCCATTTTTATACCTTGTTCTTTGGTGTATATATGTTCAGAATTTCCATATTTTCTTGGTGAATTGAACCTTTTATCAATATATAATGTACTTTTTTGTATATCAGAAGACTTTTGACTTAAAATCTGTTTTTATGACATTAGTAAAGCCACCTCATCTCTCTTTTTATTACTGTTTTCATGGCATATCCCCCCCCCCCCCTTTTCACTTTCAATCTACTTGTGTTTGTATCTGTGAGTCTACAGTGAGTGTCCTGTAGGCAGCATTTGTTTGGTTCATGCATTTCATCCATTCTGTCAAACTCTGCCTTTTAAGTGGAGTGCTTCAGCCAACCAAATGTGTAATATTACTGACTTTTATATTTAACTGTACAGCTACTGTTACCATTGTTCTTTTTTTATGTCTTTGTGTTACTGTCTTATGTCCTTTCTAATAAGCCTGGAGGTCTCCATTTAGTATTTTTTTAGGGAAAGTCTACCACTAATGAACTCCTCAGTTTCGTTTTTATATGCCTTAATTTCTACTTCATTTATTAATCATAGGTTTTTTAAAAGTAACTTGTGATAGTCCCAACTTTTATGTCATCCTTGAATCACATTCTATTGTTTGCCTAATATCTTAACAATAGGTTGGGGTTCTTTCTTTATTTTTTTAATATGATATATTTAATATGCTATACACTTTGGTCAATATATATTTTTATGCTTATTTTAATATCTAATATTTTGTTATTGTTGAGTTGTACACCTGAAAACTGTATGTAATGTTTTTACATTCTGTTGTACAACTATAATTAAATGCTATATGTTTTATATTTGCATAGATGCTAAAATTGAAAACAAAACATAATTACCAAATAACTAGGTAAATATTATTCTCTATAGAACCAAGTGGTGTGATTTAATGAATTTTTAGAAAACATCATTGTAATTAACATTTTTGCTACTTAGGGGAGAATATTGCATGTAATAAGGTTTAATGGGTCCTCTTTAATTTTTTTATAGATTTCTTTACTTCTCCAAAGCCATGCGCAGTTCTCACTTTTTCATGATTTTAAATATCCCATGCTAGCTTCTTTCTTATATAGTTTTATTAAATTTATTGGGATGACATTGGTGGTATATATATACAATGCAATACTATTCAGTCATTAGAAAAGGCAAAATACTGCTACAACATGGATGGACCTTGAGAATATTATGCTAAGTGAAGTCAATCAGAAAAAGCTAATATTCACACTTGTTTAAAAAATAAAGACACATTATTGGCATATATAATTCTAGAGGCAGCTAGTGCTTCAAACATGGGTTGATTTAGCAGGTCAGTGACAAATATTCCTTTTAAATCCTACTTTCTACTTTTCTTTTTTTAAAATTTCTTTATTGATTAAGGTATTACATATGTGTCTTTATCCCCCTCATTACCCCCATCCCTCCCCCACTCATGCCCTCACCCTCCTGTTGTCTGTGTCCACTGGTTAGGCTTATATGCATGCATACAAGTCCTTTGGTTGATCTCTGCCCCTTCCCCCTATCCTCCCATACCTTCCCTCTGAGGTTTAATGGTCTGATCAATGCTTCTCTGTCTCTGAATCTGCTTTTGTTCATCAGTTTATGTTGTTCATTATATTCCATAAATGAGTGAGATCATGTGATATTTATCTTTCTCTAACTGGCTTATTTCACTTAGCATCATGCTCTCCAGTTCCATCCATGCTGTTTCAAATGGTAAGAACTCCTTTTTACCACAGCATAGTATTCCATTGTGTAGATGTACCACAGTTTTTCTAATCCACTCATCTGCTGATGGGCACTTAAGCTGTTTCCAAATCTTAGCTATGGTGAATTGTGCTGCTATGAACATAGGGGTGCATATATCCTTTCTAAGTGGTGTTTCTAGTTTCTTGGGATATATTCCTAGAAGTGGGATCGCTGGGTCAAATGGGAGTTTCACTTTTAATTTTTTGAGGAAACTCCATACTGTTTTCCACAGTGGCTGCACCATTCTGCATTTCCACCAGCAGTGCACGAGTGTTCCTTTTTCTCCGCATCCTCGCCAGCACTTGTCGTTTGTTGATTTGTTGATGATAGCCATTCTGACAGGTGTGAGATGGTACCACATTATCATTTTGATTTGCATCTCTCAGATGATTAGTGACTTTGAATATGTTTTCATATGTCTTTTGGCCTTTCTTCTGTCTTCTTTCGAAAAGTATCTATTTAGGTCCGTTGCACATTTTTTGACTGGGTTGTTTATCTTCCTTTTGTTAAGTTGTATGAGCTCCCTGTAAATGTTCGAGATTAAACCCTTATCGGTGATAACATTTGCAAATATGTTCTCCCATGCAGTGGGCTTTCTTGGTTTTTTTGTTGATGGTTTCTTTTGCTGTGCAAAAACTTTTTATTTTGATATAGTCCCATTTGTTTATTTCCTCTTTAGTTTCCATTGCCCTAGGTGTAGTATCAGTGAAGAAATTGCTTCGGCATATTTAAAAAAATCTTTATTTTTGAAAGCATTACATATGTCCCCTTTTTAAAGACCAAAGGAACATTTGAAAGCATTATCTTTCTACTATGACTATGAAAGCCTATTTTAAAATTTCCCTTCCTAGATGGGCAAGCACCAGTACTCCCTATAGAGAAATTATTCTTAAGCCACACCATATCCAGGCTATCAACTCTGTTTAGACAAAAATAGTTCCAAATATGAGAACTGTTTGCATGGTTTGGGTCAAGATAAGAATAAACAGTTACATATACTAATATATGATGAAGGAGGGCTGAAAAGTGCATTTGTAAAGTAATGAAAATTATTGTTGATATACCTCAGAAACCTGGAAAATGATGACATAAAAGCAAGTTCATATCTGTAAACTTTCCTTTTTGTATTAATATTTCAATCCATCTATTTTTACTCCATCTTGTCATAATCTTTTTGAATGGCAGAACCCAAAATAGAAAAATGGATAGAATCAATTTTGCTTAATACTAACAACTGAACAGATGGCATATCCTTATTACCTACACAGACATTAATATGGTATTATTTTAGGTCACAGAGGAAATGACTTTTTTAATTTATTGGTGAGAGAGAGAGAGAGAGAGAGAGAGAGAGAGGAGAGAGAGAGAGAGAAAGATTTATTGTTCCACTTATTTATGCATTCATTGGTTGATTCTTGTATGTAACCTGACCAGGGATCAAACCTACAACCTTGGTGTAAGAGGACAATGCTCTAACCAACTGAGCTACCCAGCCAGGGCAGAAATTGACTTTTTAAAATTATATGGATAATACAAATATAAATGGATTTGGTTTTCATAGAAACTACAGCTATGTTCTTTCCTTTTCTTCTTCTTATTTCTTTTTTTCCTTCTTTCTGTTTTTGGGAAGGGAACAGGGTTGAAGTCATAAACTTCTGGAGCTTACATCCTAGAGCCTTTTATTGGTGTCTAGAAATCAAAATGAAAAATTAAATAAAAGAAAAAGTGAAGATCTGGGATCCCTCCATTTTATAAATTCTATGGAAAAGAAAACATTGAGAAATACTGTAAGTAGTGGAAAATCAATCAAAGGCTTAGTTCCATCATATAACTTAGTCCGTAATTCAGCTTGGCAAATAGAATTTATCATGGACTTGTCATTTTCAGGAACCATTTGACCTGCAACAAAGCTGTTATCACATGTAGGCAGAATAAGAACTGAATATGGAAAGTGGCAGGAAATCTCTCATCTAAACCTCTCAAATCCCTCAGTCCACACATCAATATATGAAATGTCATCTTTAGAGATTTATAAATGCACAAATTACATTGCAAATTCAGGTATTTCAGATTTGTTAGTGATATCAGTTTCTTTTCCTTTTTGTACCTGAAACAAGATCCTAGGTGAAAATAAAGTTTTATTTGGAGAGATAAATGTATATTATGGGTAGTGTTAGGGTTATTGGGGAGAAGAAAGGAAGGGGAAAAATCTGAGAGTTTGAGGCAGGGACCCCATTGAAACCTGCCATGTGCAATGTGAAGACATTGTCTTCCTATGGAACATACCAAGAAAGTGTATGAGATGTCAGGAAGGGAAGAAGAAAGCACTTTGCAGGACATCACCTCCTCTAATTGTTCACTCAAGCTTACATATTGATATTCTTTACCATTTTTCATCTTCCACTGTTCCTCTTTACAAGGTACCCACCCTTTCTCTTGACCTCATGTTTGACATCAGAAACTATATACAGATACTTTCTGGCAGCCAGTAATGATAGGTGTCATTTTAAGGAAATGCCGAACACCAACATTCAAGCTGCCAAAAGAAAGAACTTGTGGACTCAGGTTTATTTTAATGTAACCCATTATATCAAAGTCTAAGGTTTTTTCTAAGAACAACTCCTTTGCTACATAAAAGTTTACAAAACAGTAACTGCTTGCAGTCAGGGCACAGAACAGCATGTAAGTCCTTCAGAAATGGTGATAAGAATATTAGAATAAGCTGATAGGTGAAGAAAATTGTGCCCTCAGCTTCGCAAGGTAATTAATATCCAGTTAGATCTCTCTCATCAATAGGGAGTCCAATGGAATGTGAGCCCAAAATAATGTGGAAAGGAAAGAAAGAAGAAACCTCCTTTTTCTTTCTAGCCTAATGCCTTTTCCAGCCAGATTGCTTTCTAGATTGTAGTCATTAGGACTCATGAATCCCTTCACCATTCTCCTAATCCCAAGAGACCCAAACTAAGACTTATTTTGTAAATGAAGTTTGTGTCTATGGTCTCCTTAATAGTATATGCTCTTTAAAAGATGTATCTATTAAAAATACATCAATTTGTGGGTAAGTCACTGAAGTTAAGCTTCCTGTAATTATGAGTTGGAAAGAATGTGGAGTCTGCTTCAAAGTACAGGTTATATGCAACATGTACAAACCCAGAAGGGCTGCTCTGGGAATTATTTCAAGGGCTCAGGCAAATGATTAGCATATATCTGAAGTCCCTTCCTCAGTGGAACTACAAATTTTTATCTGAATGTAGCAGGGAAATGTCTTACTAATAGATGTACATCTGAAAGCAGTACTTCTGATAATCTTTCTTTCTGGCTAGACTCAAATAATGTCATTTTATATTTTGGTTAATTTTCTACAGACCAGAATAAAATTTCAATGCCTTATCTCTTATTTTTAGAGCATTTCCATTTTGTATTGCAGTTTAAATCTTTCCCTTTTCTCCCCCTCCAATAACCTTTCATTGTTTAGGAACTCTCTTTGAGCTCTCACTTTATCCCATCACCCCACCTTCTTCAATAGAAAGCTAAATGAAAATATTTTAAAATGCTTGCTAAAGAAGCAGAAAATGAGTTAACACTGAATGAGAAAATTAATCCAAAGTTCAGCAGTCTGGCATTCGGAATCCATGCTCTAGTCCAAAGCAGACATTATTTAAACCAAATTGTTATCTAAAATAACACGAAGGAAACATAATGCAAAACAGTGTACCATGAAAAGAACTTGAATTCGGCTTTCCAAAAACATAACACTTCAATTTCTGTAACATAACACTGATTGACTGCCATGGCAGCTCCGAAAGCTAAGCAATTAGAACACCCTGGGCTGTTCTTGGGTCTAGGTAACTAAAATAGATGAGAAACAATGTAGAGTTTTCTCTTAAAAAAGCTTCAGTATCTGAGACTCCTGAAATGTCTAAGGGTTATTGACTTAATAAAAACTTCTCAGACTTAATGTTAATAAATATTTTGGCATTCTACAACCAAATAGTTGAATGCATATGATCAGAGAGCTATTCCTAAAAAATGTTCAAAAGCTATGTATGAATATTTTAAGTTTTTTTTTATTAAAGTGCTAGTGGCCCAGTGCATGGGTTCATGCACATTGAAAGGAAATTAATTAGAAGAAATATTTTAATATAGCTATTTGCCCTTTCTCTATAAATTCACGATCGACAATGACAGATCGAAACACATGCTTGTGATTGGTGTCAGCAAGAGCTTTATATGTATTGCCCATGAGCAGGTCAACTTAGCCTTTTATGTATATATTTATTATA
>NW_005364953.1:1257808-1272578 GCF_000412655.1 Myotis brandtii | reverse complement strand
CCACCATTTCTTACTTCTTTTCAGTCAGGTCAAGTTTCTAAGCATTCTAAATCTCCATTTTCAGGCTAATGAAAAGAAAATAGGATTTCACCGAGTCTCCTATCTACCTACTCCAGGACTTCTGTGAGGATCAAATGAGATGAGGCATGGGAAAACATTTCACAGACATTTGGTTTAAGTGTGAAATATTTCCACCTGGCTATAAAGCAAGTCGTGTTCCTGGGCTGAAGAAACTGCAAGGAGGCTAGTTGCTAGGGAGAGGAAGCCGGGCATTGCTCCATGACGTCATTACCCAACGCCCAGAGCCACCATTTCCATGCTGCGCTGGGCTTTGAGCTGCATTTTGCGCCATGGGGTCTCAGCAGCATCGGCTCTGATTTGGTGGGCTGTCACTCTGGGGTGGTGGCAGGGCCTGTGTCCCATCTGGGGGAAGCCAAGTGTTGCTTTGTGGGTGCCAGGTCTGCAGTGCCTTTTCTTTGTAAATGGCCAGTGTGCGTCACAGCAGCTCCTGCATTGAGCATCTACCTTCTGGTGGTTAGTGAACGTCATAGCGACTGGTCAGATGGTCAGACACTTAGCATATTAGCCTTTTATAGATATAGATAATTGCCATACAATATTATATTAATTTCAGGTGTACAACGTAATGATTTGACAGTTATATACCTTATGATGTGATCACTACAATAACCATCTGTCACTGTGCAAAGTTACAATATTATTGACTATATTCACTGTGCAAAGTTACAATATTATTGACTATATTCCCTGTGCTGTACATTACATCCCTGTGACTTATTTACTTTGTTACTAGAAGTTTGTACCTCTTATTTGCCTTCACCTTTTTCACTCAGTCCCCTCCCCATCTCCACTCCTTTTTGCTATCAGTTTGTTCTCTCTCTCTATGAATCTATTTTTTATTTTGTTTATTTAATTTGTTTTTTAGATTCCACATATAACTGAAATTTTAAGGTGTTTTTTCTCTGTCTGACATATCACTTAGGATAATACCCCCTAGGTATATTACATTTATGTCATCAGAAATGGCATGATTTCATTCTTTCTATTGCTGAGTAATATTCCATATTCTTTATCCATTTATCTATCAATGGTCAGCTAGGTTGCTCCTATATCTTGCCTATTATAAGTAGCTAGAGGCCCAGTGCATGAAATTTTTGCACTCAAGGGGGACCCTCAGCCTGGCCTGCACCCTCTCGCAGTCCATGAGCCATCAGTTGGACATCCTTAGTGCTACCACGGTGGGTAAGCCTGGCTTCTGGCTGAGTGGCGCTCCCCTGTGGGAGCACACTGACCACCAGGGGGAAGCTCCTGTGTTGATCGTCTGCCCCCTGGTGGTCAGTGCATGTCATAGTGACCAGTCATTTTGTGGTTTGGTCTATTTGCATATTAGCCTTTTATGCCTGCAGGATCGGGTTGAAACCGGCTCTCCGAATCCTACGAGGGGTCCTGGATTGTGAGAAGGCACAGGCCAGGCCAAGAGACCCCAGCAGTGCATGATTGGGGCCAGGGAGGCATGTGGGGGGTTGGCCAGCTGAAACGGGACTGTGGGAGGGCTCCAGGGCATGTCCGGTCCATATCGCTCAGTCCCTATCAGCTGGACCCCAGCAGCAAGCTAACCTACCAGTTGAAGCATCTGCCCCCTGGTGGCCAGTGCACGTCATAAGGACTGGCTGACTGGTCAACTGTCTGCCCCTGATGGTCAGTACATGTCATAGCGAGCAGTTGAGCGGCCTTAGCATATCATTAGCATATTACCTTTGATTGGTTGAATGGACGACCGCATGACCGGACAACTGAACACTTAACATATTAGGCTTATATTATATAGGATGCTGCAATGAATATAGGAATGCATATATCCTTTTGAATTAGTGTTTTCATTTTCTTCAAATAAATACCCAGATGTGGAATTGCTGGAATGTATGGTAGTTATCCTTTTAATTTTTTGAGGACTCTCAAAACTGTTTTTCACTGTGGCTGTACCAGTTTACAATCCCACCAACAGTGCACAAGGTTTTGTTTTCTTTGCATCCTAGCCAGCATTTGACATTTCTTGACTTTTGATAATACTCATTCTGACAGGTGTGAGGTGGTATCTCATTGTGATTTTGATATTCATTTCCCTGATAATGAGTGATGTTGAGCATCTTTTCATATGTCTGTTAGCCATCTGTATGTCTTCTGGGGAGAAATGTCTATTCCCATTTTTAAATAGAATTGTTTGTGTTTTTGACACTGAGTTGTATGAGTTCCTTACATATTTTGGATATTAACCTCTTGTCAGATATATCATTTGAAAATATCTTCTCCAACTCAGTGTATTGCCTTTTCACTTTGCTAATGATTTCCTTTGCTGTGCAGAAGCTTCTTAGTTTGACATAGTCTCATTTGTTTATTTTTGCTTTTATTTCCTTGCCCAAGGAGACCTATCTAAAAACATATTGGTAAAACCAATGTCAAAGAGTTTACTGTCTATGTTTTCTTCTAGGAGTTTTATATGGTCAGTTGATTTATGACAAAGGAAGCAAGAACATACAATGTGGAAATGACAGCTTCAATAACTGGTATTGGAAAAACTGGACAGATAAATGAATAAAATGAAACTGGACTACTTTATCACACCATATGCAAAAACAACTTAAAAATGGATAAATACTTAAATGTAAGATGAAACCATGTATGCATTTTTTAAAGCATGCATTAAAAATATTGATGTCTTGCCATGTCAAAACCAACCTGAGTACTATTATTTAAATTCAAGGCAAAACCTCTCAACCTCCATATCAAGTGACTTTCTCATTGAAATAGCTGAAGGCACTGTAGAGTAAGGCTCCTGAAACAAGTTGATTTTTTAAATAGCTCTTAAGGAAGTCTGACCACTAGAGATCTCATCTTCATTTATAAATAGCCCCCCCCCCCCTTTGGTCTTTCTTTAGAAAGAGTACCATAGAAAACAGTGTTTATGTGGCTCCAAAAACTATTTTTGCTGAGCATGGATACTAGTGAAATACGCTCAATAAGACAGAAGTCATAGGTCTGGTAATCTGCCAGACCAAACCACCTTTGGAGGTTAGGAATAGGGTAGAACAGGGATGAGGGATAGGGTTTTTCTTCCACCTCCCTTTCTGCTTACAGAAAGTGAAAAGGCAAGTCAACACATGAAGGCATCTGCCTAAGCACAGTATTTAGAATAGAATTATGATCCTTCCAGGAGAAATACAAAGACCATAGTTTCCAGCCTCATTATTTTTCAGGTGGGTAGACTAAGATCTATAGAGAAATCCTAGCTATGGTTCTGATGCTAACTACCTGGGCAACCTTGGATAGATTGCCCAGGTAGTTAGCATTAGAACCATAGCTAGGATTTAAGTCTCTGCACATCCCTTTACGGCTCTTAGCCTGGTCTATAGCCTTTGGATTGTATAAATGAGACTATCTTGCCTAGGTAACGATTCAGCTTCTGGGAGTGAAAACATGCCCAACCATTCAAAAATAAACATTGCCTTTCTTCTGCTGGTATTTGCATTCTTCAACGTTTTGGGTCACCAAAGCCATATCTTGGGTCTCAAAGGTGAAGCCATTAAGGCACATCTGTTTTCTGTTGAAAGGGCTCCTCAAGTGTCAATAATTCTGGAATGGTTGTTGGGATAGGCAACATATGCTTCTGATGGTGTGTAAAGTATGAAAAATCAGATTAACTGCTTATGGGATAAATCCATTTGTCTGCTCAGAGAGCAAAATAGACATTCATCCTTACAAAGGATGTGTTATAAAGTGGCAAGTAAAAAAGTTTTTCCTAAGTTGCTGTCACAGTCCCTGAACACTCAAAATAAGTACTTTAAATACAGCAATAATATGGCACTATTGTACAGTAAAAATCATCTTAGTAGAAGATGCAAGCCCTATTTTAAAATACACCCTAAATAGTCCATTTACTCCAACAAATGGCAGCTGATTGGGCTGTGCTGTAATTGGGTACAGCATTGAAGAGCTGCTTTGCCTATTATTTAAATTTCCAGTGAAGAAATAGCTAGTTCCTTCATCTTTACTCCACTCATTTTTCTTTCAGGACCACAGATGTATCTTGGCCATAGCACAGTTTTAGAGAAGGAAACAAGTGAGGGAGTTTCTGCCACAGCACAGTTTGCAGTCATGACAACCAAGATACCTCTGCAAATGGCATAGGCACACCTTCTCTCCAGGCATCTGCTTAGTAGCTTAAGGAATTTAGCTGACAGCAGGGATAATTTGCAGGCTACAGTCCTGCTCTATCTGGCTAGATGAACACCCCCATCTTTCCCATTCTCCTGGCCCAGGTGGCTGTGGCTGTGGTGGGTGGCCTGAGGTAGGGTGTATGCAAATAAAATCAAGTCAATAAGTATATTTGAGCACCTGTTTAGTGTCTGACTTTGTATTGGATTTTGTGGGAAACTATAATCCTGTAATTCCATGAGGAAATGTTAGAAGGGAAGAATTGTAATACAATTCAAAAAGCATGTACCTTTTTCTGTTATATTTCACAGTCATCATAGATTCAATATTTTCAAGATGATCGTCCTACCTAAACCTGCTCCTCTCCTTGTGATCTTCAAATGTAGAGAAAAGGCACTGCCATCTACCTACTTCCCCAAACAAGAAGCCCACAAGGAACATTCGACTTGTCCTCTTTTCTCATTTATCACATCCAACCTCTTTACATAGAGTTTCAACTGATTCCATATCCTACATATCACTTAAATCTATCCCCTCTCCTCTGGTATCTACTAGCATAATTTCAGGTATTAATCATTTTTTTTCAACAAAAATATAGGAATGACCTCCAAATTACTCTCCCAGCTACCTGTACTTTCTTCTCCAATCCACTCTTCTCACTGGTTCCCAATTGAGCTTTATAAAAAACATAATCTAAAATTTGATCTCATCACTTCTCTACTTAAAACCTGTCAATGATGGTCTGTAACTTTCAGGAAAAATATAAAACTTTAGCATGGCATAGAAGTCACATTGTAATCTGGCTCCTGTCTCCCTCATTAAGCAGACAATGTGTGATGTGTTATTATAAATAATTCTTACCTATCAAAAGAGGTATCTAATCAAGTTATTGAAACTAAAGGTAACAAAATATATATTCAAGTATAGTCTGTAATTGGGGCTTTTTAGTGATACAGATAGACCTTCCTTTCTGAGTTACTAAATTGTATTTATTTCCTGAATTGGGATAAGTGGTGAGACTTGATTCTGTAATTAATGTTCACCAGGGAATTTATTGACCTGTGTTCCAGGACCCTTTAGGCTGTTGAAATCTTGTTTTAATAGACACAGGCCTACATCCTTAGCTGTGTGTGTGGTTTAGAAATGCTGTTTATTGAGCTTTTGTTCTTGCTAAGAGTCACTGTGGCTGAGAAGAATCAGGGAGGATTAGAGGAGAAATAAATGTTATAATAAAATATTAATTAGATAAGTTTTAATCATGTCTTCTTGTAAATATTCAGTTGTGCGTCTCGGCTTGAATTAACTAGAAGTAACAAAGTCTAGCAGGCCTGGAACATTACTAGCACCCATGGGTGTTGTTGAATAAAATTTGTCTTCCCAGAGGACAGAATTCTGGAAGCTCAGCTGGATGACTTCACAGAAGTTAGTTGCCTGGACCTTCTACTCCTCTCTCCCTTGCCTCCTGGCTTCACCATGGTACATTTTTCTTGTGGTATACTGAATATATTGGTAATGTATTTACTGCAAGAAATATGTATTAAAGACATGATCTGTTCTAGGCTGTGTGCTTAAACATGTAGATATAATGTTGAACCAGGAAGTCATGCTAATTATATTCTAGTGTGTGTGGAGTAGAGGTAGGGGATATATATTAATCAAATTATCACAGAAGTGAATGTGAATTTTTAATACTGATATGTGCTTCAAAATAAATTATTAATGGCAGAGAATGCTACCTGAATAAAGTGGTCAGAAAAGTCCCTGAGAATATGTCATGTAAACTGAAACTAGATAGAATTAAAAGAACTAATAATGCAAAGGACTGAGAGATAAACATGCCAGTCAAATAGGAGGGAATGTACATTGATGTTTTCTGTTCTAAGAGCAGAGGCAATTTTAATATTGCTAGTGGGATGGTGATAGTCTGAGTCAGGGTAATAAGTGTGAGAAGTGAGATTAGTTTTCAGAGATAGATAGGCAAAACATATAGGGCCCTGAAGATGAAGATAAGTGGTTTAAGCTTCATTGTAATGCCAATGATTAGTCTTTAAATGTTGTTTGTTTGTTTTTTAATCCTTATCCAAGGACATTCTTCCATTGTTAGAGAAAGTGGAAGGGAGGGTAGAGACAGAGAGAGAGAAACATTAACATGAGAGAAACACATTGACTGGATGCCTCCTGCACAAGCCTCTACCTACTGGGGCTAGGAATGGAGCCTGTAAGCAAGGTATATGCCCTTGGCCAAAATCAAACCCACAATAGCATCTCAGTATTGGTAAAGCCCTACCCACTTATCCAGTCAAACCTTCCATCAGATACCATCATTTAGGAATCCATTAATTCTTATCTAAAAACAAATAATGTATATCTCTAGAAAAATATAATATTCAAGATGAATCAAGCTGGTGAGAAAAGTAGCATCCAGGGGAAAAAATGTTCAATAAAACCTACACTTATAGCAAATTCCAAGGAAGCAGTTAAGTCAGAAATATTTCTGCATTGACATTTGTAAGGCTTAAGTAAAAAATGCTTGTTGAGTGTTACTGTATGATTCAATATCCCCTTCTTGAAGAGTGGATTGGAATCCATCTCCCAGAACTGGGAAATTAGAACTTTTCTAATTTATTATTCTTCCTTCAGATCCCTAATTATAAAAAGAAAGGATCATCAAGAATTTGGAATAAATGTTTAAAAGATAATAAATCTCAGCTCCAAGCAACTTTAAGAAATCATCAGGTTCAGCTTGCTTAGGTAGATAGACAAGCACAGAGGCAGTCTGGTGATGTGAAAGGACTAAGTACTTTGGAGTTTAACAGACCTAGGTAGAATCCTGAATGCATCACTTATTAGCTATTCTTAAGTGAGTTACTTAATGTTTCTAAACCTCAGTTTCTTTGTCTGTGAAATTGTGGTTATAAGCCCTATAAACCCATACAATTTGGTTATGAGAGTCACATTAAAAGATTTAACATATGCAAAGCACTTCATATATGATAAATTCTCAATAAATAGTGGCTATAATGTTCATAGAATAGAGTTTTAAATAATAGCCTTATTGAGATATAACTCAAGTGTTATATAATTCATCTATTTGAAGTATAAAATTGAATGGTTTCTAATAACTCAATAGAATAGATATTCGGTAATTAGCAGGAAAAATTTGAACTAGACAAATATTTTTGAATGAATGAATGAATGAATGATCAATCCTTTATTGGGTACAAAAAGGCACTCAAATACTAGTGGATAAAATTTGGTTCACCTGAAATCTCTGTGACCATGCAAGTGTTTATCTAATTTTTAATTTTTACCAAAAGTGTCACCTGGATCTGTCCATGCAGAAGTAATATATTCAAAAGGAATATGAGGATGTAAATGATATAGTAGAATTGGTAGACGGTTTTATGGCATCACTTCTCTGAATCTACACCCATAAATATGAGAGCTTGTGGACTCTTTCACACACACACACACACACACACACACACACACACACACACACATTATACACAGAACCTGGCTTTCTTTTTATGTTGTATATTCCCTCTTATTCTTACAATGACTTTGAAGCTTACTAAGGGCATGGCCTGAAGAAAAATGAAACTGGTTAATCTTTTCCCTTAATCCTTATGCAAACTACCACTTTGGGATAAAATGAAAGCACTATGAGGAGAAAAAAAAGTAAAGGAAGAAAAATAGGGGGAAAAGTACTAACATATTAGATCAGTTGCTAACTGCTAAGAAAAATGTGACTCAGTTGTTTTCCAAGAGAAACTAGACTATGTGGAGATATAAGCATATTTGAGAATTTTCCAAGGCCAACTTCTTAATCTAATGGCAGATTTTTTTAGATCATTATATGATTTTTTAATTTTATTTTATGAGTTGATTTTGCAGGTGAACTGTGTGTGTTCGTGTATGTATGTGTACTTTATGAAAAACATCTTGCCTGACCTTTTTGTCAAGTCATTTTTCCAGACCATTCATTGGCTATTTTGTCACCAACTAGACTATACTTTGATAGGAAAGGTCTTGAAAAGGCAAGTGAGTGCATTTTGAGTGGATAATGTTGCCTTTCCACAGTTTTCTCATTAGTTCAAATGCCAATTGTGAAACATCTCATCAAGCCTTTGGACTTTAACAGTCCAATTTTAGTGATTATTCACACTTCAGTACCCAAGTGTCACCAGTAACATTCTTACATTGAGTGTTTACATTACATTCAATTATTTTCTTATGGAAACTTTCTCTGAATATTTCTAAATCTTTGATTTAAGCTTCAGAGTTTTGACTAATAGATGAGCAATAATCTCTCTTTTATGTTTATAAGAATTAAAATATCAGATATGGCAGGATGCATTAGCAACCAGGAGACTCTATTAGTGATCATTGTATACATTATCTTCACATGTGTTTTATTTCATTACATATATATTATTTCATTACTAGAGGCCCGGTGCACGGAATTCGTGCAGGGGGATGTGTCCCTCAGGCCAGCCTGCACCCTCTCCAATCTGGGACCCCTTGAGGGATGTCTGACTACCCATTTAGGTCTGATCCAGGCAGTCAGATATCCCTCTCACAATCCAGGACTGCTGGCTCCCAACCGCTTCTGCCTGCCAGCCTGATCACCTCCTAACCACTCCCCTGCCAGCCTGATTGACACCTAACTGCTCCCTTGCCAGCCCAATTGCCCTCCCCTGCAGGGCTGGCCCCCCACAACTGCCCCCCTGCAGGCCTAGTCCTCCCCTAACTGTCCTCCCCTGCAGGCCTGATTGCCCCCAACTTCCCTCCCCTGCAGGCCTGGGTCCCCCCCAACTGCCCTCTCCTGCAGGCCTGGGTCACCCCTAACTGTCCTCCCCTGCAGGCCTGGGTCCGCCCCAACTGCCCTCCTCTGCAGGCCTGATCACCCCCAACTTCCCTCCCCTGCAGGCCTGGGTCCCCCCCAACTACCCTCTTCTACAGGCCTGGGTCCCCCCCAACTGCCCTCCCCTGTAGGCCTGGCCCCTCCCAACTGCCCTCCCCTGCAGGCCTGGTCCCCCCAAACTGCCCTCCCCTGCTGGCCTGATTGCCCCCAACTGCCCTCTCCTGCCGGCCATCTTGTGGTGGCCATCTTGTGTCCACATGGGGGCAGCCATCTTGTGTGTTGGAGTCATGGTCAGTTTGCATATTACCTCTTTATTATATAGGATAAATATATCATATATGTTTCATTACATAGCACATGTATCAATTTTATTTCTGAAGTTGTCAGCTGTGTTCTTCATCCATATAAACACTGTAAAGTACTCAGTTAGATAGCCAGATATTTTGCTTGCCTGGCCTCTAATACCTAAGTATGTAGAAATGTCAGTTACCAGGAAAACCTCAGTTAAACGGACTGCATGAAAAGGGTAGTTCTGATTAATTGAATAATTTGATGACCTGAAGGTTAGAGATAACAAAAATGTTTTTTTACTCTTTTGATGGTGAATATTTTTCTCAAGTGTCAAAGGCTATATTATCCCCTTAGTAAGTTAAGTCTAGTAATAACTACATTTTTGTTTGTTGACTAAGGATCTTGCAGGACAAGAAACTAATTTTCTGGAAATGTTTGCTTAAACAAAGCCTATAACATGAGCTTTGTTTTACAATGTGCTTCTTTATTCTTAAAGAAGAGACATTTTATCTAAGAGCTTCAGTTAGTAGTGCTCTGATTAATCGAAATCTTATTGTAATGAAATGTATTATTTAACTATAGTGGTTAAGAGTGTAGATTTTTAACCTGGCTTAATTCCTTGCCCTGATTCATCCTAGTAATGCGATGTTGAATATCTATTTTAACCTTTGTGATCCTCAGTTTCCAATTTCTCTTCCATTAAATGAGAATGATAACAGTAGGTTGCTTTAGTGAAAAATTGGTCATTGCATGTAAAGTGCTTAGGATAGTAGTGGTATGTAGTTAATAGTCAATTCATTTCAATTGTTATTATTGTTCCTAATGTTTGCTATGGTATGAATTTGAACATAATATAAGAATTGGGTGAGTGGTTGAAGGATCCTTTTATCTACTCATTTTTTTTCTATTTTAAAAAGTCTTTATGACTTTTCATAGTACTCTATATGGATCTTCTAAACTTTCTGGTGAATAGAAAACAATGTCTTTCTTCTTCCCTTTATTCTTCCACATAAAGGACAAACTCTTAAGGACTAGAACACCTGTGTGTGTCAAGAAATTCAACATTAGGCTCAGGAAAAGTAATTTCTTTGTAATAGAAATATTATAGCAAACAAATTTTTATTCAAGCAGAATAATGTTCAGACTTGGGGTGTACTAACAGGAGAAAATGAGGTGTTTGGTGTTGTGGGGTTTTAGGGCAAGGAGAGGAACCTTGAGCATGAGACATGTGTAGAGATCAAAGCCAGTTTTGAGCATAGGTACAACAAACATCTCTTTATTTAGAGTAAGTCTAAAGTAGAAATAAAATGTTCTCATTTTTGTCCTCCACCCCTTTATCCCTATTTACCAAAGCCAAAAAAATGTTTTATTTTCCCACTCTATAATTTTAAATAAACACTCCATTCTCTGGGAAAAGTTATTTAAATATTAGAGACTTGTTAAGAGATAAAGCACTGGGTGGGAAAATTTTAATGAAGAAGCTATGTAGAATGGGATCCAGAAGGAAAGAAAATTAGAACTAGTTCACTGTTTACTATGTCTCAAGTACTCTATGGGCCTCAACTCTTGAGCTTCACACATAACACTAAAAATAGGTATTATTATCTTCACATTAAAATAAAGAAATGGACAGTCAGAGAAATAAATTGCCCAAGACCACATTGGCATTAAGTGTCGGAGAAAAGAGTCGAACCTAAGATAGTATGAGATTTTTCCATGTCTAAATTAGGAGGAAGTGTGTAAGAACATTACAGGTGGGGAAATGAGGAAATAATGGAGTGTAGATAACCTCCAAGAGGAAAAGATGTCTTCCAGTTTTACATCCATAGCTTTAATTATAAAGAGTTTACAGATGTCATTCAATGTGACATACAGAAGACATAGAGGAGACAGGCCATCAGAGAGTCTAGTGCATAAGTAACATTCAATGACATGTCTACTATGTGTCAGGCACTGTACTTGGAACTAAGAATAAAGAGATAAAACAAACCCAGTCTCTGCCTTCAAGTAGGTCACTTCCTAATATGACAGACTATTGCTTTGTGAGAAGATGGTTCTCAAACTGGATCCATGCAGCAGCATTACAAAGGGAACATAAAATCAAAGGCTAAATGTAGGAAGTATTTTGAATATAAATTTTACCCAAGTAGCAAATAATTTAAAATAATATATTAATACTTTAATGAACTGAAATAAAATGGAATAGTATACACCATTTGCATATTTTCAATCCTTATTGAAGTAAACTCTACATAT
This sequence comes from Myotis brandtii, assembly GCF_000412655.1. Taxonomy (NCBI): domain Eukaryota; kingdom Metazoa; phylum Chordata; class Mammalia; order Chiroptera; family Vespertilionidae; genus Myotis; species Myotis brandtii. The sequence continues at coordinate 1,260,931 of NW_005364953.1, read as the reverse complement.
TAAAAGTACACAATTAAGTAAGTTTTGATGCATGTATACACCAATTAAACTAATACCACAATCAAGATAATGAGTAATTCATCATTCTAAAAGTTTGGACGTTTTCTATCCCTCACTTCCCTCCCCAGACAAAAAATGAACTTTTTTCTGTTATAAATTTGTTTGCATTTTCTAGAATTTCACATAAATGAAATCACAGAGTATGTACTTTTTAGTCTGGCTTTTTAACTCAGCAAATTTATTTTGAGATTCATCATTGTTATTGTGTGTATCAATAATTCACTTTTTATTGATGAGGGGTATTCCATTGATGAGTGGATATACCAAAAATTTATCTAGTCACCTGTTGATGGACATGTAGGGCTGTTTCCAGTCTTTGGCTATTACACTTAAAGTTACTATGGACATTTGTGTACTAGTGCTTAGTGAACACATACTTTATTTTCTCTTGGGTAAATAAAAGAAGTAAAATGATTGAATCATATAAGTTTATGTTTAACTTTTTAAGAGTTTTAACTTTTTAGAAATCTACCAAATAAAGTGGATGCACCATTTTACATTCTTACCAGCAGTAGATGAGAGTTCTAGCTCTTCCACATCCTCACCAACACTTGATATGGGTACTTATTTTTATTTTTTCTAATATAATAGGTGTGTATTAGAATCTCACTGTGGTTTTTATTTCAATATCTTCAGTGGCTAATAATGCTGAACATCTTCTTAGGCGCTTATTACATCTTCTTTGGTGACACATCTGTTCACATTCTTTTTTTTTTTAATCTTTATTGTTCAGATTACATTTGTTCCTCTTTCCCCCCCTCCCCATAACTCCTCTCCTCCCAGTTCCCGCCCCACCCTCCGCCCTCACTCCCCACCCACAGTCCTCACCCATAGGTGCACGATTTTTGTCCAGTCTCTTCCCGCATCTCCCATTCCCCTTTCCCCCCCAAGAATAGTCAGTCCATTCCCTTTCTATGTCCCTGATTCATTATAATCACCAGTTCATTCTGTACATCAGATTATTTATTCACTTGATTCTTAGATTCACTTGTTGATAGATGCATGTTTGTTGTTCACAATTTGTATCTTTACCTTTTTCTTCTTCCTCCTCTTAAAGGATACCTTTCAGCATTTCATATAATACTGGTTTAGTGGTGATGAACTCCTTTAGCTTTTCCTTATCTGTGAAGCTCTTTATCTGACCTTCAATTCTGAATGATAGCTTTGCTGGATAAAGTAATCTTGGTTGTAGGTTCTTGCTATTCATCACTTTGAATATTTCTTGCCACTCCCTTCTGGCCTGCAAAGTTTCTGTTGAGAAATCAGCTGACAGTCGTATGGGTATTCCCTTGTAGGTAATTGAGTCTCTTTCTCTTGCTGCTTTTAAGATTCTCTCTTTGTCTTTTGCTCTTGGCATTTTAATTATGATGTGTCTTGGTGTGGTCCTCTTTGGATTCCTTTTGTTTGGGGTTCTCTGCGCTTCTTGGACCTGTAAGTCCATTTCTTTCACCAGGTGGGGGAAGTTTTCTGCCATTATTTCTTCAAATAGGTTTTCAATATCTTGCTGTCTCTCATCTTCTGGCACCCCAATTATTCTGATGTTTGTACGCTTGAAGCTGTCCCAGAGGCTCCTTACACTATCTTCATATTTTCGGATTCTTTTTTCATTTTGCTTTTCCGGTTGGGTGTTTTTTGCTTCTTCGCATTTCAAATCTTTGACTTGATTCTTGCGCTCCTCTGGTCTGCTATTGGGTGTCTGTATAATATTCTTTATTTCAGTCCGTGTATGCTTAATTTCTAGTTGGTTCTTTATCATAGCATCGAGGGTCTCATTAGTTTTCGTGACTCTCTCCTCAAGTTTATTGACAGCTTCTAGCACATTTTTGCAAGCCCTCAAAATTGCGATTTTTAGCTCTATATCCTCCATTTCTGTCATGTTTTTTTGTCTCCGCATTTTTTATGCTTTCTTGGTGCACCCCCTAGTGGTCTTTGTGCGCAGTCTTGTTCTAGTTGAGCCTTGATTGTTGTAGTTAATACTAGAGGGATTTGACCACCAGGCCGACTGGCTGTGTGAATCAGCTGTGTCTGCCGCGGAAAACTTCTGTCCTCTGGGGAGGTGCTAATCTAGCCTTTGCCTGAGGCGATCCGGCAAATGGCTCTGCGCAGGGCTTGGGCGGGGCGGGCTCAACAGGGCGGGCGGAGGGAGCGGTTATGGTGCCCTCAGTCCCGTTCCCAGAGGCTCTGCTTCTCAGAACCCCAGGAACCGCTGCAAACCTCGGAGAGAAAGCTGCCTTCCAACTGATGCCAGACACTCCCGCTTCTCCCGTTTGGGTCCGAGTCCCCAGCGATTCGCCCGTATCTGGAGCTCAGAGTCTGAGACTCCCCCCTGACCGAAAACGACAACCGCGCTCTCAGCCACCAGCCCGCTTTGCGCGCGCACCTCCGCACCTGAGTATTTTCCACACTGCGCCTCCTCTGAGCCTCGGTGTGCTGTTATTTTTCCTTCTAGTTGAAGAGTCTCTCCTCAGCCAGCCTTCCTGTGGTTCTGGGTGATGTCCGTTCCGTCTTTTAGTTGTATTTTTGAAGTGGTTGTTTGCGGCAGCAGTCTCCGGTGTTTACCTATGCCGCCATCTTGGTCTCCCCCAAAAAGGATTTTTTTCCCCATCCCCCTTTCCCAGGCTAAGAACCCCTGCGTTAGAGGGTCTGTCCCCTGAGGTCCCAAGCGCCCGTGTCTTGTCCACTTTGGTACCTTCGGGCCATTTTGTTCGGTGCGGCACACGGAGAGTCTCCTTGCTTGTTTGTGGAATTGAAAGGAAAGGAATTGCCTAGATGGCCATCCTCCCAGGTGAGGAAAGTGCTCATTCAAGGCTAAGGCTGGAGTTTTGTTCCCAGACTTCATGTCTGGGAGAGGATTTTCCAGGGGCTCCCACTCTGCAGGCTGGAGCGGGAGGAAGTGGCCAATTCTGGGGACTCCGCTAAGTTACAGGAATTCTCTGGAGAAAGAATGACAGCAAGTTGAGCTGGTTAAACAGAGCAAGATGGAAAAAACGCTGGAAAAGGAAATGACGTCACTCATTCTGTTGGCTTTGAGCACAGGGAACCCGAAAAGTACGAAAAGTACGT
>NW_005364953.1:1237838-1254422 GCF_000412655.1 Myotis brandtii | reverse complement strand
CCCTCACTCCCCATCCACTGTCCTCATCCATAGGTGCACGATTTTTGTCCAGTTTCTTCCCGCATCTCCCATTCCCCTTTCCCCCCCAAGAATAGTCAGTCCATTCCCTTTCTATGTCCCTGATTCATTATAATCACCAGTTCATTCTGTACATCAGATTATTTATTCACTTGATTCTTAGATTCACTTGTTGATAGATGCATGTTTGTTGTTCACAATTTGTATCTTTACCTTTTTCTTCTTCCTCTTCTTAAAGGATACCTTTCAGCATTTCGTATAATACTGGTTTAGTGGTGATGAACTCCTTTAGCTTTTCCTTATCTGTGAAGCTCTTTATCTGACCTTCAATTCTGAATGATAGCTTTGCTGGATAAAGTAATCTTGGTTGTAGGTTCTTGGTATTCATCACTTTGAATATTTCTTGCCATTCCCTTCTGGCCTGCAAAGTTTCTGTTGAGAAATCAGCTGACAGTCGTATGGGTATTCCCTTGTAGGTAATTGAGTCTCTTTCTCTTGCTGCTTTTAAGATTCTCTCTTTGTCTTTTGCTCTTGGCATTTTAATTATGATGTGTCTTGGTGTGGTCCTCTTTGGATTCCTTTTGTTTGGGGTTCTCTGCGCTTCTTGGACCTGTAAGTCCATTTCTTTCACCAGGTGGGGGAAGTTTTCTGCCATTATTTCTTCAAATAGGTTTTCAATATCTTGCTGTCTCTCATCTTCTGGCACCCCTATTATTCTGATGTTGGTACGCTTGAAGCTGTCCCAGAGGCTCCTTACACTATCTTCGTATTTTCGGATTCTTTTTTCATTTTGCTTTTCCGGTTGGGTGTTTTTTGCTTCTTCGCATTTCAAATCTTTGGCTTGATTCTTGCGCTCCTCTGGTCTGCTATTGGGTGTAATATTCTTTATTTCCGACCGTGTATGCTTAATTTCTAGTTGTTTCTTTATCATAGCATCGAGGGTCTCATTAGTTTTCGTGAGGCTCTCCAGAAGTTTATTGCAAGCCCTCAAAATTGCGTTTTTTAGCTCTATATCCTCCATTTCTGTCATGTTTTTTTGTCTCCGCATTTTTTATGCTTTCTTGGTGCACCCCCTAGTGGTCTTTGTGCGCAGTCTTGTTCTAGTTGAGCCTTGATTGTTGTAGTTAATACTAGAGGGATTTGACCACCAGGCCGACTGGCTGTGAGAATCAGCTGTGTCTGCTGCAGTGGGAAAACTTCTGTCCTCTGGGGGGGCGCTAATCTAGCCTTTGCCTGCGGCGATCCGGCAAATGGCTCTGCGCAGGGCTTGGGCGGGGCGGGCTCAACAGGGCGGGCGGAGGGAGCCGTTATGGTGCCCTCAGTCCTGTTCCCAGAGGCTCTGCTTCTCAGAACCCCCGGAACCGCTGCAAACCTCGGAGGGAAAGCTGCCTTCCAACTGATGCCAGACACTCCCGCTTCTCCCGTTTGGGTCCGAGTCCCCAGCGATTCGCCCGTATCTGGAGCTCAGAGTCTGAGACTCCCCCCTGACCGAAAACGACAACCGCGCTCTCAGCCACCAGCCCGCTTTGCGCGCGCACCTCCGCACCTGAGTTTTTTCCACACTGCGCCTCCTCTGAGCCTCGGTGTGCTGTTATTTTTCCTTCTAGTTGAAGAGTCTCTCCTCAGCCAGCCTTCCTGTGGTTCTGGGTGATGTCCGTTCCGTCTTTTAGTTGTATTTTTGAAGTGGTTGTTTGCGGCAGCAGTCTCCGGTGTTTACCTATGCCGCCATCTTGGTGGAGTCCCCCACATTCTTGTTTATTATTTATTAGATTGTTTATTTTCTTATTGTATTTTTGGAAATTTTTACATATTTTAGTTGCATGTTATTTATCAGTTGAATAAATTAAGAATGTTTTCTCCCATTCAGTCGCTTGTCATTTCTTTCTCTTACTTTGGTCTTTCAAAGAACATAAATTCATAATTTTGATAAAGTCCAATTTATCAACTTTATAAATAGTTATTTTTCTGTTGTATTTAAGAAACTATTATATAGCCCAAGATCATGATGGTTTACTCCTATGTTTTCTTTTAAAAGTTTATAATTTTAGCACTTATATTAGGTCTAAGATCATTTTTATTTAATTTTTGTATATAGTGTGTGTTATTGGTTGAGGTCTCCCCTCTCTCTTTCATATAGATAGCTAATTGTTGCAGTAAATTGTTTTTAAAAAGACTATTCTTCCTCCACTTACCTTCCTTTAAATCTCTGTCAAAAATCTATTTACTTTTCATTGAATTTATACACAATTTGAGTGGAACTGATATTTTTTAAATGTTAAGTCTTCCAATCAATAAGCATGTATCTCTTTCTACACATTCAGGACTTTTATAGTTTATCTCAGCAATTTTTTGTACTTTTAAGTGTACAAGAATTACACATTGTCAAAACTATGCCAAATTATTTCACATGTTTAAATACTAAAAATGGTATATTTTAAATATCCAATTTTTGTTACTATTTTATAGAAATAAAGTTGTTTTATATGTAGATATTGTATCCTGAAAACATGCTAAACTCAATACTTCTAGAAACTTTTTTGTAGAACATGTAGGTTGTGTACATTGATTATCATATAATTTGAGAATAAGGATAATTTTACTTCATTCTTTCCAATCTGAATGCTTTTAGTTTCTTTTTCTTATTTCATTGCACTGGCTAGAACATTCAGTACAATGTTGAATAGAAGTGTTATAAACAGACATATTTGCTTTATTTCTGGTCTTAGAGGAAAAGCATTCAGTCTTTTACCAATAAGTATGATAGATGTTAGCTACAGAATTCTCATAGGTGATCTTTATCAGGTTGAGGAAGTTTTCTTTTATTCCTGGTTTTGTTGAGAGATTTTTATTAGGAATAGATGTTGGTTTTTTACAAAGTCTATTTATGCGTATGTTGAGATTATTTTTTCTTCTGTTAATATAGTGATTTATATTGATTGGTTTTAAGTGTCAAACCAACCTGGCCTTGCTGGACTAAACTCCACTAAAGTAGAACATATTATTTTAAAATAATGTTTCATGCAATTTACTAAATTTTCTAGGAATTACTCTTTCATCTAAGCTTTTTAATTAGTTACAGAGGTAGGGCTAACAAATATAGAAACACAGATCAGGAATAGTGAGTGATCCACCAGATAAAGTAATATTCATGAGGATCATTAGTTTGTAGTTTTCCTGTAATGTTTGGTTTAGGTATTATTACCTCATAAAATGAGTTGTGAAATATTTTCTCTTCTTCAATTTTCTGGAAGAGTTTTCATAAAATTAGTATTATATCTTTCAAAATAATGGTAGAACCAGCAAAGCCATATGGGGCTTGAGAATTTCTTTGTCAGAAGAGATTTAACTATAAATTCAATTCAAAGGGTGATAATATGATATGTGTATTGGAGGATTAATAGGAAGTGGTGGTAATATAAACATGCACTATGTTATAAAAGTATTCAGATCATTTTTTAAATCACATTGGGAAATCAATGAAATCTTAGGGGGAATTTGAGCTTATAGAACTAATGTAGATTAAAGCCAATGAAACAGAATAACCCCTATCCTAAGCATAGGAATATAAACCATATAACAGAACCCACAAGAGGAAATGTGGTAAGTTTATGCTTAAATAAGTCATTGTTGAAATCCTTTACTTAATCTTGTGCCTCAGGACTTATATATGTGTCCTTATTTGGGAAGAAAAACATTGTATCTGATTTTTTGGTTAGTGCTGAACTTGACTAAAATTATCCTAACTATAAACAGATCAGAATTTAAAAAGATAAGCAAAAAAAAAGATAAACAGAATTGTAAATGCTACATCTGTACTTTAACAGAAAACACTGATATCCATTCAAATAGTTAAGTATATTGTATATTTTTAAAAAGATTATATACCTGAAACCTATATAATTTTATTAACCAATGTCACACCAATAAATTCAATAAAAATATTCTCTGAGTTTTCCCTCATAAAATCCAGAAAATCAGCACTTATATGTGCTAACACACAAGTGCATTTGTAAAGGTAGGTGACTGACAAAAATTTGGATTGGCATTACCATACTTTAAGCTTAAACTAGGATAAGGATAATGATAAAAGTAAAACCTTGTAATATATGGCAACTTTTTTATAAGAGACAAAGCATTTAGGCTAAGCTTTTTAATTAGTTACAGAGGTAGGGCTAACAAATATAGAACACAGATGAGGAATAGTGAGTGATCCACCAGATTGTCTCATGCATTTTTTCCCCCTTTGGTTTCACAAATCAGATTCATGGAAAATGGAAGAGATCTAATCCTTTTACCCCAAAGCTTTACCAGCAAATTTAGCTATTGGAACTTGATGTAATAGGTGCCATTTTAAAGGATTATGATCTAGAAATTCCATAGTTTCAGCAACTATATAAAATGACATGTTTAATAGTAAAGGTTTTCTTTTCCTTTTTATTTTTTTTTCCTAGTGGTGGTTGCATCCTGAAAGAACTTTTGGCTTTTCTGCAGTGCCTCAGCCTTGGTCTGCTAGCATTAGGTACTGCTTTGTCAGCATAGCTTTGAGCTTTCTTCATGAGGTCTACATTGAGACCTATATTAATATCTTTATGCATTGTAAATTATTCAGCAATGTCAAGAAGTGACACTGTTGTGATTCCTATTCTAGAATATGTGTTACTCTAGTTATTGTGGCAGAGAATCCTATGTGAAAAAATATATATTTTAATAGGTGATGGTTGTGAGAAACTCAATGACAAACACCTATTGTTCTTCAAATGACCTTTGACCTGCTTAGTAACAATTTGCTTCCTATGTTGCTGGACCCTGAGATCTTCAGGTAAACAGCTCTATACTCTCACTGGACTAAAGGCAAAGACAAAAATTAAATATAAAGAGACAAACATACAATTTTTTAGGTAAGTAGGAAAGTCTATAGACTCTATATAATAGCCAATATAGAAGACTTTTCTGGTTCTAGATAAAATATTGTCATTTGAGTTTGTCACTCTCGGTTTTCTCTAGTTTTGTATCCAGAATTGTGAGGAAATGGGAATACAAGTTGATGATCAATAATTTTTCTGTGGACTTTAAGCCATATCTGAGGAATTCTTTTTATGTAAATCTTTACTGGAGTTCAGTTTCAAAGATAACCAGATTCCTTTCTCTGTTAATATGCTTACGTTTACTTTGTGTTTTGCTTTGTTATTTTGAAATGAAAATGTCCTATTGGTATAGAGTATCTTTTATTGTGCCCATTTATGAAGTTTGAAGAAAGGTTTATTGTTTTTTCTACAGAACAGTAAAACTATACTAGCTTGTTTCTACCTGCAAAATAGCAACACAAAAATTACTACACATACACATTCAGGCTATGAAAGTCAGCCAGACCTTAACAAGAAATTTATGCCTATCAGGAAAATCTATTGTTGTTGTTGTTTTTTGTTTTTGTTTTGTTTTGTTTTGTTTTTAGACAAAGAGATTCACTCACTCTCAACTTCTTTTGAAGGGGGAAAAGAAAATAATTTACCCCATCGGTTTTGCACATAAAAGAAAAAACTTTATGCTAACCCAAACACTTTATCATGAGAAATGACTCTTGTTATCTATGGATGACAAATGCCAAATTCAGAAGAAATTAAAGAGAACACTAAGGTCCCTGAGACTGACATTTTAGGGAAATGCACAGGTCTAGGGGTAAAAGGAAGAGGGATAAAAGAAAAACACAGAATAAACAATAGGAGAATATACATGAAAGGTCATGTAGAAGAGTTTACTAAAAGCAAAGAGACACAAAATAGACTAATGATTGTCATGGGGGTAGGTTAGGAGTTTCAGAAATTTCCATCACCATGGATGCAAAGAAATTGGTTTAATGATCTATTAAAAATGGATTTGTGATTTAGCAAATTACTTGTATTTGAATAAAACATACATAATAAATAATATAGCAATAATTTAAAGACTTCTCTTCTATGAATAGCGGTGATCTCTTCTTTTTTTTTTCCATATTTGATTCAGGTAAAGAGAACTGAATTCAGTCAGACAATAAGATAATTTTGATGAGTTCCTAGAAATTTAAAACTATCTTGCAGACAGCCTTTGAGAGCAACATGGAGCAGTGACAATAGAAAAAAAATAGAAAAAATAAAATCCAAATTATAATTTCCTTTTTGCCACTAACTAGAAAACCAACCATCACTTAGTGTACTTTCCCAGTATCATTTTGCACATCTGTAAAATGATAACTTCTAAGGTTATTTCTAAATTCCCTTTCTGTTGTTACATTTTACTGCTCTCTACAAATATTTATTGAACACCTTCTAATCATGGAGCCAGATTGCCTGAGTTTGAATCCTGCTTGCCACCCAAGTTATATGACATTGGGTCAAGTCTAAACTCCCTTTGCTTTGGTTTTCTCACCTATAATAACAGTAATTACATGATAGAGTTGTTATGAAGATTAAATGATTTGATACATTTAAAGTGCTTATAATAGTTTTTAGCATATAGTATACTTTATAAAATACTAGTTGTTGATATTATTAATATATCAAAAACGTTGTTAATTGTTGGGAATTAAGGATAGATAACAGATAAATTCTGCCTTCAAGGAATTTGGAAACCATGAGAGGAAGTCAGAAAGACAAATAAAGCAGGTTGGGACCTATCTGAAGGTTCAGGGAAGGTTTCTCGGAGGAGATAACATTTCAAAATAAACTTTAAAGGTTTATGATTTTTTATGATTTTTATGATTTTTTTCTTCCCAATGATTTTTTTTTATCATTGGGAAGAAAAATTAAAAGTGTTCCAAGTTGAGGGGACAGAATGAGAAGAAGCACACAGGCATGCGGGTGAATGCTTAGAAGTTTTAAGGTATATAGCTTATGTTCAAACCACCAAAAAGAGAATATTTGTTTATCTGACTGACTCATTAGTCATTGTCCAATATAGAATGCCTGTATTGAAAGTTTTGTGCCCATAAGGTCTGGTAACTCTGTATTTTGTCCAGGGATGCAATGCTTTCTGATCTGTTGATTCAGTGTGTAAGTTCAGAAGACAAAAATCCTAGCAACGACTATGCAAAAAGTCACTTTCTATATTGTGCCACTTTGGGGATGGTAAGTATTTAGTCATGCCCTATTCATTATACACACCCTTAAGATACAGACCCTGAAACAACTTAACTTTTATAATACGTTTAAACCATGTTTAAAGTGAAGTACCTAAGAATCTAGAGATTAAAGTCAACAGTTTTTTGACATTATTTCTTTGATTCAGCATTGATGGATCAATATTCTTACACAAATAACCTATTAGAATAAAACAGGTTAAAGGGGGAAGACTTTGACATCTGCACTTAATTCTAGGTAACTGGATAAGAAAAGTTCCATTTAATCTCATTTTTGCAGATTTAATTTTTACTTTAAGATGTAATGTTCAATCTCACATCCTCTTCCCACCACAATTCATGTGTTCTCTGGTCTAATTTTTAAAATATATTTTATTGATTTTTAGAAAGGAAGGGAGAGGGAGAGAGAGAGATACAAACATCAATGATAACAGAGAATCATAGATCGGCTGCCTCCTGTACACCTCCTACTGGGCATCGAACCCACAACCTAGGCATGTGCCCTTGGCTGGAATCAAACCTGGGACCCTTCAGTCCACAGGTCGACACTCTATCCTTTGAGCCAAACCAGCTAGGGCATCTAGTCTCATTTTTTTTTCTTTTCCACATCAAACTCTGTGCTGTAGTCTGACTGTTTTCTCTGTCAGTTTCTTGGACACATTATACTCACTTGTGCCTCAGGGGCTTCCCTGGTCTCAAAACTTGGTTATAATCATCATTGCACCACGACATCTTATTTGTAAAATTCTTCATAATGTATTTTATTCAGTGTTTATCTTCTCTACTAAACTAAGATCTTTTAGGGCAGAACTTACATTTAACATGCCCATTGATGTATCCTCAGTGCTTTGTATAGTTATTAAATTTCTGGTAGAGCTTCCAAGAAGCCCTTCTACGTTAACCTCTTTAGACACATCATTTGTAGCAATGCTTTCTCTAGGAGTAACATATGGTAGGCATTATATGAATTTCCATTTGCTTGTAATTGGCCCTGTAGATGCCAAATTTTGCCATAGGAATTCTTTTTATCTTCCCAACTAGACTTGAGGATCAGTGATATGTAGAATAAAGTTTACTTCCATAATGTCACCCATATTGGCTAGCATTATGCTCTGACTCAGTTGAAAAATAAATGATGTGCCCTAACCGGTTTGGCTCAATGGATAGAGTGTTGTCCTGCGGACTGAAGGGTCCCAGGTTCGATTCCGGTCAAGGGCATGTACCTTGGTTGTGCGCACATCCCCCGTGGATTCCGGTCAAGGGCATGTACCTTGGTTGCAGGCACATCCCCAGTAGGGGGTGTGCAGGAGGCAGCTGATCGATGTTTCTCTCTCATCGATGTTTCTAACTCTCTATCCCTCTCCCTTCCTCTTTGCAAAAATCAATAAAATATATTTTAAAAAAAGAAAAATAAATGATGTTGTATAAAGATACCCATAAACAAGGATATATCCAAATATTTAGTCATCTTATTTTCTTGTCTAAGCTGTGTTGAGTTTATTCTAGAATAAAATAGGCTTGATTATTTTTCCTGCATCATGTACATCAAGCATTTGAATTATAAGACAGGGTAAATATGTTTAATTTTGAGAAACTAACTATAATTTCATTCATAACAGATATGTGTAGGCACAAGTTAACTTCTTTTAAAATTCTTCCTGCTCATAAACACTGGAAATGAGAAGATGTAAATTGGTTTTACATCTGTTGCTTCACAACTATATAGAATGTTGTAATAATTAGATTTAATTTATTCTGAAGTATCAGAAATCAGACTTATGCAAACCCCACAGGGTGAGGTTTAAAATGCATTAGGTATCTTATTAAGATTCTGGCATCTGTTAACTTTACTTTGCTACACACACACACACACACACACACATGCACGTGCACACACATGTGCACACAGAGATGCACTCAGATATTTATCTTGTCTATCTTAGTCCTGCTGGAATAACAAATCCTGAAAAAAAAATAAGAAGAATATAGAGTAAATAGAGAAATGTTTTAGCTTGATGGTAAAACATGAGCCCTTTCTCACTAACACCTCCTTAGGACCTACTACTCAGCCTAGAACTACAGTGCCAAACTTGGCACTTTTTATATAGTGGGTATCTAATACTGTTTTATTTAATTTATGAAGCTAGTGATGATGTACTGGCCATGAACATTTGTCTATAATTGTAGCATAGTATCCTGGGTCTGGAATTTTTATGTTTGTTTGCTTAGCAATGAATTAGATTAACCGTTTAGAGATGTTATGTGTTTGCTTTAGCTAAACATGCTTTGGCACTGCCACAATTTCTCCCATTCTCTTCTGATTATTTGGTTAGTGCTGTAAATTAATTTGCATTTCAAAATAATAAATAGTTTTGAGTCGTGGTCAGATTACTATAATTTCTTAGATATCTAAGGAATTATACTTTTCTATTGTCATTCTCATCTTCCCTAGATCAAGAAGATTGCTCTGTGAAGAGCAAGTTTTCACTACAGTAGTAGCTCTTAAACTTCACTGTGCATGAGAATCATCTTGAGCATGGTTCAAGAATCTGCATTTTATGAATTCCCTCTCTCAGGTGATTTTGATGTAGATGTCCCACAGGAATACCTTTTAATAAATGTTACAATAGGCCTTGGATGGATAGCTCAGTTGATTAGAACATCCTCCAGATATGGGAGGTTGCATGTTCGATCTCTGGTCAGGGTACTCACAGGAAGCAACCAATGAATGCACAAATAAATGGAACAACAAATTGATGTTTCTCTCTCTCTCTCTCTCTCTCTCTCTCTCTCTCTCTCTTCCTGTATCTCTCTAATCAATAAAAAATATAATAAAACTTGCTTCTTATTAAAAGAGGATGCCAATTTGACAACAGCATAGCAAAAACACAATATTTAGGGTTTTTATAAATAACAAATTAAGGAGTATTGAATGGTATAAAAATCCATTCTAGTGAAGACTAGCAGAATCAAAGAGAAAAGAGGAGGTTTGAGGACTTACTCTGCTGTCAACTTATATTCCCCAATGACAGCACAATTATTAGGTACTGATACTTCAGCAATGGTGATATACAAAAAATAGGAAAAAATCCTTTAAAACATTCAGTAGTCCTTGCTTTTATCCTAAAGCAAAGTACTGTGAGATAAATCAAAACCCACTAAAGAGACACTTTCTTTAAAATTTTCCATATGGTCTGAACTTATTTGCTCCAGATAACTTAACCAAGTTTATGGGCTAAGGAAGATGCCCAAGAGCTGTGTTTGGGAGGTTTGCAAAGTTTTAACTTGGTTTTAAAAGTGGTAGCCATGGTGAGGAGGGAAGAGTACTCTGATTGACATCAAGTCTTCATGCATATAATGTATTAATTCCAAGATGTGCTTTTGCATTGGTTATAGAAGTATGCATTCATTTGCTTTGAATTATATTTGAACAGGAAAGAAACAAACCTGTAAAACATATTTTTAAGAACTTAACCACTTTAACAATGGGATATGGTATCTATGATATACTGGGTGGAATTTTGGGGCGAAATTTAGACACTGAAAAGTGATAGGGCAATACAAACATTTGTCCAATGACATAAAATAACACCAGTAATTTGTTTATAGAAATTATTTCAAGGTGTCATTAGAACAATTTGTGTTAGTAGGCAAGGATACTCTATAATTGAACTGCGATTCTGTATTGCCCAAACCAGCAACTGAAAATCAGAATATATTTATTTGAACTCTGTTATTTTGGTAACTTCTAAGCACTGTCCTTCTTACCCCAACCTCTCCCCTCCCTGCTCTTGGGTGGGGGGGAAGTGCATGGGATATATAAGGTCACTCTTATTGCAATATATGAAATAACAGGTCATAGATCCTCTGGTGAAGAACTCACGAGGCCTGTGTTCTCATCAAGGCTCTTCTACTTTTAGATCAGTGTGGCCTGTCACTTCACTTTCTAGGCTTCAGTTTTCTCCTCTATCAAATGTGGATAATCCCTACTTTACCTGTTTACAAAGCTGTATTTAAAATTATTCTCTATTAATTATTTCTATATATGTTCACAACAATTCCGGTAGGTAGATCAGGTAAGAGTCTATACTATAGAAAATATATCTTGCAAGGAAAGGGAGAGCAGGCTTAATCTAACTTGCATGAATTCAGGCATGAATCTACATCAAACCAACCATGCAACTACAATTCAGATCATTGGCATTGGGATAGATGAACAATTGTTAGAGAGGAAAACATCTTATTTAAGACATTGCAGTAACTTAGAGTTAACATTAGGGATTTTTTGTCACCATAAAATGTTTCAGGAAAAGCAGTGTTCCTTCTTCAGGATCAATTTATTGACATAAAACAGGGAGGGACTATCTGGACTAAATGAAAAAAAAGTTGTTGCTATGAGGGTCCATAGCTGTTCTGTTTAATATGGTAGCCACTAGCCACATGTGGCTATTTAAATTAAATAAACAATTCAGTCTCTCACTCTCACAAGCATTTTTTCAAGTGCTCAATAATCACATGTGGCTAGTAGCTACCATACTGGACAACACAGAAATAGAATGGTTCTAAAATCACACAAAATGCTATTGGACAACACTGCTCTGGAGTAATAGCTAACCAAGAAAAGTGATTGGAAGAAAATCTTTATCCTAATAATTTTTTGTTTTCCTTTGGTAAACATGAACTCTCAAAGTTTATTTCTTTAAATATTCTTTCTTCTCCTTTCCCCCATCTCATCAACATCTGACTTCACACTAAACTTTTACCATCTTGTCCTAGACCTTAGATAAGATTAGCAAATGGTTCAGATACAGAATAATTTGTATTCCTGACAGAGAAGGACACCTAAAATATTTATTATGCTCCTTTAATTCCCAACAAAAATGCTGTGGGAAGATCATTGTTTCAATGTTTCTTGAATTTAGAGGAATTAACTAGAAAACTGGAAGAGTGGATTTTTCCATCTTGTTCTCTCTGTCTCCTCATCTATCAAATGACTGTGTTAAATTAGATAACCTCTAAAAGTACTTGCTGCTATAAATCTTAACAAATGAAGCACAATGACTGTCATATAGGAATGGTGAAGAAGTATTCTTTATCGAGTGAGAGATTGAACTAATGGTTTCTGAGGATTCTCCAAACTCTAAGATTTTAATAGGGACTCTTCCCCTTAAATTCCAATTTGGAACTTATGTGTTCATTAAATCTAACTTTTTCTCTAACCTACAAATTAAAGGTAAATAAGTTCAAGTTGCAATTTTAGGAATCTGGCCAAACCATTTCTGAAGCCTGTTCTTCAAAGAATGAATGATGATGAATTTCATAGCCACAGATTTTTAATTTAAACAATACAAAAATAGAAGAAACTGCTCTGGCCAGGTGGTTCTGTTTGTTGGAGCATCATCCCATAAGCTAAAAGGTTGCAGGTTCAATTGATAGTCAAGGCAGATACCTAGGTTGTGGGTTTGATTCCCAGTCAGGATGCATGGATGCATGTGGGAGGCAACTGATAGATGTTTATCTCTCACCTTTCTCTCCTTCTTCCTCTTCCGCTCACTCTCCCTCTCCCTGCCCATCTCTCTTCTTCTCTAAAATCAATAAACATATCCTCAGGTGAGAATTAAAAATAGAAAGAACTATTAGAGAAAGGGTGGGAGCAGGAGAAAGAAAAACAAGTGTTTATATGAAAGTTGATAATAAATGCATGTTAAAAGTAAGTCTGTGTCTTTATAAACACAATTGTTTATTGGAAATTGTAGGGGCAGGGGTAGGAAATGGGGAGGATAAAACCAATGATTATGAGTGTGAGGTTGAAAGCTTTAAAAATAGTGTTTGGCCAGAACATCCTCCTGAAAATAGTAGCATTTAGCTGCCACTTAGGATGAGATGAACCTGGCATAATTACATTTCTCATGACAAGGAATAATAAAAATGATATAACATTTAAAGAATTCACAAATAGTAATGTAGAGGTTAAATTCATGAGCCTGGAAACTCATGAAGAGTGCTTGGAACATTTTTCTGGTGCTACTACTTCCACAAGTATCTCCAATAGGACTAACTATGGGTCAAGAAACTTAGATTCAATACACATGGCTTTGTAAAATAGTGGTTTTCAATTCACAAACCAGATGATGTCTAAAGTTTCTTCCCCAATTATCATTCTTTAATTTGTTTTGGAACACCATGACAATAATGGTGATAGCTGCCATCTGTAGCATGCTTACTATGTATTATGCGCTGTTCAAAATGGCTTACATAAATTTAGTGCTCACAACACAGTGAGATAAGAACTTTAATAGCCACAATTATTTTAGGCAAAATTCAGAGCATTCAGAGATATTAGATAACTTGTCCAATTTTTACCAGCTGAAAGAGCCAGGATTTGAATTGCAATCTGTATGATTTCAGAGATCACATTTTTTGTTGTTAATCTTCACACAAGGATATCTTTTCCATTGACTTTTAGATAGAGTAGAAGGGAGGAAGGGAAGAAGGGGTAAGAGCGAGAGATCAATGTGAGAGACACACATTGATTGGTTGCTTCCTGCACACGCCCAAACAGGGCCAGGGATCCAACCTGCAATCCAGATACTTCCCGTAACCAGGAATCCAACCTGTGACCCTTCAGTGTCGGGCCAACGCTCTAACCATTGAGCAATACCAGAAAGGGTGAGATCACGTTCTTAAGCACTACATTGGCTTTCCCACTGAATATGTGCTGGTAATATAAATTCCAGTACATATTGAATTCATAAGGAAAATACCATTTGTGTGTATTTTCTCCTCCTTTATGGAGTCTGTCCAAAACCTTTCAAACCTTCAAGCGTCTTCAATATCATAATTACTATTTACTAATTGCTTTCTTGTTGAAGGCCCTGTGGTAGAAGCTTAGCATTAATTAATTTTCAGACAGCTCTATGAAATTGGGACTATTATTATCCCTCTTTTATAGATGAAAAAAACTGAGGCATCATAGTTGGTAATCTAATTAAGGTCATACAAATGAGGATTGATAGATAAATTCAAACCCAGCTTTGCTTTACTTCAAACAAAACCCTTTTTTTATTGCTTTCAGATTTTATATTCTCAGATGTGAATGTAGGGAATGATAGACAAGAATCTCTCCCACATGTGGGCACAAGCACCTCCCCCTCAATATATGCCTCAATTACTCATAAAGCTATTTGGAGGATGTCAAGATGCTTGAAATTCTAAAGCATCTGGCACTGAAGCCAACAGGAAATGAATATGGATGGGAAAAAAACACATTTTGGATCATTGAGTGGGTTTGTGTTGCCTCCACAGCACTGTGTACTCTTTAATTTGGTCAACTGTTATTCTATTTGCAAAGTTATAGAAGAGTTGGTGCATATTTGCCTAACTTTAGCTTCTCATGAAGAATTAATCATTTCTGCCATTGTCTGTCAATTGAAACCAAGTCTTGTTCCCACCTAGTAGAGGAACCTAGCACATCAAACATGTAGGAACATAAACAAAAAAAGTATAAGGAAATCTCAAATACCTTTATTTTATATTGGGAACAAAATAGTTTTCTAGCAAGAAATGAGACATATTAGTACAACAAATAAGTCCTAGTAAGAATAGAGTCCTAAAAATAGAGTCTTAGTAAGAAATGAGGGATCCAACAATTTCCCCACAAAGGAACTACATATTCTTAATATGCTGCTGAACTCTTAAAATTTTTTTTGAAATAAATTTATCTACTTAGAGAGAGTAGAGGTACTCTGGTAATGAGTGCTTCATTAAAAGAACTTCTGTTAATTGAATCCTATTTCTGCACAAATATCTATATAAAACTATTTGTTTGCTTGAGGGCAATATGGAATATGAATATATATATATATATATCCCTTAATAAACTGAATAAAAATAAATCTTGGTTTAAGGAAGTAAATACATTTTTCATCAAGATTTTGTTACTCCTGAGATTTTATATTGCACTTTAACAATTATAAACATTTGATCAATCTAAATACCCTCACCTGCTTTTCCCCAAATGGCTGGAAATCCTTCATTGTGTGACATCACATGTAGTTTGGAGAGGTATACACAATGTCTCCTAAAGTCCAATGACTGCATTCACCTTCACATGTAGAAACTACTCATCTCTCTTATGACCATTGTTTTGTCACAGAGTCTATAATGATGTTTAATAACCAAGTATATTTCTTTATCATGGTTGCAAGTCCAAACTGAAACTATGTTTACTTTCACTAAAGGATACCATATATTCCAGCTCTGTCCTTAAAAATTAGGTTACGTTAAGATAATATTAGCATAGGAGATATAAATGCAAATATGTTTTTTTTGAAGCTTGCTCCCCTATAAAGGGCCTTTGTATGACCTAAGAGCATCTTGTGCTGTGAAGGCAGGTACCTACCCCTTGGATATGCAATGCTGGCTGGATCAGTAGCTAAATCCTTTTGCAAAATAAATTATGCTTGATTTGAAAGTTGGTGAGGGAAAGAGGGGCAGACATTTTAAATCCATGTCTAAATCCTACCAGATAACAGTATTATATGGTGAAAAATTAGTTGGGTTCATAGACCCTTAAAGCTGGAAGGGACATTTAGAATCAGTTTTTTGTTTTTTGTTTTTTCATTTATAGGTGGAGAAAATAAACGTTATAAAAAAAAATGACCCGACCAAGGCCACAGAGCTAATTAGTGGTAGAACTAGGATTTAAATGAGATTGACATTGTATAGACCAGACAGCTCACTGATAGACTAAATTTCAAACTACAATTGAAACATCAAGTATACTTGCAGACTGGGGATATGTTCCAACCACAGAAATTTCATTCATATTGTTTGCTTTATTTTAACAAACATTCCATGGGCCAGAGGGCACTGAAACTTAGTTCTGTATTGTGTTCAGGGAGATCAAATTAGGTTGCAGTAGAAGTGATTTAAGTGGTAGGTTTTCATTTCACAGTTGATCACAGCAAATACAGAGACCATTTGGTGCCTTTTTCAATGTCTGCCAAAAAGTTACTTTGTGACTCAAATACTGATTGTTTCATTGATGTGCAAAAAGAGCTGAGTCCCCAAGGAAGCCCTTGGAGTTGTTTGAATGCCAGAATTGGTTTATTTCTTTGGTGAACTGTTGTTATATTTTAATACTATTTGATTTTATTTTTTAAAATATCAGTGTTTTTTTTCCTAATGGATAAATTGATCTCTTGGTTTTTATTTAATGTTTGTTCTATAATCTACCCAGCCCTTTGCTAATATTTTGCATATAAATATTTAATTCCTAAATACTAGTTTATAAAATAGCCTAAAATTAGTGAACTGAGATTTCTAGATGGGATAGGACAGAAGAAAAATAGTTTTATTTTTTTTAAAAAATTTTGTTTTATCGCTTAAAGTATTACAAAGAGTATTACATATGTCTCCTTTTCCCCCCTTGACATTCCCCCAGCCTCCCCTAC